>NW_026870965.1:2159626-2468144 GCF_033118175.1 Dama dama | reverse complement strand
CCTTTTCAGGCTCTTCATGTTTTTGAACACCTCTTCATGCTCCTCCTATTTTTCAGACCGTTTCATGCTCCTCATATTTTTGACACCTTTTGAAGCTCTTCATATTTCTCACAGCTTTTCAGGCTCTTCATGTTTTTCAACACCACTTCATGCTCCTCCTATTTTTCACACCGTTTCGTTCTCCTCATATTTTTGACACCTTTTGAAGCTCTTCATATATTTCACACCTTTTCAGGCTCTTCATTTTTTTCAACACCACTTCATGCTCCTCCTATTTTTCAGATCGTTTCATGCTCATCTCATTTTTGACACATTTGAAGCTCTTCATATTTTTCACACTTTTGAAGCTCTTCATATTTTTTACACGTTTTCAGGCTCTTCATGTTTTTCAACACCGCTTCATGCTCCTCCTATTTTTAAGACAGTTTCATGCTCCTCATATTTTTGACACATTTTGAAGCTGTTCATATTTTTCACACCTTTTCAGGCTCTTCATGTTTTTCAACACCGTTTCATGCTCCTCATATTTTTGAGACCTTTTGAATCTCTTCATATTTTTCACACCTTTTCAGGCTCTTCATGTTTTTCAACACCACTTCATGCTCCTCCTATTTTTCAGACCATTTCATGCTCCTCATATTTTTGACACCTTTTGAAGGTCTTCATATATTTCACACCTTTTCAGGCTCTTCTTTTTTTTCTACTCCACTTCATGCTCTTCTCTTATTTTTCAGACCGTTTCATGCTCATCTCATTTTTGACACATTTGAAGCTCTTCATATTTTTCACACCTTTTGAAGCTCTTCATATTTTTCACAGCTTTTGAAGCTCTTCATATTTTTCACACCTTTTCAGGCTCTTCATGTTTTTGAACACCACTTCATGCTCCTCCTATTTTTCAGACCCTTTCATGCTAATCTAATTTTTGACACCTTTTGAAGCTCTCATATTTTTCACACCTTTTGAAGCTCTTCTTATTTTTCACACCTTTTCAGGCTGTGCATGTTTTTGAACATCACTTATGCTCGTCCTATTTTTCAGACCGTTTCATGCTCCTCATATTTTTGACACCTTTTGAAGCTCTTCATATTTTTCACACCTTTTCAGGCTCTTCATGTTTTTGAACACCGCTTCATGAACCTCCTATTTTTCGGACCGATTCATGCACCTCATATTTTTGACACCTTTTGAAGCTCTTCATATTTTTCACACCTTTTCAGGCTCTTCATGGTTTTCAACACCACTTCATGCTCCTCGTATTTTTCAGACCGTTTCATGCTCCTCATATTTTTGACACCTTTTAAAGTTCTTCATATTTTTCACACCTTTTCAGGCTCTTCATGTTTTTGAACACCGCTTCATGCTCCTCCTATTTTTCAGACCGTTTCATGCTCCTCATATTTTTGACACCTTTTGAAGCTCTTCATATATTTCATACCTTTTCAGACTCTTCATGTTTTTGAACACCGCTTCATGCTCCTTCTGTTTTTCAGCATGTTTCCTGTTCCTCCTTTTTTTCAGATCATTTCATGCTCCTCATATTTTTTACACCTTTTGAAGCTCTTCGTATTTTTCTCACCTTTTCAGGCTCTTCAGGTTTTTCAACACCGCTTCATGCTCCTCCTAATTTTCAGACCTTTTCATGCTCCTCATATTTTTGACTCCTTGTGAAGCTCTTCATATTTTTCACACATTTTCATGCTCTTCATATTTTTCAACACCGTGTCATGCTCCTCCTATTTATCAGACCGTGTCATGCTCCTCATATTTTTCACACCTTTAAAGCTCTTCATATTTTCCTCACATTTTAAGGCTCTTCATGTTTTTCAACACCGTGTCATGCTCCTCCTATTTTTCAGACGGTATCATGCTCTTCGTAATTTTCACACCTTTAAAGCTCTTCATATTTTTCATGCCTTTTAAGGCTCGTCATATTTTTGAACACCACTTCATGCTCCTCCTATTTTTCAGACCGTTTCATGCTCCTCCTATTTTTCAGACCTTTTCATGCTCCTCTTATTTTTGACTCCTTTTGAAGCTCTTCATATTTTTCACACCTTTTCAGGCTCCTCATCTTTTTCAACACCACTTCATGCTCCTCCTATTTTTCAGACCGTTTCAGGCTCCTCATATTTTTGACAGCTTTAGAATCTCTTCATATTTTTCACACCTTTTCATGTTCTTCATGTTTTTCAACACCGTGTCATGCTCCTCCTATTTTTCAGACGGTTTCATGCTCCTCATAATTTTTACACCTTTAAAGCTCTTAATATTTTTCACACATTTTAAGGTTCTTCATGTTTTTGAACACCACTTCACGCTCCTCCTATTTTTCAGACCGTTTCATGCTCCTCATATTTTTGACACCTTTTGAAGCTCTTCATATTTTTAACACCTTTTCAGACTCTTCATGTTTTTGAACAGCGCTTCATGCTCCTCCTATTTTTCAGACCTTTTCATACTCCTCCTATTTTTCAGGCAGTTTCATGCTCCTCATATTTTGACACCTTTTGAAGCTCTTCATATTTTTAACACTTTTTCAGGCTCTTCATGTTTTTGAACACCATTTCATGCTCCTCATATTTTTGACACCTTTTGAAGCTCTTCATATTTTTAACACCTTTTCAGACTCTTCATGTTTTCGAACAGCGCTTCATGCTCCTCCTATTTTTCAGACCTTTTCATACTCCTCCTATTTTTCAGGCAGTTTCATGCTCCTCATATTTTGACACCTTTTGAAGCTCTTCATATTTTTCACGCCTTTTAAGGCTCGTCATATTTTTGAACACCACTTCATGCTCCTCCTATTTTTCAGACAGTTTCATGTTCCTGTTATTTTTCAGATCATTTCATGCTCCTGATATTTTTGACACCTTTTGAATCTCTTCATATATTTCACACCTTTTCATGATTTTCATGTTTTTCAACACCGTGTCATGCTCCTCCTATTTTTCAGACGGTTTCATGCTCCTCATATTTTTCACACCTTTAAAGCTCTTCATATTTTTCACACATTTTAAGGTTCTTCATGCTTTTCAACACCGTGTCATGCTCCTCCTATTTTTCAGACAGTTTCATGCTCCTCATGATTTTTACACCTTTAAAGCTCTTAATATTTTTCACACATTTTAAGGTTCTTCATGTTTTTGAACACCACTTCATGCTCCTCTTATTTTTCAGACCGTTTCATGCTCCTCATATTTTTGACACCTTTTGAAGTTCTTCATATTTTTAACACCTTTTCAGACTCTTCATGTTTTTGAACAGCGCTTCATGCTCCTCCTATTTTTCAGACCTTTTCATACTCCTCCTATTTTTCAGGCAGTTTCATGCTCCTCATATTTTGACACCTTTTGAAGCTCTTCATATTTTTCACACTTTTTCAGGCTCTTCATGTTTTTGAACACCATTTCATGCTCCTCATATTTTTGACACCTTTTGAAGCTCTTCATATTTTTAACACCTTTTCAGACTCTTCATGTTTTTGAACAGCGCTTCATGCTCCTCCTATTTTTCAGACCTTTTCATACTCCTCCTATTTTTCAGAACGTTTCATGCTCCTAATATATTTGACACGTTTTGAAGCTCTTCATATTTTTCACACCTTTTGAAGCTCTTCATGTTTATGAACACCACTTCATGCTCCTCCTATTTTTCAGACCGTTTCATGTTCCTGTTATTTTTCAGATCATTTCATGCTCCTGATATTTTTGACACCTTTTGAATCTCTTCATATATTTCACAGCTTTTCAGGCTCTTCAAGTTTTTGAACATCGTTTCATGCTCCTCCTATTTTTCAGAACGTTCCATGCTCCTCATATTTTTCACACGTTTTGCAGCTCTTCATATTTTTCACACCTTTTCTGGGTCTTCATATTTTTCAACACCACTTCATGCTTCTCCTATTTTTTAGAATGTTTAATGCTCCTCATAATTTTGACACCTTTTGAAACTCTTCATATTTTTCAAACCTTTTCAGGCTCTTCATGTTTTTCAACACCGCTTCATGCTCCTCCTATATTTCAGACCGTTTCTTGCTCCTCATATTTTTGACACCTTTTGAAGCTCTTCATATTTTTCACACCTTTTCAGGCTCTTCATGTTTTTCAAAACCGCTTCATGCTCCTCATATTTATCAGACCGTGTCATGCTCCTCATATTTTTCACACCTTTAAAGCTCTTCATATTTTCCTCACATTTTAAGGCTCTTCATGTTTTTCAACACCGTGTCATGCTCCTCCTATTTTTCAGACGGTCATGCTCTTCATAATTTTCACACCTTTAAAGCTCTTCATATTTTTCTCGCCTTTTAAGGCTCGTCATATTTTTGAACACCACTTCATGCTCCTCCTATTTTTCAGACCGTTTCATGTTCCTGCTATTTTTCAGATCATTTCATGCTCCTGATATTTTTGACACCTTTTGAAGCTCTTCATATTTTTCACACCTTTTTAGGCTCGTCATGTTTTTCAACACCGCTTCATTCTCCTCCTATTTTTCAGACCTTTTCATACTCCTCTTATTTTTGACTCCTTTTGAAGCTCTTCATATTTTTCACACCTTTTCAGGCTCCTCATCTTTTTCAACACCACTTCATGCTCCTCCTATTTTTCAGACCGTTTCAGGCTCCTCATATTTTTGACAGCTTTAGAATCTCTTCATATTTTTCACACCTTTTCATGCTCTTCATGTTTTTCAACACCGTGTCATGCTCCTCCTATTTTTCTGACGGTTTCATGCTCCTCATAATTTTTACACCTTTAAAGCTCTTAATATTTTTCACACATTTTAAGGTTCTTCATGTTTTTGAACACCACTTCATGCTCCTCCTATTTTTCAGGCCGTTTCATGCTCCTCATATTTTTGACACCTTTTGAAGCTCTTCATATTTTTAACACCTTTTCAGACTCTTCATGTTTTTGAACAGCGCTTCATGCTCCTCCTATTTTTCAGACCTTTTCATACTCCTCCTATTTTTCTGGCAGTTTCATGCTCCTCATATTTTGACACCTTTTGAAGCCCTTCATTTTTTTAACACTTTTTCAGGCTCTACATGTTTTTGAACACCATTTCATGCTCCTCATATTTTTGACACCTTTTGAAGTTCTTCATATTTTTAACACCTTTTCAGACTCTTCATGTTTTTGAACAGCGCTTCATGCTCCTCCTATTTTTCAGACCTTTTCATACTCCTCCTATTTTTCAGGCAGTTTCATGCTCCTCATATTTTGACACCTTTTGAAGCTCTTCATATTTTTAACACTTTTTCAGGCTCTTCATGTTTTTGAACACCATTTCATGCTCCTCATATTTTTGACACCTTTTGAAGCTCTTCATATTTTTAACACCTTTTCAGACTCTTCATGTTTTCGAACAGCGCTTCATGCTCCTCCTATTTTTCAGACCTTTTCTTACTCCTCCTATTTTTCAGGCAGTTTCATGTTCCTCATATTTTGACACCTTTTGAAGCTCTTCTAATTTTTCACGCCTTTTAAGGCTCGTCATATTTTTGAACACTACTTCATGCTCCTCCTATTTTTCAGACCGTTTCATGTTCCTGTTATTTTTCAGATCATTTCATGCTCCTGATATATTTGACACCTTTTGAATCTCTTCATATATTTCACAGCTTTTCAGGCTCTTCAAGTTTTTGAACATAGTTTCATGCTCCTCCTATTTTTCAGAACGTTCCATGCTCCTCATATTTTTCACACGTTTTGCAGCTCTTCATATTTTTCACACCTTTTCTGGGTCTTCATATTTTTCAACACCACTTCATGCTTCTCCTATTTTTTAGAATGTTTAATGCTCCTCATAATTTTGACACCTTTTGAAACTCTTCATATTTTACAAACCTTTTCAGGCTCTTCATGTTTTTCAACACCGCTTCATGCTCCTCATATATTTCAGACCGTTTCTTGCTCCTCATATTTTTGACACCTTTTGAAGCTCTGCATATTTTTCACACCTTTTAGGCTCTTCATGATTTTCAACACCGCTTCATGGTCCTCCCATGTTTCAGAACGTTTCATGCTCCTCATGTATTTCACACCTTTTGAAGCTCTTCAAATTTTCACACCTTTTCAGGCTCTTCATGTTTTTGAACACCGCTTCATGCTCCTCCTATGTTTCAGACCGTTTCATGCTCCTCATATTTTTGACACCTTTTGAAGCTCTTCATATATTTCATACCTTTTCAGACTCTTCATGTTTTTGAACACCGCTTCATGCTCCTCCTGTTTTTCAGAATGTTTCCTGTTCCTCCTTTTTTTCAGATCATTTCTTGCTCCTCATATTTTTGACACCTTTTGAAGCTCTTCATATTTTTCACACCTTTTAGGCTCTTCATGTTTTTCAACACCGCTTCATGCTCCTCCTATTTTTCAGACGTTTTCATGCTCCTCTTATATTTGACTCCTTTTGAAGCCCTTCATATTTTTCACACCTTTTCAGGCTCCTCATCTTTTTCAACACCACTTCATGCTCCTCCTATTTTTCAGACCGTTTCAGGCTCCTCATATTTTTGACAGCTTTAGAATCTCTTCATATTTTTCACACCTTTTCATGCTCTTCATGTTTTTCAACCCCGTGTCATGCTCCTCCTATTTTTCATACGGTTTCATGCTCCTCATATTTTTCACACCTTTAAAGCTCTTCATATTTTTCACACATTTTAAGGTTCTTCATGCTTTTCAACACCGTGTCATGCTCCTCCTATTTTTCAGACGGTTTCATGCTCCTCATTATTTTTACACCTTTAAAGCTCTTAATATTTTTCACACATTTTAAGGTTCTTCATGTTTTTGAACACCACTTCATGCTCCTCCTATTTTTCAGACCGTTTCATGCTCCTCATATTTTTGACACCTTTTGAAGCTCTTCATATTTTTAACACTTTTTCAGGCTCTTCATGTTTTTGAACAGCGCTTCATGCTCCTCCTATTTTTGACACCTTTGAAGCTCTTCATATTTTTAACACCTTTTCAGACTCTTCATGTTTTTGAACACCATTTCATGCTCCTCATATTTTTGACACCTTTTGAAGCTCTTTATATTTTTCACACATTTCCAGGCTCTTCATGTTTTTGAACACCGTTTCATGCTCCTCCTATTTTTTCAGACCGTTTCCTGCTCCTAATATTTTTGACACATTTTGAAGCTCTTCATATTTTTCACACCTTTTCAGGCTCTTCATGTTTTTGAACACCGCTTCATGCTCCTTCTTTTTTTCACACCGTTTCGTGCTCCTCATGTATTTCAATCCTTTTGAAGCTCTTCATATTTTTCACACCTTTTCAGGCTCTTCGTGTTTGTGAACACGGCTTCATGCTCCTCCTATTTTTCAGACCGTTTTATGCTCCTCCTATGTTTGACACCTTTTGAAGCTCTTCATATTTTTTACACCTTTTCAGTCTCTTCATGGTTTTCAACACCGCTTCATGCTCCTCCTTTATTTCAGACAGTTTCATTCTCCTCCTATTTTTGACACCTTTTGAATCTCTTCATATATTTCACACCTTTTCAAGCTCGTCATGTTTTTGAACACTGATTCATGCTCCTCCTATTTGTCATACCGTTTCATGCTCCTCCTATTTTTCAGACCGTATCATGTTCCTGCTATTTTTCAGATCATTTCATGCTCCTGATATTTTTGACACCTTTTGAAGCTCTTCATATTTTTCACACCTTTTTAAGCTCTTCATGTTTTTCAACACCGCTTCATGCTCCTCCTATTTTTCAGACCTTTTCATGCTCCTCTTATTTTTGACTCCTTTTGAAGCTCTTCATATTTTTCACACCTTTTCAGGCTCTTCATCTTTTTCAACACCACTTCATGCTCCTCCTATTTTTCAGACCGTTTCAGGCTCCTCATATTTTTGACAGCTTTAGAATCTCTTCATATTTTTCACACCTTTTCATGCTCTTCATGTTTTTCAACACCGTGTCATGCTCCTCCTATTTTTCAGACGAATTCATGCTCCTCATATTTTTCACACCTTTAAAGCTCTTCATATTTTTCACACATTTTAAGGTTCTTCATGTTTTTCAACACCGTGTCATGCTCCTCCTATTTTTCAAATGGTTTCATGCTCCTCATAGTTTTTACACCTTTAAAGCTCTTAATATTTTTCACACATTTTAAGGTTCTTCATGTTTTTGAACACCACTTCATGCTCCTCCTATTTTTCAGACCGTTTCATGCTCCTCATATTTTTGACACCTTTTGAAGCTCTTCATATTTTTAACACCTTTTCAGACTCTTCATGTTTTTGAACAGCGCTTCATGCTCCTCCTATTTTTCAGACCTTTTCATACTCCTCCTATTTTTCAGGCAGTTTCATGCTCCTCATATTTTGACACCTTTTGAAGCTCTTCATATTTTTAACACTTTTACAGGCTCTTCATGTTTTTGAACACCATTTCATGCTCCTCATATTTTTGACACCTTTTGATGCTCTTCATATATTTCACAACTTTTCAGGCTCTTCAAGTTTTTGAACATCGTTTCATGCTCCTCCTATTTTTCAGAACGTTCCATGCTCCTCATATTTTTCACACGTTTTGCAGCTCTTCATATTTTTCACACCTTTTCTGGGTCTTAATATTTTTCAACACCACTTCATGCTTCTCCTATTTTTTAGAATGTTTAATGCTCCTCATAATTTTGACACCTTTTGAAACTCTTCATATTTTTCAAACCTTTTCAGGCTCTTCATGTTTTTCAACACCAATTCATGCTCCTCCTATTTTTCACACCTTTTCATGCTCCTCATATTTTTGACATCTTTGAAGCTCTTCATATATTTCACACCTTTTCATACACTTCATGTTTTTCAACAGTGCTTCATTCTCCTCCTATTTTTCAGACCGTTTCATGCTCCTCATATTTTTGACACCTTTTGAAGCTCTTCATATTTTTCACAGCTTTTCAGGCTCTTCATGTTTTTGAACACCCATTCATGCTCCTCTTCTTTTTCAGACCGTTTCATACTCCTCATATTTTTGACACCTTTTGAAGCTCTTCATATATTTCACAACTTTTCAGGCTCTTCATGTTTATCAACACCGCTTCATGCTCCTCCTATTTTTTAGACCGTTTCATGCTCCTCATATATTACACACCTTTTGAAACTCTTCATATTTTTCACACCTTTTGAGGCTCTTCATGTTTTTCAACACCGTTTCGTGCTGCTTCTCTATTTCAGACCTTTTCATGCTCCTCATATTTTTTACACCTTTTGAAGCTCTTCATATTTTTAACACCGTTTCAGGCTCTTTTTTTTTTTGAACACCGCTTCATGCTCCTCCTAATTTTCAGACCGTTTCATCCTCCTCATATTTTTCACATCTTTTGAAGCTCTTCATATTTTTCACACCTTTTCAGGCTCTTCATGTTTTTGAACACAGCTTCATGCTACTCCTATTTTTCAGACCGTTTCATGCTCCTCATATTTTTCACACCTTTTGAAGCTCCTCATATTTTTTACACCTTTTCAGGCTTTTCATGTTTTTCAACACCGTTACATGATCCTCCTATTTTTCAGACCTTTTCATGCTCATCTCAGTTTTGACCCCTTTTGAAGCTTTTGATATTATTCACAACTTTTTAGGCTCTTCATGTTTTTCAACACCGCTTCATGCTCCTCTTATTTTTCAGACCGTTTCATGCCCATCTCATTTTTGACACCTTTTGAAGCTCTTCATATTTCTCACAACTTTTTAGGCTCTTCATGTTTTTGACACCGCTTCATGCTCCTCCTATTTTTCAGAGAGTTTCATGCTCCTCATGTATTTCACATCTTTCGAAGCTCTTTATATTTCACACAACTTTTTAGGCTCTTCATATTTTTCCACACCACTTCATCCTTCTCCTATTTTTCGGCCTGTATCATGCTCCTCATGTATTTCAAACCTTTTGAAGCTCTTCATATTTTTCACACCTTTTCAGGCTCTTCATGTTTTTAATCACCGTTTCATGCTCCTCCTATTTTTCAGACCGTTTCATGCTCCTCATATATTTGACACATTTTGAAGCTCTGAATATTTTTCACACCTTTTCAGGCTTTTCATTTTCTTCAACACCACTTCATGCTCCTCCTATTTTTCAAACCGTTTCATGCTCATCTCATTTTGACACCTTTTGAAGCTCTTCAAATTTTTCACATCTTTCGAAGTTCTTCATATTTTTCACAACTTTTCAGGCTCTTTATGATTTTCAACACCGCTTCATGCTCCTCCTATTTTTCAGACCGTTTCATGCTCATCTCATTTTGACACCTTTTGAAGCTCTCCAAATTTTACACACCTTTTGAAGCTCTTCATATTTTTCATATTTTTGAAACTCTTCATATTTTCACACGTTTTCAGGCTCTTCATGTTTTTCAACACCGCTTCATGCTATTTCTATTTTTCCGAAAGTTTCATGCTCCTCATGTATTTCACACCTTTTGAAGCTCTTCATATTTTTCAATCCTTTTCAGGCTCTTCATGTTTTTCCACACCCCTTCATGCTTCTCCTATTTTTCAGCCCGTTTCATGCTCCTCATGTATTTCTCACCTTTTAAATCTCTTCATATTTTTCACACCTTTTCAGGCTCTTCATGTTTTTGATCACCGTTTCATGCTCCTCCTATTTTTCAGACCGTTTCATGCTCATCTCATTTTTGACACCTTTTGAAGCTCTTCATATATTTCACAACTTTTGAAGCTCTTCATATTTTGCACACCTTTCCAGGCTCTTCATATTTTTCAACACCGCCTCATGCTCCACCTATTTTTCAGACCGTTTCATGCTCCTCATATTTTTGACACCTTTTGAAGCTTTTCATATTTTTCACACCTTTTCATGCTCTTCATTTTTTTCAACACTACTTCTTGCTCCTCCAATTTTTCAGACCGTTTCATGCTCATCTAATTTTTGACACCTGTTGAAGCTCTTCATATTTTTCACACCTTCTGAAGCTCTTCATATTTTTCACACTTTTTCAGGCTCTTCATGTTTTTCAACACCACTTCATGCTTCTCCTATTTTTCATCCCGTTTCATGCTCCTCATATTTTTGACACCTTTAGAAGCTCTTCATATTTTTCACCCCTTTTCAGGCTCTTCATTTTCTTCAACACCTCTTCATGCTCCTCGTATTTTTCAGACAGTTTCTTGCTACTCATATTTTTGACATATTTTGAAGCTCCTCATATTTTTAACACATTTTGAAGCTCTTCATATATTTCACACCATTTCAGGCTCTTCATGTTTTTCAACACCACTTCATGCTTCTCCTATTTTTCATCCCGTTTCATTCTCCTCATAATTTTGACACCTTTTGAAGCTCTTCATATATTTCACACCTTTTCAGGCTCTTCATGTTTTTAACACCACTTCATGCTCCTCCTATTTTTCAGACCATTTCCTGCTCATCGATTTTTGACAACTTTTGAAACTCTTCATATTTTTCACACCTTTTGAAGCTCTTAATATTTTTCACACGTTTTCAGGCTCTTCACGTTTTTCAACAACGCTTCATGCTCCTCCTATTTTTCAGACCGTTTCATGCTCATCTATTTTTTGACACCTGTTGAAGCTCTTCATATTTTTCACACCTTCTGAAGCTCTTTATATTTTTCACACTTTTTCAGGCTCTTCATGTTTTTCAACACCACTTCATGCTTCTCCTATTTTTCAGCCCGTTTCATGCTCATCATGTTTTTCACACCTTTTGAAGCTCGTCATATTTTTCACACCTTTTAAGGCTCTCCATGTTTTTGATCACCGTTTCTTGCTCCTCCTATTTTTCTGACCGTTTCATGCTCCTCATATTTTTCACACCTTTTGAAGCTCGTCATATTTTTCACACCTTTTAAGGCTCTCCATGTTTTTGATCACCGTTTCTTGCTCCTCCTATTTCTCAGACCCTTTCATGCTCCTCATATTTTTGACACCTTTTGAATCTCTTCATAATTTTCACACCCTTTCAGGCTCTTCATGTTTTTCAACACCACTTCATGCTTCTCCTATTTTTCAGACCGTTTCATGCTCCTCATATTTTTGACATCTTTCGAAACTCTTCATATCTTTCACACCTTTTCAGACTCTTCATGTTTTTCAACACCGCTTCATGATCCTCCTATTTTTCAGACCGTTTCATTCTCCTCATATTTTTGACAACTATTGAAGCTCTTCATATATTACACACCTTTTCAGGCTCTTCATTTTTTTCAACAGCACTTCATGCTTCTCCTATTTTTCATCCCGTTTCATGCTCCTCATGTTTTTGACACCTTTAGAAGCTCTTCATATTTTTCACACCTTTTCAGGCTCTTCATTTTCTTCAACACCTCTTCATGCTCCTCGTATTTTTCAGACAGTTTCTTGCTCCTCATATTTTTGACATATTTTGAAGCTCCTCATATTTTTAACACATTTTGAAGCTCTTCATATATTTCACACCTTTTCAGGCTCTTCATGTTTTTAACACCACTTCATGCTCCTCCAATTTTTCAGACCATTTCCTGCTCATCGATTTTTGACAACTTTTGAAACTCTTCATATTTTTCACACCTTTTGAAGCTCTTAATATTTTTCACAAGTTTTCAGGCTCTTCACGTTTTTCAACAACGCTTCATGCTCCTCCTATTTTTCAGACCGTTTCATGCTCCTCATATATTTGACACGTTTTGAAGCTCTTCATATTTTTCACACCTTTTCAGGCTCTTCATGTTTTTGACCACCGTTTCATGCTATTCCTATTTTTCAAACTGTTTCATGGTCCTCATATTTGTTACACCTTTTGAAGCTCCTCAAATTTTTCACATCTTTTGAAGCTCTTCATATTTTTCACAACTTTTCAGGCTCTTTATGTTTTTCAACACCGCTTCTTGCTCCTCCTATTTTTCAGACCGTTTCATGCTCAGCTCATTTTAACATCTTTTGAAGCTCTTCAAATTTTTCACACCTTTTGAAGCTCTTCATATTTTTCATATTTTTGAAGCTCTTCAATTTTCACACGTTTTCAGGCTCTTCATGTTTTTCAACACCACTTCATGCTCTTTCTATTTTTCACAGAGTTTCATGCTCCTCATGTATTTCACACCTTTAGAAGCTCTTCATATTTTTCGAAACTTTTCAGGCTCTTCATGTTTTTCCACACCGCTTCATGATCCTCCTATTTTTCAGACCGTTTCATTCTCCTCATATTGTTGACAACTTTTGAAGCTCTTCATATATTACACATCTTTTCAGGCTCTTCATTTTTTTCAACACCACTTCATGCTCCTCCTATTTTTCAGACCGTTTCATGCTCATCTCATTTTTGACAACTTTTGAAGCTCTTCATATTTTTCACAAGTTCTCAGCCTCCTCATGTTTTTCAACACCGCTTCATGCTCCTCCTATTTTTCAGACCGTTTCATGCTTCTCATATTTTTGACACCTTTTGAAGCTCTTCATATTTTTCACACCTTTTCAGGCTCTTCATGTTTTTTAACCGCTGCATACTCCTCCTATTTTTCAGACCGTTTCATGCTCCTCATATATTTCACACCTTTTGAAGCTCTTCATATTTTTCACACCTTTTCAAGCTCTTCATATTTTCACAGCTTTTCAGGCTCTTCATGATTTTGAACACCGCTTCATGCTCCTTCTATTTTTCACAGAGTTTCATGCTCCTCATGTATTTCTCACCTTTTGAAGCTCTTCATATTTTTCACACCTTTTCAGGCTCTTCATGTTTTTCCACACCAATTCATGCTTCTCCTATTTTTCAGCCCGTTTCATGCTCCTCTTGTATTTCACACCTTTTAAAGCTCTTCATATTTTTCACACCCTTTCAGGCTCTTCATGTATTTGATCACCGTTTCTTTCTCCTCCTATTTTTCAAACCGTTTCATGCTCCTCATATTTTTGACACCTTTTGAAGCTCTTCATATTTTTCACACCTTTTCAGGCTCTTCATGTTTTTCCACACCCCTTCATGCTTCTCCTATTTTTCAGCCCGTTTCATGCTCCTCATGTATTTCACACCTTCTGAAGCTCTTCATATTTTTCACACCTTTTCAGGCTCTTCATGTTTTTGATCACCGTTTCAAGCTCCTCCTATTTATCAGACCGTTTCATGCTCATGTCATTTTCGACACCTTTTGAAGCTCTTCATATATGTCACACCTTTTGAAGCTCTTTATATTTTTTACACCTTTTGAAGCTCTTCATATTTTTCACATCTTTTGATGCTCTTCATATTTTTCACTCCTTTTCAGGCTCTTCATATTTTTGAACACCGTTTCATAATCCTCCTATTTGTCAGACCGTTTCATGCTCCTCATATTTTCGACACCTTTTGAAGCTTTTCATATTTTTCACACCTTTGCAGGCTCTTCATTTTTTTCAACACTACTTCTTGCTCCTCCACTATTTCAGACCGTTTCATGCTCATCTATTTTTTGACCCCTGTTGAAGCTCTTCATATTTTTCACACCTTCTGAAGCTCTTTATATTTTTCACACTTTTTCAGGCTCTTCATGTTTTTCAACACCACTTCATGCTTCTCCTATTTTTCAGCCCGTTTCATGCTCATCATGTTTTTCACACCTTTTGAAGCTCGTCATATTTTTCACACCTTTTAAAGCTCTCCATATTTTTGATCACCGTTTCTTGCTCCTCCTATTTTTCAGACCGTTTCATGCTCCTCATATTTTTCACACCTTTTGAAGCTCGTCATATTTTTCACACCTTTTAAGGCTCTCCATGTTTTTGATCACCGTTTCTTGCTCCTCCTATTTCTCAGACCCTTTCATGCTCCTCATATTTTTGACACCTTTGGAATCTCTTCATAATTTTCACACCCTTTCAGGCTCTTCATGTTTTTCAACACCACTTCATGCTTCTCCTATTTTTCAGACCGTTTCATGCTCCTCATATTTTTGACATCTTTAGAAACTCTTCATATCTTTCACACCTTTTCAGACTCTTCATGTTTTTCAACACCGCTTCATGATCCTCCTATTTTTCAGACCGTTTCATTCTCCTCATATTTTTGACAACTTTTGAAGCTCTTCATATATTACACACCTTTTCAGGCTCTTCATGTTTTTCAACACCACTTCATGCTCCTCCTATTTTTCAGACCGTTTCATGCTCATCTCATTTTTGACACCTTTTGAAGCTCTTCATATTTTTCACAAGTTCTCAGCCTCCTCATGTTTTTCAACACCGCTTCATGCTCCTCCTATTTTTCAGACCGTTTCATGCTTCTCATATTTTTGACACCTTTTGAAGCTCTTCATATTTTTCACACCTTTTCAGGCTCTTCATATTTTTGAACACCGCTTCATGGTCCTCCTCTTTTTCAGACCATTTCATGCACCTCATATTTTTGACACCTTTTGAAGCTCTTCATATTTTTCACACCTTTTCAGGCTCTTCATGTTTTTGAACACCGCTTCATGGTCCTCCTCTTTTTCAGACCATTAAATGCACCTCATATTTTTGACACCTTTTGAAGCTCTTCATATTTTTCACACCTTTTCAGGCTCTTCATATTTTTGAACACCGCTTCATGCTCCTCCTATATTTCAGACCGTTTCATGCTCCTTGTAATTTTGACACCTTTTGAAGCTCTTTGTATTTTTCACACCTTTTCAGGCTCTTCATGTTTTTCAACACCGCTTCATGCTCCTCCTATTTTTCAGACTGTTACATGCTCCTCATATTTTTGACACCTTTTGAAGCTCTTCATATTTTTCACACCTTTTCAGGCTCTTCATGTTTTTTAACCGCTGCATGCTCCTCCTATTTTTCAGACCGTTTCATGCTCCTCATATATTTCACACCTTTTGAAGCTCTTCATATTTTTCACACCTTTTCAAGCTCTTCATATTTTCACAGCTTTTCAGGCTCTTCATGATTTTGAACACCGCTTCATGCTCCTTCTATTTTTCACAGAGTTTCATGCTCCTCATGTATTTCTCACCTTTTGAAGCTCTTCATATT
Source organism: Dama dama (assembly GCF_033118175.1). Classification (NCBI taxonomy): domain Eukaryota; kingdom Metazoa; phylum Chordata; class Mammalia; order Artiodactyla; family Cervidae; genus Dama; species Dama dama. The sequence continues at coordinate 2,452,160 of NW_026870965.1, read as the reverse complement.
TTTCACACCTTTTCAGGCTCTTCATGTTTTTCCACACCAATTCATGCTTCTCCTATTTTTCAGCCCGTTTCATGCTCCTCTTGTATTTCACACCTTTTGAAGCTCTTCATATTTTTCACACCCTTTCAGGCTCTTCATGTATTTGATCACCGTTTCTTTCTCCTCCTATTTTTCAAACCGTTTCATGCTCCTCATATTTTTGACACCTTTTGAAGCTCTTCATATTTTTCACACCTTTTCAGTCTCTTCATGTTTTTCCACACCCCTTCATGCTTCTCCTATTTTTCAGCCCGTTTCATGCTCCTGATGTATTTCACACCTTCTGAAGCTCTTCATATTTTTCACACCTTTTCAGGCTCTTCATGTTTTTGATCACGGTTTCAAGCTCCTCCTATTTATCAGACCGTTTCATGCTCATGTCATTTTCGACACCTTTTGAAGCTCTTCATATATTTCACACCTTTTGAAGCTCTTCATATTTTTTACACCTTTTGAAGCTCTTCATATTTTTCACATCTTTTGATGCTCTTCATATTTTTCACTCCTTTTCAGGCTCTTCATATTTTTGAACACCGTTTCATAATCCTCCTATTTGTCAGACCGTTTCATGCTCCTCATATTTTTGACACCTTTTGAAGCTTTTCATATTTTTCACACCTTTGCAGGCTCTTCATTTTTTTCAACACTACTTCTTGCTTCTCCACTATTTCAGACCGTTTCATGCTCATCTATTTTTTGACCCCTGTTGAAGCTCTTCATATTTTTCACACCTTCTGAAGCTCATTATATTTTTCACACTTTTTCAGGCTCTTCATGTTTTTCAACACCACTTCATGCTTCTCCTATTTTTCAGCCCGTTTCATGCTCAGCATGTTTTTCACACCTTTTGAAGCTCGTCATATTTTTCACACCTTTTAAAGCTCTCCATATTTTTGATCACCATTTCTTGCTCCTCCTATTTTTCAGACCGTTTCATGCTCCTCATATTTTTCACACCTTTTGAAGCTCGTCATATTTTTCACACCTTTTAAGGCTCTCCATGTTTTTGATCACCGTTTCTTGCTCTTCCTATTTCTCAGACCCTTTCATGCTCCTCATATTTTTGACACCTTTGGAATCTCTTCATAATTTTCACACCCTTTCAGGCTCTTCATGTTTTTCAACACCACTTCATGCTTCTCCTATTTTTCAGACCGTTTCATGCTCCTCATATTTTTGACATCTTTAGAAACTCTTCATATCTTTCACACCTTTTCAGACTCTTCACGTTTTTCAACACCGCTTCATGATCCTCCTATTTTTCAGACCGTTTCATTCTCCTCATATTTTTGACAACTTTTGAAGCTCTTCATATATTACACACCTTTTCAGGCTCTTCATGTTTTTCAACACCACTTCATGTCCTCCTATTTTTCAGACCGTTTCATGCTCATCTCATTTTTGACACCTTTTGAAGCTCTTCATATTTTTCACAAGTTCTCAGCCTCCTCATGTTTTTCAACACCGCTTCATGCTCCTCCTATTTTTCAGACCGTTTCATGCTTCTCATATTTTTGACACCTTTTGAAGCTCTTCATATTTTTCACACCTTTTCAGGCTCTTCATATTTTTGAACACCGCTTCATGGTCCTCCTCTTTTTCAGACCATTTCATGCACCTCATATTTTTGACACCTTTTGAAGCTCTTCATATTTTTCACACCTTTTCAGGCTCTTCATGTTTTTGAACACCGCTTCATGGTCCTCCTCTTTTTCAGACCATTAAATGCACCTCATATTTTTGACACCTTTTGAAGCTCTTCATATTTTTCACACCTTTTCAGGCTCTTCGTGATTTTCAACACCGCTCATGTTCCTCCTATTTTTCAGACCGTTTCATGCTCATCTCATTTTTGACACTTTTTGAGCTCTTCATATTTTTCACACCTTTTCACTCTCTTCATGTTTTTGAACACCGCTTCATGATACTCCTATTTTTCAGACCGTTTCATGCTCCTCATATTTTTGACACCTTTAGAAGCTCTTCATATTTTTCACTCATTTTCAGGCTCTTCATATTTTTCAACACCACTTCATGCTCCTCCTATTTTTGAGACCATTTGGTGCTCCGCATATTTTTGACACCTTTAGGAACTCTTCATATTTTTCACACCTTTTCAGGCACTTCATGTTTTTTATCACTGCTTCATGCTCGTCCTATTTTTCAGAACGTTTCATGCTCCTCATATTTTTGACACCTTTTGAAGCTCTTCATATTTTTCACACCTTTTCAGGCTTTTCATGTTTTTGAACACCGCTTCATGCTCCTACTATTTTTCAGATTGTTTCATGCTCCTCATATTTTTGACACGTTTTGAAGCTCTTCATATTTTTCACACCTTTTCAGGCTCTTCATGTTTTTCAACACCGCTTCATGCTCCTTCTCTTTTTCAGAGAGTTTTATGTTCCTCATGTATTTCACACCTTTTGAAGCTCTTCATATTTTTCACACCTTTTCAGGCTCTTCATGTTTTTCAACACCGCTTCATGCTGCTCATATTTTTCAGACCGTTTCATGCTCCTCATATTTTTGACACCTTTTGAAGCTCTTCATATTTTTCACACCTTTTAAGGCTCTTCATGTTTTTCAACACCGCTTCATGCTGCTCATATTTTTCAGACCGTTTCATGCTCCTCATATTTTTCACACCTTTTGAAGCTCTTCATATTTTTCACACGTTTTCAGTCTATTCATGTTTTTGAACACCATTTCAGGCTCCTCCTATTTTTCAGAGAGTTTCATGCTCCTCATGTATTTCACACCTTTGAAAGCTCTTCATATTTTTCAAAGATTTTGAAGCTCTTCATATTTTTCACAACTTTTCAGGCTCTTCATGTTTTTCAACACCGTTTCATGCTCCTCCTATTTTTCAAACCGTTTCATGTTCCTCATAATTTTGACACCTTTTGAAGATCTTCATAATTTTCACACATTTTCAGGCTCTTCATGTGTTTGAATACCGCTTCATGTTCCTCCTATTTTTCAGACCGTTTCATGCTCCTCATATTTTTGACACCTTTTGAAGCTCTCATATTTTTCATACCTTTTGAAGCTCTTCATGTTTTTGAACACTGCTTCATGCTCCTCGTATTTTTCAGATCGTTTCATGCTCCTCATATTTTTGACACTTTTTGAGCTCTTCATATTTTTCAAACCTTTTCAGGCTCTTCATGTTTTCGAACTCTGCTTCATGCTCCTCCAATTTTTCACACCGTTTCATGATCCTCATATTTTTGACACTTTTTGAGCTCTTCATATTTTTCACACCTTTTCAGGCTCTTCATGTTTTTGAACACCGCTTCATGCTACTACAATTTTTCAGACCGTTTATGCTCCTCATATTTTTGACATCTTTAGAAGCTCTTCATATTTTTCACACCTTTTCAGGCTCTTCATGTTTTTGAACACCGCTTCATGATCCTCCTGTTTTTCAGACCGTTTCATGCTCTTCATATTTGTGAAACATTTTGAAGCTCTTCATATTTTTCACACCTTTTCAGGCTCTTCATGTTTTTCACCACCACTTCACGCTCCTCCTATTTTTCAGACCGTATCATGCTCATCTCATTTTTGTCACCTTTGAAGCTCTTTATTTTTTTCACACCTTTTGAAGCTCTTCATATTTTTCACACGTTTTCATGCTCTTCATATTTTTCAACACCGTTTCATGCTGCTTCAATTTTTCAGTCCGTTTCATGCTCCTCATATTTTTCACACCTTTTGAAGCTCTTCAAATTTTTCACACCTTTTCAGGATCTTCATGTTTTGGAACACAGCTTCATGCTCCTCCTATATATCAGACCGTTTCATGCTCCTCATATTTTTGACACCTTTTGAAGCTCTTTATATTTTTCACAGTTTTTCAGGCTCTTCATGATTTTCAACACCGTTTCATGTTATTCCTATTTTTCAGACCGTTTAATGCTCATCTCATTTTTGACACCTTTTGAAGCTTTTCATATTTTTCACAACTTTTCAGGCTCTTCATGTTTTTGAACACCGCTTCATGCTCCTCCTATTTTTCAGAGAGTTTCATGCTCCTCATGTATTTCACAGCTTTTGAAGCTCTTCATATTTTCCACACCTTTTCAGGCTCTTCATGTTTTTGATCACCGTTTCATGCTCCTTCTATTTTTCAGATCGTTTCATGCTCATCATATTTTTGACACTTTTTGAGCTCTTCATATTTTTCACACCTTTTCAGGCTCTTCAAGTTTTTGAACACCGCTTCATGATCCTCCTATTTTTCAGACCGTTTCATGCTCCTCATATTTTTGACACCTTTAGAAGCTCTTCATATTTTTCAAAACTTTTCAGGCTCTTCATGTTTTTCGACACAGCTTCATGCTCCTCCTATTTTTCAGACCGTTTCATTCTCCTCATATTTTTGACACCTTTTGAAACTCTTCATATTTTTCACACATTTTCAGGCTCTTCATGTTTTTGAACCTCGCTTCATGCTCCTCCTATTTTTCAGAGAGTTTCATGCTCCTCATGTATTTCACACCTTTTGAAGCTCTTCATATTTTTCACACCTTTTCAGGCTCTTCATGATTTTCAACACCGCTCATGCTCCTCCTATTTTTCAGACCGTTTCATGCTCATCTCATTTTTGACACCTTTTTAATCTCTTCATATTTTTCAAAACTTTTCAAGCTCTTCATATTTTTTATATTTTTGAAGCTCTTCATATTTTCACACGTTTTCACACTCTTCATGTTTTTCAACACCGCTTCATGCTCCTCCTATTTTTCAAACCGTATCATGCTCCTCATATTTTTGTAAACTTTTGAAGCTCTTCATATTCTTCACACCTTTTCAGGCTCTTCATGTTTTTGAACACTTCTTCATGCTCTTCCACTTTTTCAGACCGTTTCATGCCCCTCATATTTTTGACACTTTTTGAAGCTCTTCATATTTTTCACTCATTTTCAGGCTCTTCATGTTTTTCAACACCACTTCATGCTCCTCCTATTTTTGAGACTGTTTGGTGCTCCTCATATTTTTGACACCTTTAGGAACTCTTCATATTTTTCACACCTTTTCAGGCACTTCATGTTTTTTATCACTGCTTCATGCTCGTCCTATTTTTCAGAACGTTTCATGCTCCTCATATTTTTGACACCTTTTGAAGCTCTTCATATTTTTCACACCTTTTCAGGCTCTTCATGTTTTTCAACACCGCTTCATGCTCGTCGTATTTTGCTGACCGTTTCATGCTCCTCATATTTTTGACAACTTTTGAAGCTCTTCAGATATTTCACACCTTTCCAGGCTCTTCATTTTTTTAACACCACTTCATGCTCCTCCTATTTTTCAGATCGTTTCATGCTCATCTCATTTTTACACCTTTTGAAGCTCTTCATATTTTTGACAAATTTTGAAGGTCTTCATATTTTTCACACGTTTTCAGGCTCTTCATGATTTTCAACACCGCTTCATGCTCCTCCTATTTTTCAGACCTTTTCATGCTCATCTCTTTTTTGACACCTTTTGAAGCTCTTCAGATTTTTCACACCTTTTGAAGCTCTTCATATTTTTCACATTTATGAATCTCTTCATATTTTCCACACGTTTTCAGACAATTCGTGTTTTTCAACACGACTTCATGCTCCTCCTATTTTTCAGACCGTTTCATGCTCCTCATAATTTTGACACCTTTTGAAGCTTTAATATTTTTAACACCTTTTCAGGCTCTTCATCTTTTTCAACACCACTTCATGCTCCTCCTTTTTTGCAGACCGTTTCATGCTACTCATATTTTTAACACCTTTTGAAGCTCTTCATATTTCTCACACCTTTTCAGGCTCTTCATGTTTTTCAACAACGCTTCATGCTCCTCCGATTTTTCAGACCGTTTCATGCTCCTCATATTTTTGACACCTTTTGAAGCTCTTCATATTTTTCACAACTTTTCAGGCTCTTCATGTTTTTCAACACCGCTTCATGCACGTCCTATTTTTCAGACCGTTTCATGCTCATCTCATTTTTGACACCTTTTGAAGTTTTTCATATTTTTCACAACTTTTCAGGCTCTTCATGTTTTTGAACACCGCTTCATGCTAATCCTATTTTTCAAACCATATCATGCTCCTCATATTTTTCACACCTTTTGAAGCTCTTCATATATTTCACACCTTTTCAGGCTCTTCATGTTTTTGAACACCACTTCATGCTCCTTCTCTTTTTCAGAGAGTTTTATGTTCCTCATGTATTTCACACCTTTTGAAGCTCTTCATATTTTTCACACCTTTTCAGGCTCTTCATGTTTTTCAACACCGCTTCATGCTGCTCATATTTTTCAGACCATTTCATGCTCCTCATATTTTTGACACCTTTTGAAGCTCTTCATATTTTTCACACCTTTTAAGGCTCTTCATGTTTTTCAACAACGCTTCATGCTGCTCATATTTTTCAGACCATTTCATGCTCCTCATATTTTTCACACCTTTTGAAGCTCTTCATATTTTTCACACGTTTTCAGTCTATTCATGTTTTTGAACACCATTTCAGGCTCCTCCTATTTTTCAGAGAGTTTCATGCTCCTCATGTATTTCACACCTTTGAAAGCTCTTCATATTTTTCAAAGATTTTGAAGCTCTTCATATTTTTCACACCTTTTCAGGCTCTTCATGTTTTTCAACACCGTTTCATGCTCCTCCTATTTTTCAAACCGTTTCATGTTCCTCATAATTTTGACACCTTTTGAAGATCTTCATAATTTTCACACATTTTCAGGCTCTTCATGTGTTTGAACACCGCTTCATGTTCCTCCTATTTTTCAGACCGTTTCATGCTCCTCATATTTTTGACACCTTTTGAAGCTCTCATATTTTTCATACCTTTTGAAGCTCTTCATGTTTTTGAACACTGCTTCATGCTCCTCGTATTTTTCAGATCGTTTCATGCTCCTCATATTTTTGACACTTTTTGAGCTCTTCATATTTTTCAAACCTTTTCAGGCTCTTCATGTTTTCGAACTCTGCTTCATGCTCCTCCAATTTTTCACACCGTTTCATGATCCTCATATTTTTGACACTTTTTGAGCTCTTCATATTTTTCACACCTTTTCAGGCTCTTCATGTTTTTGAACACCGCTTCATGCTACTCCTATTTTTCAGACCGTTTATGCTCCTCATATTTTTGACACCTTTAGAAGCTCTTCATATTTTTCACACCTTTTCAGGCTCTTCATGTTTTTGAACACCGCTTCATGATCCTCCTGTTTTTCAGACCGTTTCATGCTCTTCATGTTTGTGAAACATTTTGAAGCTCTTCATATTTTTCACACCTTTTCAGGCTCTTCACGTTTTTCACCACCACTTCACGCTCCTCCTATTTTTCAGACCGTATCATGCTCATCTCATTTTTGTCACCTTTGAAGCTCTTTATTTTTTTCACACCTTTTGAAGCTCTTCATATTTTTCACACGTTTTCATGCTCTTCATATTTTTCAACACCGTTTCATGCTGCTTCAATTTTTCAGTCCGTTTCATGCTCCTCATATTTTTCACACCTTTTGAAGCTCTTCATATTTTTCACACCTTTTCAGGATCTTCATGTTTTGGAACACAGCTTCATGCTCCTCCTATATATCAGACCGTTTCATGCTCCTCATATTTTTGACACCTTTTGAAGCTTTTCATATTTTTCACAACTTTTCAGGCTCTTCATGTTTTTGAACACCGCTTCATGCTCCTCCTATTTTTCAGAGAGTTTCATGCTCCTCATGTATTTCACAGCTTTTGAAGCTCTTCATATTTTTCAAAACTTTTCAGGCTCTTCATGTTTTTCGACACAGCTTCATGCTCCTCCTATTTTTCAGACCGTTTCATTCTCCTCATATTTTTGACACCTTTTGAAACTCTTCATATTTTTCACACATTTTCAGGCTCTTCATGTTTTTGAACCTCGCTTCATGCTCCTCCTATTTTTCAGAGAGTTTCATGCTCCTCATGTATTTCACACCTTTTGAAGCTCTTCAGATTTTTCACACCTTTTCAGGCTCTTCATGATTTTCAACACCGCTCATGCTCCTCTTATTTTTCAGACCGTTTCATTCTCATCTCATTTTTGACACCTTTTTAATCTCTTCATATTTTTCAAAACTTTTGAAGCTCTTCATATTTTTAATATTTTTGAAGCTCTTCATATTTTCACACGTTTTCACACTCTTCATGTTTTTCAACACCGCTTCATGCTCCTCCTATTTTTCAGACCGTTTCATGCTCATCTCATTTTTGACACCTTTTTAATCTCTTCATATTTTTCAAAACTTTTCAGGCTCTTCATGTTTTTCGACACAGCTTCATGCTCCTCCTATTTTTCAGACCGTTTCATTCTCCTCATATTTTTGACACCTTTTGAAACTCTTCATATTTTTCACACATTTTCAGGCTCTTCATGTTTTTGAACCTCGCTTCATGCTCCTCCTATTTTTCAGAGAGTTTCATGCTCCTCATGTATTTCACACCTTTTGAAGCTCTTCATATTTTTCACACCTTTTCAGGCTCTTCATGATTTTCAACACCGCTCATGCTCCTCTTATTTTTCAGACCGTTTCATGCTCATCTCATTTTTGACACCTTTTTAATCTCTTCATATTTTTCAAAACTTTTGAAGCTCTTCATATTTTTAATATTTTTGAAGCTCTTCATATTTTCACACGTTTTCACACTCTTCATGTTTTTCAACACCGCTTCATGCTCCTCCTATTTTTCAAACCGTATCATGCTCCTCATATTTTTGTAAACTTTTGAAGCTCTTCATATTCTTCACACCTTTTCAGGCTCTTCATGTTTTTGAACACTTCTTCATGCTCTTCCTCTTTTTCAGACCATTTCATGCTCCTCATATTTTTGACACTTTTTGAAGCTCTTCATATTTTTCACTCATTTTCAGGCTCTTCATGTTTTTCAACACCACTTCATGCTCCTCCTATTTTTGAGACCGTTTGGTGCTCCTCATATTTTTGACACCTTTAGGAACTCTTCATATTTTTCACACCTTTTCAGGCACTTCATGTTTTTTATCACTGCTTCATGCTCGTCCTATTTTTCAGAACGTTTCATGCTCCTCATATTTTTGACACCTTTTGAAGGTCTTCATATTTTTCACACCTTTTCAAGCTTTTCATGTTTTTGAACACCGCTTCATGTTCCTCCTATTTTTCAGACCGTTTCTTGCTCCTCATATTTTTGACACCTTTTGAAGCTCTTCATATATTTCACACCTTTTCAGGCTCTTCATATTTTTGAACACCGCTTCATGCTCCTCCTATTTTTCAGATTGTTTCATGCTCCTCATATTTTTGACACCTTTTGAAGCTCTTCATATTTTTCACACCTTTTCAGGCTCTTCATGTTTTTCAACACCGCTTCATGCTCGTCGTATTTTGCTGACCGTTTCATGCTCCTCATATTTTTGACACCTTTTGAAGCTCTTCAGATATTTCACACCTTTCCAGGCTCTTCATTTTTTCAACACCACTTCATGCTCCTCCTATTTTTCAGATCGTTTAATGCTCATCTATTTTAACACCTTTTGAAGCTCTTCATATTTTTGACAAATTTTGAAGGTCTTCATATTTTTCACACGTTTTCAGGCTCTTCATTATTTTCAACACCGCTTCATGCTCCTCCTATTTTTCAGATCATGCTCATCTCTTTTTTGACACCTTGTGAAGCTCTTCAGATTTTTCACACCTTTTGAAGCTCTTCATATTTTTCACATTTATGAATCTCTTCATATTTTCCACACCTTTTCAGACAATTCATGTTTTTCAACATCGCTTCATGCTCCTCCTATTTTTCAGACCGTTTCATGCTCCTCATAATTTTGACACCTTTTGAAGCTTTAATATTTTTAACACCTTTTCAGGCTCTTCATCTTTTTCAACACCACTTCATGCTCCTCCTTTTTTGCAGACCGTTTCATGCTACTCATATTTTTAACACCTTTTGAAGCTCTTCATATTTCTCACACCTTTTCATGCTCTTCATGTTTTTCAACAACGCTTCATGCTCCTCCGATTTTTCAGACCGTTTCATGCTCCTCATATTTTTGACACCTTTTGAAGCTCTTCATATTTTCCACACCTTTTCAGGCTCTTCATGTTTTTGAACACTGCTTCATGCTTCTCCTATTTTTCAGACCGTTTCATGCTCCTCATATTTGTCACACCTTTTGAAGCTCTTCATATTTTTCACACCTTTTCAGGCTCTTCATGTTTTTGAACACCGCTTCATGCTTCTCCTATTTTTCAGACCGTTTCATGCTCCTCATATTTTTGACACCTTTTGAAGCTCTTCATTTTTTCACAACTTTTCAGGCTCTTCATGTTTTTCAACACCGCTTCATGCACGTCCTATTTTTCAGACCGTTTCATGCTCATCTCATTTTTGACACCTTTTGAAGTTTTTCATATTTTTCACAACTTTTCAGGCTCTTCATGTTTTTGAACAGCGCTTCATGCTAATCCTATTTTTCAAACCATATCATGCTCCTCATATTTTTCACACCTTTTGAAGCTCTTCATATTTTTCACACCTTTTAAGGCTCTTCATGTTTTTCAACACCGCTTCATGCTGCTCATATTTTTCAGACCGTTTCATGCTCCTCATATTTTTGACACCTTTTGAAGCTCTTCATATTTTTCACACGTTTTCAGTCTATTCATGTTTTTGAACACCATTTCAGGCTCCTCCTATTTTTCAGAGAGTTTCATGCTCCTCATGTATTTCACACCTTTGAAAGCTCTTCATATTTTTCAAAGATTTTGAAGCTCTTCATATTTTTCACACCTTTTCAGGCTCTTCATGTTTTTCAACAAGATTTCATGCTCCTCCTGTTTTTCAGACCGTTTCATGGTCCTCATGTATTTCACACCATTTTAAGCTCTTCATATTTTTCACACCTTTTCAGGCTCTTCATGTTTTTCAACACCGCTTCATGCCCCTCCTATCTTTCAGACCATTTCATGCTTATCTCATTTGTGACACCTTTTGAAGCTCTTCATATATTTCACACCTTTTGAAGCTCTTCATAATTTTCACACGTTTTCAGGCTGTTCATATTTTTCAACACGACTTCATGATCCTCCTATTTTTCATACCGTTCATGCTCCTCATATTTTTGACACCTTTTGAAGTTCTTCCTATTTTTCACAACTCTTCATGCTCTTCTTGTTTTTCGACACCGCTTCATGCTCCTCCTATTTTACAGCCTGTTTCATGCTCCTCATATTTTTGACACCTTTTGAAGCTCTTCACATTTTTCACACCTTTTCCCGCTCTTCATGTTTGTTAAAACCGTTTCTTGCTCCTCCTATTTTTCAGACCGTTTCATGCTCCTCATATTTTTGACACCTTATGAAGCTCTTCATATTTTTTACTCCGTTTCAGATCTTCTTGTTTTTCAACACCACGTCATGCTCCTTCTATTTTTCAAACCGATTCATGCTCCTCATATTTTTGACACGTTTTGAAGCTCTTCATATTCTTCACAGCTTTTCATGCACTTCATGTTTTTCAACACCGCTTCATGCTCCTCCTATTTTTCAGACCGTTTCATGCTCCTCATATTTTTGACACCTTTTGAAGCTCTTCATATATTTCACACCTTTTCACGCTCTTGATGTTTGTTAAAACCGTTTCTTGCTTCTCCTATTTTCCAGACCGTTTCATGCTCCTCATATTTTTGACACCTTATGAAGCTCTTCATATTTTTCACACCTTTTCAGACTCTTCATGTTTTTCAACACCACTTCATGCTCCTCCTATTTTTCAGACCGTTTCATGCTCCTCATATTTTTGACACCTTTTGAACCTCTTCATATATTTCACACCTTTTCACCCTCTTGATGTTTGTTAAAACCGTTTCTTGCTTCTCCTATTTTCCAGACCGTTTCATGCTCCTCATATTTTTGACACCTTATGAAGCTCTTCACATTTTTCACACCTTTTCAGACTCTTCATGTTTTTCAACACCACTTCATGCTCCTCCTATTTTTCTGACCGTTTCATGCTCCTCATACTTTTGACACCTTTTGAAGCTCTTCATATATTTCACACCTTTTCACGCTCTTGATGTTTGTTAAAACCGTTTCTTGCTTCTCCTATTTTCCAGACCGTTTCATGCTCCTCATATTTTTGACACCTTATGAAGCTCTTCATATTTTTCATACCTTTTCAGACTCTTCATGTTTTTCAACACCACTTCATGCTCCTCCTATTTTTCAGACCTTTTCCTGCTCCTCATATTTTTGACACCTTTTGAAGCTCTTCATATTTTTCACACCTTTTTTGGCTCTTCATGTTTTTCAACATCACTTCATGATCCTCCTATTTTTCAGACCGTTTCATGCTCCTCATATTTTTGACACCTTTTGAAGATCTCCATATTTCTCACACCTTTTCAGGCTCTTCATGTTTTTCAACACCGCTTCATTCTCCTTCTATTTTTCAGACCGTTTCATGCTCCTCATATTTTGAAACCTTTTGAATCTCTTCATATACTTCACACTTTTTCAGGCTCTTCATGTTTTTCACCAACACTTCATGCTCCTCCTATTTTTTAGGCCATTTCATGCTCATCTCATTTTTGACACCGTTTGAAGCTCTTCATATTTTTCACACCTTTTGAAGCTCTTCATATTTTTCACACCTTTTGAAGCTCTTCATATTTTTCACACGTTTTCAGGCTCTTCATGTTTTCAACACCGCTTCATGCACCTCCTCTTTTTCAGACCGTTTCATGCCCCTCATGTTTTTCACACCTTTTGAAGATCTTCATATATTTCACACCTTTTCAGGCTCTTCATGTTTTTGAACAAAACTTCATGCTTCTCCTATTTTTCAGAGCATTTAATGCTCCTCATGTACTTCACACCTTTTGAAGGTCTTCATATTTTTCACACCTTTTCAGACTCTTCATGATTTTCAAAACCGCTTCATGCTCCTCCTATTTTTCAGACCGGTTCATGTTCCTCATATTTTTCACATCTTTTAATGCTCTTCATATTTTTCACACCTTTTCAGGCTCTTCATGTTTTTAAACATCACTTCATGCTCATCCTATTTTTCAGACCGATTCAACCTCCTCATATTTTTGACACCTTTTGAAGCTCTTCAAATTTTTCACACATTTTCAGGCTCTTCATGTTTTTCAACAACGCTTCATGCTCCTCCTATTTTTCAGACCTTTTCATGCTCCTCATATTTTTGACACTTTTTGAAGCTCTTCATATTTTTCACACCTTTTTTGGCTCTTCATGTTTTTCAACATCACTTCATGATCCTCCTATTTTTCAGACCGTTTCATGCTCCTCATATTTTTGACACCTTTTGAAGATCTCCATATTTCTCACACCTTTTCAGGCTCTTCATGTTTTTCAACACCGCTTCATGCTCCTCCTATCTTTCAGACAATATCATGCTCATCTCATTTTTGACTTCTTTTGAAGCTCTTCATATATTTCACACCTTTTGAAGCTCTTCATATTTTTCACACCTTTTCAGGCTCTTCATGTTTTTCAACACCGCTTCATGCCCCTCCTATCTTTCAGAACATTTCATGCTCATCTCATTTTTGACACCTTTTGAAGCTCTTCATATATTTAACACCTTTTGAAGCTCTTCATAATTTTCACACGTTTTCAGGCTCTTCATGTTTTTCAACAAGATTTCATGCTCCTCCTGTTTTTCAGACCGTTTCATGGTCCTCATGTATTTCACACCATTTGAAGCTCTTCATATTTTTCACACCTTTTCAGGCTCTTCATGTTTTTCAACACCGCTTCATGCCCCTCCTATCTTTCAGACCATTTCATGCTCATCACATTTTTGACACCTTTTGAAGCTCTTCATATATTGCACACCTTTTGAAGCTCTTCATAATTTTCACACGTTTTCAGGCTCTTCATGTTTTTCAACACGGCTTCATGATCCTCCTATTTTTCATACCGTTCATGCTCCTCATATTTTTGACACCTTTTAAAGTTCTTCCTGTTTTTCACATCTCTTCATGCTCTTCATGTTTTTCGACACTGCTTCATGCTCCTCTTATTTTTCAGCCTGTTTCATGCTCCTCATATTTTTGACACCTTTTGAAGCTCTTCATATATTTCACACCTTTTCACGCTCTTCATGTTTGTTTAAACCGTTTCTTGCTTCTCCTATTTTCCAGACCTTTTCTTGCTCCTCATATTTTTGACACCTTATGAAGCTCTTCATATTTTTCACACCTTTTCAGACTCTTCATGTTTTTCAACACCACTTCATGCTCATCCTATTTTTCAGACCGATTCAAGCTCCTCATATTTTTGACACCTTTTGAAGCTCTTCAAATTTTTCACACATTTTCAGGCTCTTCATGTTTTTCAACACCGCTTCATGCTCCTCCTATTTTTCAGACCGTTTCATGCTCCTCATATTTTTGACACTTTTTGAATCTCTTCATATACTTCACACTTTTTCAGGCTCTTCATGTTTTTCACCAACACTTCATGCTCCTCCTATTTTTTAGGCCATTTCATGCTCATCTCTTTTTTGACACCGTTTGAAGCTCTTCATATTTTTCACACCTTGTGAAGCTCTTCATATTTTTCACACCTTTTTAGGCTCTTCACTTTTTTCAACACCACTTCCTGCTCCTCCTATTTTTCAGACAGTTTCATGCTCCTAATATTTTTGACACCTTATGAAGCTCTTCATATTTTTCAAACCTTTTCAGACTCTTCATGCTTTTCAAAACCTCTTCATGCCCCTCCTATTTTTCAGACCGGTTCATGCTCCTCATATTTTTCACATCTTTTGATGCTCTTCATATTTTTCACACCTTTTCAGGCTCTTCATGTTTTTAAACATCACTTCTTGCTCCTCCTATTTTTCAGACCGTTTCATGCTCCTCATATTTTTGACATATTTTGAAGATCTTCATATTTCTCACACCTTTTCAGGCTCTTCATGTTTTTCAAAACCGCTTCATGCCCCTCCTATCTTTCAGAACATTTCATGCTCATCTCATTTTTGACACCTTTTGAAGCTCTTCATATATTTAATACTTTTTCAAGCTCTTCATAATTTTCACACGTTTTCAGGCTCTTCATGTTTTTCAACAAGATTTCATGCTCCTCCTGTTTTTCAGACCGTTTCATGGTCCTCATGTATTTCACACCATTTGAAGCTCTTCATATTTTTCACACCTTTTCAGGCTCTTCATGTTTTTCAACACCGCTTCATGCCCCTCCTATCTTTCAGACCATTTCATGCTCATCTCATTTTTGACACCTTTTGAAGCTCTTCATATATTTCACACCTTTTCAGGCTCTTCATGTTTTTGAAGACCGATTCATGCTCCTCATATATTTCAGACCGTTTTATGCTCCTCATATTTTTCAGACCGTTTCATGCTCCTCCTATTTTTCAGACCGTTTCATGCTCCTCATATTTTTGACACGTTTTGAAGCTCTTCATATTTTCCATACCTTTTCAGTCTCTTCATGTTTTGAACACTGCTTCATGTTCCTTCTATTTTTCAGACCGTTTCATGCTCCTCAAATTTTTGAAAACTTTTGAAGCTCTTCATATTTTTCACACCTTTTCAGGCTCTTCATGTTTTTGAAGACCGAATCATGCTCCTCCTGTTTTTCAGACCGTTTCAGGCTCCTCATATTTTTGACACCTTTTGAAGCTCTTCATATTTTTTACAACTTTTCAGGCATTTCATGTTTTTGAACACCTCTTCATGCTCCTCCTATTTTTCACACTTTTTGAAGCTCTTCACTTTTTTCATACCATTTCAGGCTCTTCATGTTTTTCAACACTGTTTCATGCTGCTCCTATTTTTCAGACCGTTTAATGCTCCTCCTGTATTTCACACCTTTTGAAGCTCTTCATATTTTTCACACCTGTTCAGGCTCTTCATGTTTTTCAACACCGCTTCATGCACGTCCTATTTTCAGATCTTTTAATGCTCCTCCTGTACTTCACACCTTTTCAAGCTCTTCATATTTTTCACATCTTTTCAGGCTCTTCATGTTTTTCAACAACATTTCATGCTCCACCATTTTTCAGACCGCTTCATGCTCATCTCATTTTTGACACTTTTTGAAGCTCTTCATATTTTTCACACCTTTTGAAGCTCTTCATATTTTTCACACGTTTTCAGGCTCTTCATGTTTTTCAACACCGCTTCATGCTCCTCCTATTTTTCACAACTGTTGAAGTTCTTCATATTTTTCACACCTTTTCAGGCTCTTCATGTTTTTGAACACCGCTTCATGCTGCTCCTATTTTTCAGAGCGTTTCATGCTCCTCATATTTTTGAAAGCTTTTGAGGCTCTTCAAGTTTTTCACACCTTTTCAGGCTCTTCATGTTTTTCAACACCGCTTCATGATCCTCCTATTTTTCAGACCGTTTCATGCTCCTCATGTCTTTCACACCTTTTGAAGCTCTTCATATTTTTCACACGTTTTCAGGCTCTTCATGTTTTTCATCAATGCTTCATGCTCCTTCTCTTTTTCAGACCGTTTCATGCTCCTCATATTTTTCACACCTTTTGAAGCTCTTCATATTTTTTTCACCTTTTCAAGCTCTTCATGTTTTTGAACAGCACTTCATGCTCCTCCTATTTTTCAGACAGTTTCATGCTCATCATATATTTCACACCTTTTGAAGCTCTTCGTATTTTTCACACCTTTTCAGGCTCTTCATGTTTTTGAACACCGCTTCATGCTCCTCATATATTTCAGACCGTTTCATGCTCCTCATATTTTTGACACCTTTTGAAGCTCTTCATATTTTTCACAACTTTTGAAGCTCTTATATTTTTCACACCTTTTCAGGCTCTTCATGATTTTCAACACCGCTTCATGCTCCTCCGAATTTTCAGACCGTTTCATGTTCCTCATATATTTGACACCTTTTGAAGCTCTTCATATATTTCACACCTTTTCATGCTCTTCATGTTTTCCAACACCGCTTCATGCTCCTCCTATTTTTCAGACCATTTCATGCTCATCTCTTCTTTGACACCTTTTGAAGCTCTTCATATTTTTCACACCTTTTGAGGTCTTCATATTTTTCAACACTGCTTCATGATCCTCCTATTTTTCAGACCGTTTCATGCTCCTCATAATTTTGACACCCTTTGAAGCTCTTGTTATATTTCACACCTTTTCAGACTCTTCATGTTTTCGAACACCACTTTAAGTTCCTCCTATTTTTGCGACCGTTTCATGCTCTTCATATTTTTGACAACTTTTGAAGCTCTTCATATTTTTCACACCTTTTGAAGCTCTTCATATATTTCACACATTTTCAGGCTCTTCATGTTTTTCAACACCACTTCATGCTCCTCCTATTTTTCAGACCGTTTCATGCTCATCTAATTTTTGACACCTTTTGAAGCTCTTCATATATTTCACACCTTTTGAAGCTCTTCATATTTTTCACATTTTTGAAGCTATTCAAATTTTTCACACCTTTTCAGTCTCTTCATGAATTGAACACCGTTTTATGATCCTCCTATTTTTCAGAACATTTCATGCTCCTCATATTCTTGACACCTTTTAAAGTTCTTCATATTTTTCACACCTTTTAAGGCTCTTCATATTTTGAACACCGTTTCCTGCTCCTCCTATTTTCAGAACGTTTCATGCTCTTCATTTTTTGACACCTTTTGAAGCTCTTCATATTTTTCACACCTTTTGAAGCTCTTCATATATTTCACACCTTTTCAGGCTCTTCATGTTTTTGAACACCGCTTCATACTCCTCCTATTTTTCAGGCCGTTTCATGCTCCTCATAATTTTGACACCTTTTGAAGCTCTTCATATTTTTCACACCTTTTCAGGCTCTTCATTTTTTTCAACACCACTTCATGCTCCTCCAATTTTTCAGGCCGTTTCATGCTCCTCATAATTTTGACACGTTTTGAAGCTCTTCATATGTTTCACACCTTTTCAGGCTCTTCATATTTTTGAACACCGCTTCATGCTCCTCCAATTTTTCAGGCCGTTTCATGCTCCTCATATTTTGACACCTTTTGAAGCTCTTCATATTTTTCACACCTTTTCAGGCTCTTCATATTTTTGAACACCGCTTCATGCTCCTCCAATTTTTCAGGCCGTTTCATGCTCCTCATAATTTTGACACGTTTTGAAGCTCTTCATATGTTTCACAACTTTTCAGGCTCTTCATTTTTTTCAACACCACTTCATGCTCCTCCTTTTTTTCAGACGGTTTCTTGCTCATCTCATTTTTTATACCTTTTGAAGCTCTTCGTATTTTTCACACCTTTTGATGCTCTTCATATTTTTCACACCCTTTCAGGCTCTTCATGTTTTTCAACACCGCTTCATGCTATTTCTATTTTTCAGAGAGTTTCATGCTCCTCATGTATTTCACACCTTTTGAAGCTCTTCATATTTTTCACACCTTTTCAGGCTCTTCATGTTTTTCCACACCGCTTCATGCTATTTCTATTTTTCAGAGAGTTTCATGCTCCTCATGTATTTCACACCTTTAGAAGCTCTTCATATTTTTCAAATCTTTTCAGGCTCTTCATGTTTTTCCACACCCCTTCATGCTTCTCCTATTTTTCAGCCCGTTTCATGCTCCTCATGTATTTCACACCTTTTGAAGCTCTTCATATTTTTCACACCTTTTCAGGCTCTTCATGTTTTTGATCACCGTTTCATGCTCCTCCTATTTTTCAGACCGTTTCATGCTCATGTCATTTTCGACACCTTTTGAAGCTCTTCATATATTTCACACCTTTTGAAGCTCTTCATATTTTGCACACCTTTCCAGGCTCTTCATATTTTTTAACACCGCTTCATGCTCCACCTACTTTTCAGACCGTTTCATGCTCCTCATATTTTTGACACCTTTTGAAGCTTTTCATATTTTTCACACCTTTTCAGGCTCTTCATTTTTTTCAACACTACTTCTTGCTCCTCCAATTTTTCAGACCGTTTCATGCTCATCTAATTTTTGACACCTGTTGAAGCTCTTAATATTTTTCACACCTTCTGAAGCTCTTTATATTTTTCACACTTTTTCAGGCTCTTCATGTTTTTCAACACCACTTCATGCTTCTCCTATTTTTCAGCCCGTTTCATGCTCCTCATATTTTTCACACCTTTTGAAGCTCGTCATATTTTTCACACCTTTTAAGGCTCTCCATGTTTTTGATCACCGTTTCTTGCTCCTCCTATTTTTCAGACACGTTTCATGCTCCTCATATTTTTGACACCTTTTGAAGCTCTTCATAATTTTCACACCCTTTCAGGCTCTTCATGTTTTTCAACACCACTTCATGCTTCTCCTATATTTCAGACCATTTCATGCTCCTCATATTTTTGACATCTTTAGAAACTCTTCATATCTTTCACACCTTTTCAGACTCTTCATGTTTTTCAACACCGCTTCATGCTCCTCCTATTTTTCAGACCATTTCCTGCTCTTCATATTTTTGACACCTCTTGAAGCTCTTCATATATTTCACATCTTTTCAGCCTCTTCATTTTTTTCAAAACCGCTTCATGCTCCTCCTATTTTTCACACCGTTTCATGCTCATCTCATTTATGACACCTTTTGAAGCTCTTCATATATTTCACACCTTTTCAAGCTCTTCATAATTTTCAGACCTTTTCAGGCTCTTCATGTTTTTGAACACGGCTTCTTGCTCCTCCTATTTTTCAGACCGTTTCATGCTCCTCATATTTTTGACACCGTTTGAAGCTCTTCATATTTTTCACACCTTTTCAGGCTCTTCATGTTTGAACACCGCTTCATGCTCCTTCTATTTTTCAGAGAGTTTCATGCTCCTCATGTATTTCACACCTTTTGAAGCTCTTCATATTTTCCACACCTTTTCAGGCTCTTCATGTTTTTCCACACCACTTCATGCTTCTCCTATTTTTCAGCCCGTTTCAAACTACTCATGTATTTCACACCTTCTGAAGCTCTTCATATTTTTCACTCCTTTTCAGGCTCTTCATATTTTTGAACACCGCTTCATGCTCCTCCAATTTTTCAGGCCGTTTCATGTTCCTCATAATTTTGACACCTTTTGAAGCTCTTCATATGTTTCACACCTTTTCAGGCTCTTCATGTTTTTGAACACCGTTTCATGATCCTCCTATTTTTCAGAACGTTTCATGCTCCTCATATTCTTGACACCTTTTAAAGTTCTTCATATTTTTCACACCTTTTAAGGCTCTTCATATTTTGAACACCGTTTCCTGCTCCTCCTATTTTCAGACCGTTTCATGCTCTTCATTTTTTGACACCTTTTGAAGCTCTTCATATTTTTCACACCTTTTGAAGCTTTCATATATTTCACACCTTTTCAGGCTCTTCATGTTTTTGAACACCGCTTCATACTCCTCCTATTTTTCAGACCGTTTCATGCTCTTCATTTTTTTGACACCTTTTGAAGCTCTTCATAATTTTCACACCTTTTGAAGCTCTTCATATATTTCACACCTTTTCAGGCTCTTCATGTTTTTCAACACCACTTCATGCTCCTCCTATTTTTCAGACCGTTTCATGCTCATCTAATTTTTGACACCTTTTTAAGCTCTTCATATATTTCACACCTTTTGAAGCTCTTCATATTTTTCACATTTTTGAAGCTCTTCATATTTTTCACACGTTTTCAGGCTCTTCGTGATTTTCAAAACCGTTTCATGCTCCTCCTATTTTTCAGACCGTTTCATGCTCCTCATATTTTTGACCTCTTTTGAAGCTCCTAATATTTTTCACATCTTTTGAAGCTCTTCATATATTTCACACTTTTTCAGGCTCTTCATGTTTTTCAACACCGCTTCATGCTCCTCCTATTTTTCAGACCATTTCCTGCTCTTCATATTTTTGACACCTCTTGAAGCTCTTCATATATTTCACATCTTTTCAGCCTCTTCATTTTTTTCAAAACCGCTTCATGCTCCTCCTATTTTTCACACCGTTTCATGCTCATCTCATTTATGACACCTTTTGAAGCTCTTCATATATTTCACACCTTTTCAAGCTCTTCATAATTTTCAGACCTTTTCAGGCTCTTCATGTTTTTGAACACGGCTTCTTGCTCCTCCTATTTTTCAGACCGTTTCATGCTCCTCATATTTTTGACACCGTTTGAAGCTCTTCATATTTTTCACACCTTTTCAGGCTCTTCATGTTTGAACACCGCTTCATGCTCCTTCTATTTTTCAGAGAGTTTCATGCTCCTCATGTATTTCACACCTTTTGAAGCTCTTCATATTTTCCACACCTTTTCAGGCTCTTCAT
Source organism: Dama dama (assembly GCF_033118175.1). Lineage (NCBI taxonomy): Eukaryota > Metazoa > Chordata > Mammalia > Artiodactyla > Cervidae > Dama > Dama dama. The sequence goes on along the minus strand of NW_026870965.1, from coordinate 2,430,823 downwards.
GTTTTTCCACACCACTTCATGCTTCTCCTATTTTTCAGCCCGTTTCAAACTACTCATGTATTTCACACCTTCTGAAGCTCTTCATATTTTTCACTCCTTTTCAGGCTCTTCATATTTTTGAACACCGCTTCATGCTCCTCCAATTTTTCAGGCCGTTTCATGTTCCTCATAATTTTGACACCTTTTGAAGCTCTTCATATGTTTCACACCTTTTCAGGCTCTTCATGTTTTTGAACACCGTTTCATGATCCTCCTATTTTTCAGAACGTTTCATGCTCCTCATATTCTTGACACCTTTTAAAGTTCTTCATATTTTTCACACCTTTTAAGGCTCTTCATATTTTGAACACCGTTTCCTGCTCCTCCTATTTTCAGACCATTTCATGCTCTTCATTTTTTGACACCTTTTGAAGCTCTTCATATTTTTCACACCTTTTGAAGCTCTTCATATATTTCACACCTTTTCAGGCTCTTCATGTTTTTGAACACCGCTTCATACTCCTCCTATTTTTCAGACCGTTTCATGCTCTTCATTTTTTTGACACCTTTTGAAGCTCTTCATAATTTTCACACCTTTTGAAGCTCTTCATATATTTCACACCTTTTCAGGCTCTTCATGTTTTTCAACACCACTTCATGCTCCTCCTATTTTTCAGACCGTTTCATGCTCATCTAATTTTTGACACCTTTTTAAGCTCTTCATATATTTCACACCTTTTGAAGCTCTTCATATTTTTCACATTTTTGAAGCTCTTCATATTTTTCACACGTTTTCAGGCTCTTCGTGACTTTCAAAACCGTTTCATGCTCCTCCTATTTTTCAGACCGTTTCATGCTCCTCATATTTTTGACCTCTTTTGAAGCTCCTAATATTTTTCACATCTTTTGAAGCTCTTCATATATTTCACACTTTTTCAGGCTCTTCATGTTTTTCAACACCGCTTCATGCTCCTCCTATTTTTCACAACTGTTGAAGCTCTTCATATTTTTCACACCCTTTCAGGCTCTTCATGTTTTTCAACACCGCTTCATGCTATTACTATTTTTCAGACCGTTTCATGCTTCTCATATTTTTGACACCTTTTGAAGCTCTTCATATTTTCACACCTTTTCAGGATCTTCATGTTTTTGAACACCGCTTCATGCTATTTCTATTTTTCAGACCGTTTCATGCTTCTCATATTTTTGACACCTTTTGAAGCTCTTCATATTTTTCACACCCTTTCAGGCTCTTCATGTTTTTCAACAGCGCTTCATGCTATTTCTATTTTTCAGACCGTTTCATGCTTCTCATATTTTTGACACCTTTTGAAGCTCTTCATATTTTCACACCTTTTCAGGCTCTTCATGTTTTTCAACACCGCTTCATGCTATTTCTATTTTTCAGACCGTTTCATGCTTCTCATATTTTTGACACCTTTTGAAGCTCTTCATATTTTCACACCTTTTCACGCTCTTCATGTTTTTGAACACCGCTTCATGCTCCTCCTATTTTTCAGACCGTTTCATGCTTCTCATATTTTTGACAGCTTTTGAAGCTCTTCATATTTTCACACCTTTTCAGGCTCTTCATGTTTTTGAACACCGCTTCGTGCTCCTCCTATTTTCAGACCGTTTCATGCTCCTAATTTTTTTGACACCTTTTGAAGCTCTTCATATTTTCACACCTTTTCAGGCTCTTCATGTTTTTCAACAACGCTTCATGCTATTTCTATTTTTCAGACCGTTTCATGCTTCTCATATTTTTGACACCTTTTAAAGCTCTTCATATTTTCACACCTTTTCACGCTCTTCATGTTTTTGAACACCGCTTCATGCTCCTCCTATTTTTCAGACCGTTTCATGCTTCTCATATTTTTGACAGCTTTTGAAGCTCTTCATATTTTCACACCTTTTCAGGCTCTTCATGTTTGAACACCGCTTCATGCTCCTTCTATTTTTCAGAGAGTTTCATGCTCCTCATGTATTTCACACCTTTTGAAGCTCTTCATATTTTTCACACATTTTCAGGCTCTTCACGTTTTGATCACCATTTCATGCTCCTTTATTTTTCAGACCGTTTCATGCTCATCTCATTTTTGACACCTTTTGAAGCTCTTCATATATTTCACACATTTTCAAGCTCCTCATATTTTTCACACCTTTTCAGGCTCTTCATGTTTTTGAACATCGCTTCATGCTCCTCCTATATTTCAGACCGTTTCATGCTCCTTATATTTTTGACACCTTTTGAAGCTCTTCATATTTTTCACACCTTTTGAAGCTCTTCATATTTTTCACATTTTTGAAGCTCTCCATATTTTTCACACGTTTTCAGGCTCTTCGTGATTTTCAAAACCGTTTCATGCTCCTCCTATTTTTCAGACCTTTTCATGCTCCTCATATTTTTGACCTCTTTTGAAGCTCCTAATATTTTTCACATCTTTTGAAGCTCTTCATTTATTTCACACTTTTTCAGGCTCTTCATGTTTTTCAACACCGCTTCATGCTCCTCCTATTTTTCACAACTGTTGAAGCTCTTCATATTTTTCACACCCTTTCAGGCTCTTCATGTTTTTCAACACCGCTTCATGCTATTACTATTTTTCAGACCGTTTCATGCTTCTCATATTTTTGACACCTTTGAAGCTCTTCATATTTTCACACCTTTTCAGGATCTTCATATTTTTGAACACCGCTTCATGCTATTTCTATTTTTCAGACCGTTTCATGCTTCTCATATTTTTGACACCTTTTGAAGCTCTTCATATTTTTCACACCCTTTCAGGCTCTTCATGTTTTTCAACACCGCTTCATGCTATTTCTATTTTTCAGACCGTTTCATTCTTCTAATATTTTTGACACCTTTTGAAGCTCTTCATATTTTCACACCTTTTCAGGCTCTTCATGTTTTTCAACACCGCTTCATGCTATTTCTATATTTCAGACCGTTTCATGCTTCTCATATTTTTGACACCTTTTGAAGCTCTTCATATTTTCACACCTTTTCACGCTCTTCATGTTTTTGAACACCGCTTCATGCTCCTCCTATTTTTCAGACCGTTTCATGCTTCTCATATTTTTGACAGCTTTTGGAACTCTTCATATTTTCACACCTTTTCAGGCTCTTCATGTTTTTGAACACCGCTTCGTGCTCCTCCTATTTTCAGACCGTTTCATGCTCCTAATTTTTTTGACACCTTTTGAAGCTCTTCATATTTTCACACCTTTTCAGGCTCTTCATGTTTTTCAACACCGCTTCATGCTATTTCTATTTTTCAGACCGTTTCATGCTTCTCATATTTTTGACACCTTTTGAAGCTCTTCATATTTTCACACCTTTTCACGCTCTTCATGTTTTTGAACACCGCTTCATGCTCCTCCTATTTTTCAGACCGTTTCATGCTTCTCATATTTTTGACAGCTTTTGAAGCTCTTCATATTTTCACACCTTTTCAGGCTCTTCATGTTTGAACACTGCTTCATGCTCCTTCTATTTTTCAGAGAGTTTCATGCTCCTCATGTATTTCACACCTTTTGAAGCTCTTCATATTTTTCACACATTTTCAGGCTCTTCACGTTTTGATCACCATTTCATGCTCCTTTATTTTTCAGACCGTTTCATGCTCCTTATATTTTTGACACCTTTTGAAGCTCTTCATATTTTTCACACCTTTTCAGGCTCTTCATATTTTTCAACACCACTTCATGCTTCTCCAATTTTTCAGACCGTTTCATGCTCCTCATATATTTGACACCTTTTGAAGCTCTTCATATTTTTCACACTTTTTCAGGCTCTTCATATTTTTCAACACCGCTTCAAGCTCCTCCTATTTTTCAGACCGTTTCATGCTCCTCATATTTTTGACACTTTTTCAAGCTCTTCCTTTTTTTCACACCTTTTCATGCTCTTCATATTTTTCAACACCGCTTCATGCTTCTCCTATTTTTCAGACATTTTCATGCTCCTCCTATTTTTCAGACTGTTTCATGCAACTCTTATTATTGACACCTTTTGGAGCTCTCATATTTTTCACACCTTTTCAGGCTCTTCATGTTTTTCAACACCGCTTCATGCTCCTCCTATTTTTGCGACCGTTTCATGCTCCTCATATTTTTGACACCTTTGAAGCTCTTCATATTTTATCACACGTTTTCAGGCTCTTCATGTTTTTCAACACCACTTCATGCTCCTCCTATTTTTCAGACCATTTCATGCTCCTCATATTTTTGACACCTTTGAAGCTCTTCATATTTTATCACACGTTTTCAGTCTCTTCATATTTTTCAACACCACTTCATGCTCCTCCTATTTTTCAGACCATTTCATGCTCCTAATATTTTTGACACGTTTTGAAGCTCTTCATATTTTTCACACCTTTTCAGGCTCTTCATATTTTTCAACACCACTTCATGCTTTTCCTATTTTTCAGAACGTTTAATGCTCCTCATATTTTTGACACTTTTTGAAGCTCTTCATATTTTTCACACCTTTTCAGGCCTTCATGTTTTTAATCACCGTTTCATGCTCCTCCTATTTTTCAGGCCGTTTCATGCTCCTCATATATTTGACACATTTTGAAGCTCTGAATATTTTTCACACATTTTCATTCTCTTCATGTTTTTGAACACTGCTTCATGATCCTCCTATTTTTCAGACCGTTTCATGTTCTTCATATGTTTGACACCTTTTGAAGCTCTTCATATTTTTCACTCCTTTTCAGGCTCTTCATGTTTTTCAACACCACTTCATACTTCTCCTATTTTTCAGACCGTTTCATGCTCCTCATGTATTTCACACCTTTTGAAGCTCTTCATATTTTTCACACCTTTTCATGCTCTTCATGTTTGAACACCGCTTCATGCTCCTTCTATTTTTCAGAGAGTTTCATGCTCCTCATGTATTTCACACCTTTTGAAGCTCTTCATATTTTCCACACCTTTTCAGGCTCTTCATATTTTTCCACATAACTTCATGCTTCTCCTATTTTTCAGCCCGTTTCAAACTCCTCATGTATTTCACATCTTTTGAAGCTCTTCATATTTTTCACACCTTTTCCGGCTCTTCATGTTTTTGATCACCGTTTCATGCTCCTCCTATTTTTCAGACCCTTTCATGCTCCTCATATTTTTGACACCTTTTGAAGCTCTTCATATTTTTCACACCTTTTCAGGCTCTTCATATTTTTGAACACCGCTTCATGCTCCTCCAATTTTTCAGGCCGTTTCATGCTCCTCATAATTTTGACACGTTTTGAAGCTCTTCATATGTTTCACAACTTTTCAGGCTCTTCATTTTTTTCAACACCACTTCATGCTCCTCCTATTTTTCAGACGGTTTCATGCTCATCTCATTTTTTACACCTTTTGAAGCTCTTCATGTTTTTCACACCTTTTGATGCTCTTCATATTTTTCACACGTTTTCAGGCTCTTCATGTTTTTCAACACCGCTTCATGCTATTTCTATTTTTCAGAGAGTTTCATGCTCCTCATGTATTTCACACCTTTAGAAGCTCTTCATATTTTTCAAACCTTTTCAGGCTCTTCATGTTTTTCCACACCCCTTCATGCTTCTCCTATTTTTCAGCCCGTTTCATGCTCCTCATGTATTTCACACCTTTTGAAGCTCTTCATATTTTTCACACCTTTTCAGGCTCTTCATGTTTTTGATCATCGTTTCATGCTCCTCCTATTTTTCAGACCGTTTCATGCTCATGTCATTTTCGACACCTTTTGAAGCTCTTCATATATTTCACACCTTTTGAAGCTCTTCATATTTTGCACACCTTTCCAGGCTCTTCATATTTTTCAACACCACTTCATGCTCCACCTACTTCTCAGACCGTTTCATGCTCCTCATATTTTTGACACCTTTTGAAGCTTTTCATATTTTTCACACCTTTTCAGGCTCTTCATTTTTTTCAACACTACTTCTTGCTCCTCCAATTTTCAGACCGTTTCATGCTCATCTAAATTTTGACACCTGTTGAAGCTCTTAATATTTTTCACACCTTCTGAAGCTCTTTATATTTTTCACACTTTTTCAGGCTCTTCATGTTTTTCAACACCACTTCATGCTTCTCCTATTTTTCAGCCCGTTTCATGCTCCTCATGTTTTTCACACCTTTTGAAGCTCGTCATATTTTTCACACCTTTTAAGGCTCTCCATGTTTTTGATCACCGTTTGTTGCTCCTCCTATTTTTCAGACCGTTTCATGCTCCTCATATTTTTGACACCTTTTGAAGCTCTTCATAATTTTCACACCCTTTCAGGCTCTTCATGTTTTTCAACACAACTTCATGCTTCTCCTATTTTTCAGACCGTTTCATGCTCCTCATATTTTTGACATCTTTAGAAACTCTTCATATCTTTCACACCTTTTCAAACTCTTCATGTTTTCAACACCGCTTCATGCTCCTCCTATTTTTCAGACCGTTTCCTGCTCTTCATATTTTTGACACCTCTTGAAGCTCTTCATATATTTCACATCTTTTCAGCCTCTTCATTTTTTTCAAAACCGCTTCATGCTCCTCCTATTTTTCACACCGTTTCATGCTCATCTCATTTTTGACACCTTTTGAAGCTCTTCATATATTTCACACCTTTTCAAGCTCTTCATATTTTTCAGACCTTTTCAGGCTCTTCATGTTTTTGAACACGGCTTCTTGCTCCTCCTATTTTTCAGACCGTTTCATGCTCCTCATATTTTTGACACCGTTTGAAGCTCTTCATATATTTCACACCTTTTCAGGCTCTTCATGTTTGAACACCGCTTCATGCTCCTTTTATTTTTCAGAGAGTTTCATGCTCCTCATGTATTACACACCTTTTGAAGCTCTTCATATTTTCCACACCTTTTCAGGCTCTTCATGTTTTTCCACACCACTTCATGCTTCTCCTATTTTTCAGCCCGTTTCAAACTACTCATGTATTTCACACCTTTTGAAGCTCTTCATATTTTTCACTCCTTTTCAGGCTCTTCATATTTTTGAACACCGCTTCATGCTCCTCCAATTTTTCAGGCCGTTTCATGTTCCTCATAATTTTGACACCTTTTGAAGCTCTTCATATGTTTCACACCTTTTCAGGCTCTTCATGTTTTTGAACACCGTTTCATGATCCTCCTATTTTTCAGAACGTTTCATGCTCCTCATATTCTTGACACCTTTTAAAGTTCTTCATATTTTTCACACCTATTAAGGCTCTTCATATTTTGAACACCGTTTCCTGCTCCTCCTATTTTCAGACCGTTTCATGCTCTTCATTTTTTGACACCTTTTGAAGCTCTTCATATTTTTCACACCTTTTGAAGCTCTTCATATATTTCACACCTTTTCAGGCTCTTCATGTTTTTGAACACCGGTTCATACTCCTCCTATTTTTCAGACCGTTTCATGCTCTTCATTTTTTTGACACCTTTTGAAGCTCTTCATATTTTTCACACCTTTTGAAGCTCTTCATATATTTCACACCTTTTCAGGCTCTTCATGTTTTTCAACACCACTTCATGCTCCTCCTGTTTTTCAGACCGTTTCATGCTCATCTAATTTTTGACACCTTTTTAAGCTCTTCATATATTTCACACCTTTGGAAGCTCTTCATATTTTTCACATTTTTGAAGCTCTCCATATTTTTCACACGTTTTCAGGCTCTTCGTGATTTTCAAAACCGTTTCATGCTCCTCCTATTTTTCAGACCGTTTCATGCTCCGCATATTTTTGACCTCTTTTGAAGCTCCTAATATTTTTCACATCTTTTGAAGCTCTTCATATATTTCACACTTTTTCAGGCTCTTCATGTTTTTCAACACCGCTTCATGCTCCTCCTATTTTTCACAACTGTTGAAGCTCTTCATATTTTTCACACACTTTCAGGCTCTTCATGTTTTTCAAAACCGCTTCATGCTATTTCTATTTTTCAGAGAGTTTCATGCTCCTCATGTTTTTCACACCTTTTGAAGCTCTTCATATTTTTCAAACCTTTTAAGGCTCTTCATGTTTTTCCACACCCCTTCATGCTTCTCCTATTTTTCAGCCCGTTTCATGCTCCTCATATATTTCACACCTTTTGAAGCTCTTCATATTTTCACACTTTTTCAGGCTCTTCATGTTTTTCAAACCGCTTCATGCTCCTCCTATTTTTCAGACCGTTTCATGCTCCTCATATTTTTGACACCTTTCGAAGCTCTTCATATTTTTCACACCTTTTCAGGCTCTTCATATTTTTGAACACCGCTTCATGCTCCTCCTATTTTTCAGACCGTTTTATTCTACTCATATGTTTCACACCTTTTTCAAGCTCTTCATGTTTTTCAACACCACTTCATGCTCCTCCTAATTATCAGACCGTTTCATTTTCCTCATAATTTTGAAACCATTTGAAGCTTTTCATCTTTTTCACACCTTTTCAGGCTCTTCATGTTTTTTAACACCTTTTCATGCTCCTGCTATAATTCAGACCGTTTCATGCTCCTTATATTTTTGACACCTTTTGAAGCTCTTCATCTTTTTCACACCTTTTGAGGCTCTTCATGTTTTTGAAAACAGTTTCTTGCTCCTCATATTTTTCAGACCGTTTCACCCTCTATATATTTGACACCTTTTTGAATCTCTTCATATTTTTCACACCTTTTGAGGCTCTTCATGTTTTTGAAAACAGTTTCTTGCTCCTCATATTTTTCAGACCGTTTCACCCTCTATATATTTGACAGCTTTTTGAAGCTCTTCATATTTTTCACACCTTTTCAGGCTCTTTATGTTTTTCAACACCACTTCAAGCTCCTTCTATTTTTCAGACGGTTTCTTGCTCCTTATATTTTTGACACCTTTGAGGCTCTTCATATATTTCACACTGTTTCAGGCTCTTTATGTTTTTCAACACCGCTTCATGCTCTTCCTAATTTTCAGACCGTTTCATTCTCCTCATATTTTTGACACCTTTTGAAGCTCTTCATATTTTTCACACTTTTTCAGGCTCTTCATGTTTTTCAAACCGCTTCATGCTCCTCCTATTTTTCAGACCGTTTCATGCTTCTCCTATTTTTCAGACCGTTTCATGCTCCTCATATTTTTGACGTCTTTTGAAGCTCTTCCTATTTTTCACACCTTTTCAGGCTCTTCATATTTTTCAGCACCACTTCATGCTCCTCCTATTTTTCAGACCGTATCATGCTCCTCATATTTTTGACACCTTTTGAAGCTCTTCATATTTTTCACACCTTTTCAGGCTCTTCATGTTTTTCAACACCGCTTCATGCTCCTCCTATTTTTCAGACCGTTTCATGCTCCTCATATTTTTGACACCTTTTGAAGCTCTTCATATTTTTCACACCTTTTCACGCTCTTCATGTTTTTCAACATCGCTTGCTGCTCCTCCTCTTTTTCAGAGCGTTTCATGCTCCTCATAATTTTGACACCTTTGAAGCTCTTCATATTTTACACCTTTTCAGGCTCTTCATATTTTTCAACACCACTTCATGCTTTTCCTATTTTTCAGACCGTTTCTTGCTCCTCATAATTTTGACACCTTTGAGGCTCTTCATATATTTCACACTTTTTTAGGCTCTTCATGTTTTTCAACACCACTTCAAGCTCCTTCTATTTTTCAGACCGTTTCTTGCTCCTCATAATTTTGACACGTGTGAGGCTCTTCATATATTTCACACTGTTTCAGGCACTTTATGTTTTTCAACACCGCTTCATGCTCCTCCTAATTTTCAGACCGTTTCATTCTCCTCATATTTTTGACACCTTTTGAAGCTCTTCATATTTTTCACACTTTTTCAGGCTCTTCATGTTTTTCAAACCGCTTCATGCTCCTCCTATTTTTCAGACCGTTTCATGCTTCTCCTATTTTTCAGACCGTTTCATGCTCCTCATATTTTTGACGCCTTTTGAAGCTCTTCCTATTTTTCACACCTTTTCAGGCTCTTCATGTTTTTCAACACCGCTTCATGCTCCTCGTATTTTTCAGACCGTTTCATGCTCCTCATATTTTTGACACCTTTGGAAGCTCTTCATATTTTTCACACCTTTTCACTCTCTTCATGTTTTTCAACATCGCTTGCTGCTCCTCCTCTTTTTCAGAGCGTTTCATGCTCCTCATAATTTTGACACCTTTGAAGCTCTTCATATTTTTCACACCTTTTCAGGCTCTTCATATTTTTCAACACCACTTCATGCTTCTCCTATTTTTCAGACCGTTTAATGCTCCTCATATTTTTGACACTTTTTGAAGCTCTTCATATTTTTCACACTTCTCCAGGCTCTTCATTTTTTTGAACACCGCTTCATGCTCCTCCTATTTTTCAGACCTTTTCATGCTCCTCATGTTTTTGACACGTTTTGAAGCACTTCATATTTTTCACACCTTTTCAGGCTCTTCATGTTTTTCAACAACGCTTCATGCTCCTCCTATTTTTCAGACCGTTTCATGCTCCTCATATGTTTCACACCTTTTGAAGCTCTTCATATTTTTTTAACACCTTTTCACGCTCCTCCTATATTTCAGACCGTTTCAAGCTCCTCATATTTTTGACACTTTTTGTAGCTCTTCATATTTTTCACACCTTTTCAGGGTCTTCATGTGTTTCTACACCACTTCATGCTCCTCCTATTTTTCAGACCGTTTTATTCTACTCATATGTTTCACAACTTTTTCAAGCTCTTCATGTTTTTCAACACCACTTCATGCTCCTCCTAATTATCAGACCGTTTCATTCTCCTCATATTTTTGACACCATTTGAAGCTTTTCATATTTTTCACACCTTTTCAGGCTCTTCATGTTTTTTAACACTTTTTCATGCTTCTCCTATATTTCAGACCGTTTCATGCTCCTTATATTTTTGACACCTTTTGAAGCTCTTCATATTTTTCACACGTTTTCATGCTCTTCATATTTTTTAACACCGCTTCATGCTCCTCCTATTTATCAGACCGTATCATGCTCCTCATATGTTTCACACCTTTTTCAGGCTCTTCATGTTTTTCAACAACACTTCATGCTCCTCCTATGTTTCAGACCGTTTCATGCTCCTCATATTTTTGACACAGTTTGAAGCTCTTCACATTTTTCACACCTTTTGAGGCTCTTCATGTTTTTGAAAACAGTTTCTTGCTCCTCATATTTTTCAGACCGTTTCATCCTCTATATATTTGACACCTTTTTGAAGCTCTTCATATTTTTCACACCTTTTCAGGCTCTTCATGTTTTTCAACACCACTTCAAGCTCCTTCTATTTTTCAGACCGTTTTTTGCTCCTCATGTTTTTGACACCTTTCAGCCTCTTCATAGATTTCACACTGTTTCAGGCTCTTTATGTTTTTAAACACCGCTTCATGCTCCTCCGAATTTTCAGACCGTTTCATTGTCCTCATATTTTTGACACCTTTTGAAGCTCTTCATATTTTTCACACTTTTTCAGGCTCTTCATGTTTTTCAAACCGCTTCATGCTCCTCCTATTTTCAGACCGTTTCATGCTTCTCCTATTTTTCAGACCGTTTAATGCTCCTCATATTTTTGACGCCTTTGAAGCTCTTCATATTTTTCACACATTTTCAGGCTCTTCATGTTTTTCAGCACCACTTCATGCTCCTCCTATTTTTCAGACCGTTTTATGCTCCTCATATTTTTTACACCTTTTGAAGCTCTTCATATTTTTCACACCTTTTCAGGCTCTTCATGTTTTTCAACACCGCTTTATGCCCCTCCTATTTTTCAGACCGTTTCATGCTCCTCATATTCTTGACACCTTTTGAAGCTCTTCATATTTTTCACACCTTTTCACGCTCTTCATGTTTTTCAACTTCGCTTGCTGCTCCTCCTCTTTTTCAGACCGTTTCATGCTCCTCATAGTTTTGTCACCTTTGAAGCTCTTCATATTTTTCACACCTTTTCAGGCTCTTCATATTTTTCAACACCACTTCATGCTTCTCCTATTTTTCAGACCGTTTCATGCTCCTCATATTTTTGACGCCTTTTGAATTTCTTCATATTTTTCACACCTTTTCAGGCTCTTCATGTTTTTCAGCACCACTTCATGCTCTTCCTATTTTTCAGACCGTTTCATGCTCCTCATATTTTTTACACATTTTGAAGCTCTTCATATATTTCACACTGTTTCAGGCACTTTATGTTTTTCAACACCGCTTCATGCTCCTCCTAATTTTCAGACCGTTTCATTCTCCTCATATTTTTGACACCTTTTGCAGCTCTTCATATTTTTCACACTTTTTCAGGCTCTTCATGTTTTTCAAACCGCTTCATGCTCCTCCTATTTTTCAGACCGTTTCATGCTTCTCCTATTTTTCAGACCGTTTCATGCTCCTCATATTTTTGACGCCTTTTGAAGCTCTTCCTATTTTTCACACCTTTTCAGGCTCTTCATGTTTTTCAACACCGCTTCATGCTCCTCGTATTTTTCAGACCGTTTCATGCTCCTCATATTTTTGACACCTTTGGAAGCTCTTCATATTTTTCACACCTTTTCACTCTCTTCATGTTTTTCAACATCGCTTGCTGCTCCTCCTCTTTTCCAGAGCGTTTCATGCTCCTCATAATTTTGACACCTTTGAAGCTCTTCATATTTTTCACACCTTTTCAGGCTCTTCATATTTTTCAACACCACTTCATGCTTCTCCTATTTTTCAGACCGTTTAATGCTCCTCATATTTTTGACACTTTTTGAAGCTCTTCACATTTTTCACACCTTTTGAGGCTCTTCATGTTTTTGAAAACAGTTTCTTGCTCCTCATATTTTTCAGACCGTTTCATCCTCTATATATTTGACACCTTTTTGAAGCTCTTCATATTTTTCACACCTTTTCAGGCTCTTCATGTTTTTCAACACCACTTCAAGCTCCTTCTATTTTTCAGACCGTTTTTTGCTCCTCATGTTTTTGACACCTTTGAGGCTCTTCATAGATTTCACACTGTTTCAGGCTCTTTATGTTTTTCAACACCGCTTCATGCTCCTCCGAATTTTCAGACCGTTTCATTGTCCTCATATTCTTGACACCTTTTGAAGCTCTTCATATTTTTCACACCTTTTCACGCTCTTCATGTTTTTCAACTTCGCTTGCTGCTCCTCCTCTTTTTCAGACCGTTTCATGCTCCTCATAGTTTTGACACCTTTGAAGCTCTTCATATTTTTCACACCTTTTCAGGCTCTTCATATTTTTCAACACCACTTCATGCTTCTCCTATTTTTCAGACCGTTTCATGCTCCTCATATTTTTGACGCCTTTTGAATTTCTTCATATTTTTCACACCTTTTCAGGCTCTTCATGTTTTTCAGCACCACTTCATGCTCCTCCTATTTTTCAGACCGTTTCATGCTCCTCATATTTTTTACACATTTTGAAGCTCTTCATATTTTTCACACCTTTTCAGGCTCTTCATGTTTTTCAACACCGCTTTATGCTCCTCCTATTTTTCAGACCGTTTTATGCTCCTCATATTTTTGACGCCTTTTGAATCTCTTCATATTTTTCACACCTTTTCAGGCTCTTCATGTTTTTCAGCACCACTTCATGCTCCTCCTATATTTCAGACCGTTTCATGCTCCTCATATTTTTTACACATTTTGAAGCTCTTCATATTTTTCACACCTTTTCAGGCTCTTCATGTTTTTCAACACCGCTTTATGCTCCTCCTATTTTTCAGACCGTTTCATGCTCCTCCTATTTTTCAGACCGTTTCATGCTCCTCATATTTTTGACGCCTTTTGAATCTCTTCATATTTTTCACACCTTTTCAGGCTCTTCATGTTTTTCAGCACCACTTCATGCTCCTCCTATTTTTCAGACCGTTTCATGCTCCTCATATTTTTTACACATTTTGAAGCTCTTCATATTTTTCACACCTTTTCAGGCTCTTCATGTTTTTCAACACCGCTTTATGCTCCTCCTATTTTTCAGACCGTTTCATGCTCCTCATATTTTTGACACCTTTTGAAGCTCTTCTTATTTTTCACACCTTTTCAGGCTCTTCATGTTTTTCAACATCGCTTGCTGCTCCTCCTCTTTTTCAGACCGTTTCATGCTCCTCATAGTTTTGACATCTTTGAAGCTCTTCATATTTTTCACACCTTTTCAGGCTCTTCATAATTTTCAACAACACTTCATGCTTCTCCTATTTTTCAGACCGTTTCATGCTCCTCATAGTTTTGACACCTTTGAAGCTCTTCTTATTTTTCACACCTTTTCAGGCTCTTCATATTTTTCAACACCACTTCATGCTTCTCCTATTTTTCAGACCGTTTCATGCTCCTCATATTTTTGACACCTTTTGAAGCTCTTCTTATTTTTCACACCTTTTAAGGCTCTTCGTGTTTTTCAACATCGCTTGCTGCTCCTCCTCTTTTTCAGACCGTTTCATGCTCCTCATAGTTTTGACACCTTTGAAGCTCTTCATATTTTTCATACGTTTTCAGGCTCTTCATATTTTTCAACACCGCTTCATGCTCCTCCTATTTTTCAGACTGTATCATGCTCCTCATATGTTTCACACCTTTTTCAGGCTCTTCATGTTTTTCAACAACACTTCATGCTCCTCCTATGTTTCAGACCGTTTCATGCTCCTCATATTTTTGACACAGTTTGAAGCTCTTCACATTGTTCACACCTTTTGAGGCTCTTCATGTTTTTGAAAACAGTTTCTTGCTCCTCCTATTTTTCAGACCGTATCATGCTCCTCATATTTTTGACACCTTTTGAAGCTCTTCATATTTTTCACACCTTTTCAGGCTCTTCATGTTTTTCAACACCGCTTCATGCTCCTCCTATTTTTCAGACCGTTTCATGCTCCTCATATTTTTGACACCTTTTGAAGCTCTTCATATTTTTCAAAACTTTTCACGCTCTTCATGTTTTTCAACATCGCTTGCTGCTCCTCCTCTTTTTCAGAGCGTTTCATGCTCCTCATAATTTTGACACCTTTGAAGCTCTTCATATTTTTCACACCTTTTCAGGCTCTTCATATTTTTCAACACCACTTCATGCTTTTCCTATTTTTCAGACCGTTTCTTGCTCCTCATAATTTTGACACCTTTGAGGCTCTTCATATATTTCACACTTTTTTAGGCTCTTCATGTTTTTCAACACCACTTCAAGCTCCTTCTATTTTTCAGACCGTTTCTTGCTCCTCATAATTTTGACACGTTTGAGGCTCTTCATATATTTCACACTGTTTCAGGCACTTTATGTTTTTCAACACCGCTTCATGCTCCTCCTAATTTTCAGACCGTTTCATTCTCCTCATATTTTTGACACCTTTTGCAGCTCTTCATATTTTTCACACTTTTTCAGGCTCTTCATGTTTTTCCAACCGCTTCATGCTCCTCCTATTTTTCAGACCGTTTCATGCTTCTCCTATTTTTCAGACCGTTTCATGCTCCTCATATTTTTGACGCCTTTTGAAGCTCTTCCTATTTTTCA
This sequence comes from Dama dama, assembly GCF_033118175.1. Lineage (NCBI taxonomy): Eukaryota > Metazoa > Chordata > Mammalia > Artiodactyla > Cervidae > Dama > Dama dama. Next base: position 2,415,406 of record NW_026870965.1, on the reverse strand, counting down.
CACCTTTTCAGGCTCTTCATGTTTTTCAACACCGCTTCATGCTCCTCGTATTTTTCAGACCGTTTCATGCTCCTCATATTTTTGACACCTTTGGAAGCTCTTCATATTTTTCACACCTTTTCACTCTCTTCATGTTTTTCAACATCGCTTGCTGCTCCTCCTCTTTTCCAGAGCGTTTCATGCTCCTCATAATTTTGACACCTTTGAAGCTCTTCATATTTTTCACACCTTTTCAGGCTCTTCATATTTTTCAACACCACTTCATGCTTCTCCTATTTTTCAGACCGTTTAATGCTCCTCATATTTTTGACACTTTTTGAAGCTCTTCATATTTTTCACACTTCTCCAGGCTCTTCATTTTTTTGAACACCGCTTCATGCTCCTCCTATTTTTCAGACCTTTTCATGCTCCTCATGTTTTTGACACGTTTTGAAGCACTTCATATTTTTCACACCTTTTCAGGTTCTTCATGTTTTTCAACACCACTTCATCCTCCTCCTGTTTTTCAGACCGTTTCATGCTCCTCATATTTTTGACTCCTTTTGAAGCTTTTCATATTTTTCACATCCTTTTCAGGCTCTTCATGTTTTTCAACACCACTTCATGCTCCTCAAGTTTGCAGACCGTTTCATGCTCCTCATATTTTTGACAACTTTTGAAGCTCTTCATATTTTGCACACCTTTTCATGATCTTCATGTTTTTCAACACCACTTCATGCTCCTCCTATTTTTCAGACCGTTTCATGCTCCTCATATGTTTCACACATTTTGAAGCTCTTCATATTTTTTTAACACCTTTTCACGCTCCTCCTATATTTCAGACCGTTTCAAGCTCCTCATATTTTTGACACTTTTTGTAGCTCTTCATATTTTTCACACCTTTTCAGGGTCTTCATGTTTTTCTACACCACTTCATGCTCCTCCTATTTTTCAGACCGTTTTATTCTACTCATATGTTTCACAACTTTTTCAAGCTCTTCATGTTTTTCAACACCACTTCATGCTCCTCCTAATTATCAGACCGTTTCATTCTCCTCATATTTTTGACACCATTTGAAGCTTTTCATATTTTTCACACCTTTTCAGGCTCTTCATGTTTTTTAACACTTTTTCATGCTCCTCCTATATTTCAGACCGTTTCATGCTCCTTATATTTTTGACACTTTTTGAAGCTCTTCATATTTTTCACACGTTTTCATGCTCTTCATATTTTTTAACACCGCTTCATGCTCCTCCTATTTATCAGACCGTATCATGCTCCTCATATGTTTCACACCTTTTTCAGGCTCTTCATGTTTTTCAACAACACTTCATGCTCCTCCTATGTTTCAGACCGTTTCATGCTCCTCATATTTTTGACACAGTTTGAAGCTCTTCACATTTTTCACACCTTTTGAGGCTCTTCATGTTTTTGAAAACAGTTTCTTGCTCCTCATATTTTTCAGACCGTTTCATCCTCTATATATTTGACACCTTTTTGAAGCTCTTCATATTTTTCACACCTTTTCAGGCTCTTCATATTTTTCAACACCACTTCAAGCTCCTTCTATTTTTCAGACCGTTTTTTGCTCCTCATGTTTTTGACACCTTTGAGGCTCTTCATAGATTTCACACTGTTTCAGGCTCTTTATGTTTTTCAACAAGGCTTCATGCTCCTCCGAATTTTCAGACCGTTTCATTGTCCTCATATTTTTGACACCTTTTGAAGCTCTTCATATTTTTCACACTTTTTCAGGCTCTTCATGTTTTTCAAACCGCTTCATGCTCCTCCTATTTTCAGACCGTTTCATGCTTCTCCTATTTTTCAGACCGTTTCATGCTCCTCATATTTTTGACGCCTTTGAAGCTCTTCATATTTTTCACACATTTTCAGGCTCTTCATGTTTTTCAGCATCACTTCATGCTCCTCCTATTTTTCAGACCGTTTTATGCTCCTCATATTTTTTACACATTTTGAAGCTCTTCATATTTTCCACACCTTTTCAGGCTCTTCATGTTTTTCAACACCGCTTTATGCTCCTCCTATTTTTCAGACCGTTTCATGCTCCTCACATTTTTGACACCTTTTGAAGCTCTTCATATTTTTCACACCTTTTCACGCTCTTCATGTTTTTCAACATCGCTTGCTGCTCCTCCTCTTTTTCAGACCGTTTCATGCTCCTCATAGTTTTGACACCTTTGAAGCTCTTCATATTTTTCACACCTTTTCAGGCTCTTCATAATTTTCAACACCACTTCATGCTTCTCCTATTTTTCAGACCGTTTCATGCTCCTCATATTTTTGACACTTTTTGAAGCTCTTCATATTTTTCACACTTCTCCAGGCTCTTCATGTTTTTGAACACTGCTTCATGCTCCTCCTATTTTTCAGACCTTTTCATGCTCCTCATGTTTTTGACACCTTTTCAAGCTCTTCATATTTTTCACACCTTTTCAGGCTCTTCATGTTTTTCAACAACGCTTCATGCTCCTCCTATTTTTCAGACCGTTTCATGCTCCTCATATGTTTCACACATTTTGAAGCTCTTCATATTTTTTTAACACCTTTTCATGCTCCTCCTATATTTCAGACCGTTTCAAGCTCCTCATATTTTTGACACTTTTTGTAGCTCTTCATATTTTTCACACCTTTTCAGGGTCTTCATGTGTTTCTACACCACTTCATGCTCCTCATATTTTTCAGACCGTTTTATTCTACTCATATGTTTCACACCTCTTTCAAGCTCTTCATGTTTTTCAACACCACTTCATGCTCCTCCTAATTATCAGACCGTTTCATTCTCCTCATATTTTTGACACCATTTGAAGATTTTCATATTTTTCACACCTTTTAAGGCTCTTCATGTTTTTTAACACCTTTTCATGCTCCTCCTATATTTCAGACCGTTTCATGCTCCTCATAGTTTTGACACCTTTTGAAGCTCTTCATATTTTTCACACGTTTTCAGGTTCTTCATATTTTTCAACACCGCTTCATGCTCCTCCTATTTATCAGACCGTATCATGCTCCTCATATGTTTCACACCTTTTTCAGGCTCTTCATGTTTTTCAACAACACTTCATGCTCCTCCTATGTTTCAGACCGTTTCATGCTCCTCATATTTTTGACACAGTTTGAAGCTCTTCACATTTTTCACACCTTTTGAGGCTCTTCATGTTTTTGAAAACAGTTTCTTGCTCCTCATATTTTTCAGACCGTTTCACCCTCTATATATTTGACACCTTTTTGAAGCTCTTCATATTTTTCACACCTTTTCAGGCTCTTCATGTTTTTCAACACCAGTTCAAGCTCCTTCTATTTTTCAGACCGTTTCTTGCTCCTCATATTTTTGACACCTTTGAGGCTCTTCATATATTTCACACTTTTTCAGGCTCTTTATGTTTTTCAACACCACTTCAAGCTCCTTCTATTTTTCAGACCGTTTCATCCTCCTCATATTTTTGACACCTTTTGAAGCTCTTCATATTTTTCACACTTTTTCAGGCTCTTCATGTTTTTCAAACTGCTTCATGCTCCTCCTATTTTCAGACCGTTTCATGCTCCTCCTATTTTTCAGACCGTTTCATGCTCCTCATATTTTTGACGCCTTTTGAAGCTCTTCATATTTTTCACACCTTTTCAGGCTCTTCATGTTTTTCAACACGACTTCATGCTCCTCCTATTTTTCAGACCGCTTCATGCTCACCTCATTTTTGACCGCTTTTGAAGCTCTTCATATTTTTCACACCTTTTCAGGCTCTTCATGTTTTCTACACCGCTTCATGCTCCTCCTATTTTTCAGTCCGTTTCATGCTCGTCATATTTTTGACACCTTTTGAAGCTCTTCATATTCGTCACACATTTTCAGGCTCTTCATGTTTTCTACACCGCTTCATGCTCCTCCTATTTTTCAGACCGTTTCTTGCTCCTCATATATTTGACACCTTTTGAAGCTGTTTATATTTTTCACATCTTTTCATGTTTTCATGTTTTTCAACACTGCTTCATGCTCCTCCTATTCTTCAGACCATTTCATGCTCCTCATGTATTTCACATTATTTGAAGCTATTTATATTTTTCACACCTTTTGAATCTCTTCATATTTTTCACACCTTTTGACGCTCTTCATATTTTTCACACATTTTCAGGCTCTTCATTTTTTTGAACACCGTTTCATGCCCCTCTATATTTCAGACTGTTTCATGCTTCTCATATTTTTGACACCTTTTGAAGCTCTTCATATTTTTCACACCTTTTCAGGCTCTTCATGTTTTTCAACACCGCTTCATGCTCCTCCTTCTTTTCAGACCATTTCATGCTCATCTCATTTTTGGCACTTTTTGAAGCTCTTCATATTTTTAACACCTTTTGAAGCTCTTCATATTTTTCACACCTTTTGAGGCTCTTCATATTTTTCAACACCGCTTCATGCTCCTCCTATTTTTCAGACCGATTCATGCCTCTCATGTATTTCACACCATGAAGCTCTTCATATTTTTCACACCTTTTGAGGCTCTTCATATTTTTCAACACCACTTCATGCTCCTCCTATTTTTCAGACTGTTTCATGCTCCTCATATTTTTGATATCTTTAGAAGCTCTTCATATATTTCACACCTTCTCAGGCTCTTCATGTTTTTCAACACCACTTCATGCTCCTCCTATTTTTCAGACCGTTTCATGCTCCTCATATTTCTGACACCTTTAGAAGCTATTCATAATTTTCACATCTTTTCAGGCTCTTCATTTTTTAAACAACACTTTATGCTCCTCCTACTTTTCAGACCGCTTCATGTTCATCTCATTTTTGACATCTTTTAAAGCTCTTCTTATTTTTCACACCTTTTCAGGCTCTTCACGTTTTTGAACATCGCTTCATGCTCCTCCTATTTTTCAGACCGTTTCATGTTCCTCATATTTTTCACACCTTTTGAAGCTCTTCATATTTTTCACACATTTTCAGGCTCTTCATGTTATTGAACACCGCTTCATGCTCCTCCTATTTTTCAGACCGTTTCATGCTCCTCATATTTTTGACACCTTTTGAAGCTCTTCATATTTTTCACACCTTTTCAGGCTCTTCATATTTTTGAACACCGCTTCATGCTCCTCCTATTTTTCAGACCGTTTCATGCTCCTCATATTTTTGACAGCTTTTGAAGCTTTTCATATTTTTCACAACTTTTCAGGCTCTTCATCTTTTTGAACACCGCTTCATGCTCCTCCTATTTTTCAGACCGCATCATGCCCCTCATATTTTTCACACATTTTGAAGCTCTTCATATTTTTCACACCTTTTCAGGCTGTTCATATTTTTGAACACCACTTCATGCTCCTACTATTTTTCAGAGAGTTTCATGCTCCTCATGTATTTCACACCTTTTGAAGCTCTTCATATTTTTCACACCTTTTCAGGCTCTTCATGTGTTTCAACACCGCTTCAGGCTCGTCCTATTTTTCAGACCTTTTCATGCTCATCTCATTTTTGACACCTTTTGAAGCTCGTCATATTTTTCACACCTTTTCAGGCTCTTCATGTGTTTCAACACCGCTTCATGCTCCTCCTATTTTTCAGACCGTTTCATGCTCATCTCATTTTTGACACCTTTTGAAGCTCTTCATTTTTTTCACACCTTTTCAGGCTCTTCATGTTTTTGAACACCGCTTCATGCTCCTCCTATTTTTGAGACCGCTTCATACTCCTCTCATTTTTGACACCTTTTGAAGCTCTTCATATTTTTGACACCTTTTGAAGCTCTTCATATTTCTCACACGTTTTCAGGCTCTTCATGATTTTCAACACCGATTCATGCTCCTTCTCTTTTCAGACCGTTTCATGCTCCTCATATTTTTGACACCTTTTGAATCTCCTCATATTTTTTACACCTTTTGAAGCTCTTCATATATTTCACACTTTTTCAGGCTCTTCATGTTTTTCAACACAGCTTCATGCTCCTCCTATTTTTCAGACCGTTTTATGCTCCTCATATTTTTCACACCTTTTGAAGCTCTTCATATTTTTCACACCTTTTAAGCCTCTTCATGTTTTTTAGCACCGCTTCATGCTCCTCCTATTTTCAAGACAGTTTCATACTCCTCATGTATTTCATACCTTTTGAAGCTCTTCATATTTTTCACACCTTGTCAGGCTCTTCATATTTTTGAACACCGCTTCATGCTCCTCCTATTTTTAAGACCGTTTCATGCTCCTCATACATTTCACACCTTTTGAAATTCTTCATATTTTTCACACCTTTTCAGGCTCCTCATGATTGTCAACACCGTTTCATGCTCCTCCTATTTTTCAGACCGTTTCATGCTCCTCATATTTTTGACACTTTTTGAAGTTCTTGATATATTTCACACCTTCTCAGGCTCTTCATTTTTTTGAACACCACTTCTTGCTCCTCCTATTTTTCAGACCGTTTCATGCTCATCTCATTTTTGACACCTTTTGAAGCTCTTCATATATTTGACACCATTTGAAGCTCTTCATATTTTTCACAACTTTTCAGGCTCTGTATGTTTTTGAACAACGTTTCTTGCTACTCCTATATTTCAGACCGATTCTTGCTACTCATATATTTGACACCTTTTGAAGCTCTTCATATTTTTCACAACTTTTCAGGCTCTGCATGTTTTTCAACACCGCTTCATGCTCCTCCTATTTTTCAGACCGTTTCATGCTCCTCATATTTTTGACACCTTTTGATGCTCTTCATATTTTTCACACCTTTTCAGGCTCTTCATGTTTTTCAACACCGCTTCATGCTCCTCCTATTTTTGAGACCGTTTCATGCTCCTCATATTTTTGACAAATTTTGGAGCTCTTCATATTTTTCACACTTTTTCAGGCTCTCCAAGTTTTTGAACACCGCTAAATGCTCCTCATATTTTTGAGACCGTTTCATGCTCCTCATATTTTTGACACATTTTGAAGCTCTTCATATTTTTTACACCTTTTCAGGATCTTCATGTTTTTGAACACCATTTCATGCTGCTCCTATTTTTCAGACCGTTTCACGCTCCGCATATTTTTAACACTTTTTGAAGCTCTTCATATTTTTCACAACATTCCAGGCTCTTCATGTTTTTGAACACCGTTTCATGTTCGTCCTATTTTTCAGACCGTTTCATGCTCCTCATATTTTTGACACCTTTTGAAGCTCCTCCGATTTTTAACACCTTTTCAGGCTCTTCATGTTTTTCAACACCACTTCATGCTCCTCCTATTTTTCAGACCGTCTCATGCTCCTCCTATTTTTCAGACTGTGTCGTGCACCTCTTATTTTTGACACCTTTTGAAGCTCCTCCGATTTTTAACACCTTTTCAGGCTCTTCATGTTTTTCAACACCGCTTCATGCTCCTCCTATTTTTCAGACAGTTTCATGTTCCTCATATTTTTGAAACCTTTTGAAGCTCTTCATATTTTTCACACCTTTTGAAGCTCTTCATATTTTACACATATTTTCACCCTCTTCATGTTTTTCAACACCTTTTCATTCTCCTCCTATTTTTCGGACCGTTTCATTCTCTTCATATTTTTGACACTTTTTGAAGCTCTTCATATTTTTCAGACCTTTTCAGGCTCTTCATCTTTTTAAACACCGTTTCATGCTCCTCATATTTTTCAGACCGTTTCATTCTCCTCATATTTATGTCAACTTTTGAAACTCTTCATTTTCTTCACACCTTTTCATGGTCTTCATGTTTTTGAACACTGCTTCATGCTCCTCCTATGTTTCAGACCGTTTCATGCTCCTCATATTTTTGAAACCTTTTGAAGTTCTTCGTATATTTCACACCTTTTCAGGCTCTTCATGTTTTTAAACACCTCTTCATTCTTCTCCTGTTTTTCTGACCATTTCATGCTCCTCATATTTTTCACACTTTTTGAAGCTCTTCATATTTTTCACACTTTTTGAAGCTCTTCATACTTTTCACACCTGTCAGGCTCTTCATGTTTTTGAACACCGCTTCCTGCTCCACGTATTTTTCAGATCGTTTCATGCTCCTCATATTTTTCACACTTTTTGAAGCTCTTCATATTTTTCACACTTTTTCAGGCTCTTCATGTTTTTGAACATCGTTTCATGCTCCTCCTATTTTTCACACCTTTTAAAGCTCTTAATATTTTTCACACATTTTCATGCTCTACATGTTTTTGAACACCGTTTAATGCTCCTCCTATTTTTCAGATCGTTTCATGCTCCTCATATTTTTCACACTTTTTGAAGCTCTTCATATTTTTCACACTTTTTCAGGCTCTTCATGTTTTTGAACACTGCTTCATGCTCCTCATATTTTTCACACCTTTTAAAGCTCTTAATATTTTTCACACATTTTCATGCTCTACATGTTTTTGAACACCGTTTAATGCTCCTCCTATTTTTCAGACGGTTTCATGCTCCTCATATTTTTCACACCTTTTGAAGCTCTTCATATATTTCTCACCTTTTCCTGTTCTTCGGGTTTTTCAACACCGTTTCATGCTCCTCCTATTTTTCAGACCGTTTCATGCTCCTCATATTTCTGACACATTTTGAAGCTCTTCATATATTTCACACCTTTTCAGACTCTTCATGTTTTTCAACATCGCTTCATCCTCCTCCTATTTTTCAGACCGTTTCATGCTCCTCATATTTTTGACACCTTTTGAAGCTCTTCATATTTTTCACAAGTTTTAAGGCTGTTCATGTTTTTCAACACCGTTTCATGCTCCTCCTATTTTTCAGACCGTTTCATGCTCCTCATATTTCTGACACCTTTTGAAGCTCTCCATATTTTTCACATATTTTCAGGCTCTTCATGCTTTTCAACACCGTTTCATGCTCCTCCTATTTTGAGACTGTTTCATGCTCCTCTTATTTTTGACACCTTTAGAAGCTCTTAATATATTTCACACCTTTTAAGGCTCTTTATGTTTTTGAACAACGCTTCATGCTCCTCCTATATTTAACACCTTTTGAAGCTCTTCATATATTTCACACCTTTTCAGACTCTTCATGTTTTTCAACATCGCTTCATACTCCTCCTAATTTTTCAGACCGTTTCATGCTCCTCATATATTTGACACCTTTTGAAGCTCTTCATATTTTTCACACTTTTTGAAGCTCTTCATATTTTTCACACCTTTTCAGGCTCTTCATCTTTTTCAACACCGTTTCATGCTCCTCATATTTTTCAGACCGTTTCATTTACCTCATATTTATGTCAACTTTTGAAACTCTTCATTTTCTTCACACCTTTTCATGCTCTTCATGTTTTGAACACTGCTTCATGCTCCTCCTATTTTCAGACTGTTTCATGCTCCTCTTATTTTTGACACCTTTAGAAGCTCTTCATATTTTTCACATCTTTTCATGCTCTTCATGTTTTTCAACACCATTTCATGCTCCTCCTACTTTTCAGACTATTTCATGCTCCTCATATTTTTGACACATTTTGAAGCTCTTCATATATTTCACAACTTTTAAGGCTCTTCATGTTTCTGAACACCGCTTCATGCTCCTCCTATATTTCACACCTTTTAAAGCTCTTCTTATATTTCACACCTTTTTAAGCTCTTCATGTTTTTGAACACCGCTTCACGCTCCTCCTATTTTTCAGACCGTTTCATGCTTCTCAAATTTTTGACACCTTTTGAAGCTCTTCATATTTTTCACACCATTTCAGGCTCTCCATTTTCGTCAGCAAAGCTTCATGCTCCTCCTATTTTTCAGAACGTTTCATGCTCCTCATATTTTACACACCTGTTGAAGCTCTTCATATTTTTCACACCATTTCAGGCTCTTCTTGTTTTTCAACACCATTTCAAGCTCCTCCTTTTTTTCAAACTGTTTCATGCTCCTCATATTTCTGACACCTTTTGTAGCTCTTCATATATTTCACACCTTTTCAGGCTCTTCATGTTTTTGAACACCGCTTCATGCTCCTATATTTTTCACACCTTTTGAAGCTCTTAATATTTTTCACACATTTTCAGGCTTTTCATGTTTTTGAACACCGTTTAATACTCCTCCTATTTTTCAGACCGTTTCATGCTCCTCATATTTTTCACACCTTTTGAAGCTCTTCATATATTTCTCACCTTTTCCTTTTCTTCAGGTTTTTCATCACCGTTTCATGCTCCTCCTATTTTTCAGACCGTTTCATGCTCCTCATATTTCTGACACCTTTTGAAGCTCTTCATATATTTCACACCTTTTCAGACTCTTCATGTTTTTCAACATCGCTTCATCCTCCTCCTATTTTTCAGACCGTTTCATGCTCCTTATATTTTGACACCTTTTGAAGCTCTTTATATTTTTCACACCTTTTGAAGCACTTCATATTTTTCACAAGTTTTTAGGCTCTTCATGTTTTTCAACACCGTTTCATGCTCCTTCTATTTTCAGACTGTTTCATGCTCCTCTTATTTTTGACACCTTTAGAAGCTCTTCATATATTTCACACATTTTAAGGCTCTTCATGTTTCTGAACACCGCTTCATGCTCCTCCTATATTTCACACCTTTTTAAGCTCTTCATATATTTCACTCCTTTTCAAGCTCTTCAAGTTTTTGAACACCGCTTCATGCTCCTCATATTTTGACACCATTTGAAGCTCTTCATATATTTCACACCTTTTCAGGCTCTTCATGTTTTTGAACACCGCTTCATGCTCCTCCTATATTTCACAATTTTTGAAGCTCTTCATATATTTCACACCTTTTCAGACTCTTCATGTTTTTCAACATCGCTTCATACTCCTCCTATTTTTCAGTCCGTTTCATGCTCCTCATATATTTGACACCTTTTGAAGCTCTTCATATTTTTCATACCTTTTGAAGCTCTTCATATTTTTCACACCTTTTGAAGCTCTTCATATTTTTCACACATTTTCAGGCTCTTCATGTTTTTCAACACCTTTTCATGCTTCTCCTATTTTTCAGACCGTTTCATGCTCCTCATATTTTTGACAGTTTTTGAAGCTCTTCATATTTTTCACACCTTTTCTGGCTCTTCATCTTTTTCAACACCGTTTCATGCTCCTGCTATGTTTCAGACCGTTCCATGCTCCTCATATTTTTGAAACCTTTTGAAGTTCTTCATATATTTCACACCTTTTCAGGCTCTTCATGTTTTTAAACACCTCTTCATTCTTCTCCTATTTTTCAGACCGTTTCATGCTCCTCATATTTTTCACACTTTTTGAAGCTCTTCATATTTTTCACACATTTTCACGCTCTTCATGTTTGAACATCGTTTCATGCTCCTCCTTTTATTCAGACCGTTTCATGCTCCTCATATTTTTGACACATTTTGAACCTCTTCATATTTTTCACACCTTTTCAAGCTCTTCATGTTTTTGAACAGCGCTTCATGCTCCTCCTATTTTTCACACCTTTTGAAGATCTTCATATATTTCACACCTTTTCAAGCTCTTCATGTTTTTGAACAGCGCTTCATGCTCCTCTTCTTTTTCACACCTTTTGAGGCTCTTCATATTTTTCACACCTTTACAGGCTCTTCTTGTTTTTCAACACCGCTTCATGCTCCTCCTAATTTTCAGACCGTTTCATTCTCCTCATATTTTTGACAACTTTTGAAGCTCTTCATATTTTTCACACCTTTTCAGGCTCTTCTTGTTTTTCAACACTGATTCATGCTACTCCTATTTTTCAGACCGTTTCATGCTCCTCATGTTTTTGACACCTTTTGAAGCTCTTCATATTTTTCACACCTTTTCAGGCTCTTCATATTTTTGAACACCGCTTCATGCTCCTCCTATTTTTCAGACCGTTTCATGCTCCTCATATTTTTGACAGCTTTTGAAGCTTTTCATATTTTTCACAACTTTTCAGGCTCTTCATCTTTTTGAACACCGCTTCATGCTCCTCCTATTTTTCAGACCGCATCATGCCCCTCATATTTTTCACACATTTTGAAGCTCTTCATATTTTTCACACCTTTTCAGGCTGTTCATATTTTTGAACACCACTTCATGCTCCTACTATTTTTCAGAGAGTTTCATGCTCCTCATGTATTTCACACCTTTTGAAGCTCTTCATATTTTTCACACCTTTTCAGGCTCTTCATGTGTTTCAACACCGCTTCAGGCTCGTCCTATTTTTCAGACCTTTTCATGCTCATCTCATTTTTGACACCTTTTGAAGCTCGTCATATTTTTCACACCTTTTCAGGCTCTTCATGTGTTTCAACACCGCTTCATGCTCCTCCTATTTTTCAGACCGTTTCATGCTCATCTCATTTTTGACACCTTTTGAAGCTCTTCATTTTTTTCACACCTTTTCAGGCTCTTCATGTTTTTGAACACCGCTTCATGCTCCTCCTATTTTTGAGACCGCTTCATACTCCTCTCATTTTTGACACCTTTTGAAGCTCTTCATATTTTTGACACCTTTTGAAGCTCTTCATATTTCTCACACGTTTTCAGGCTCTTCATGATTTTCAACACCGATTCATGCTCCTTCTCTTTTCAGACCGTTTCATGCTCCTCATATTTTTGACACCTTTTGAATCTCCTCATATTTTTTACACCTTTTGAAGCTCTTCATATATTTCACACTTTTTCAGGCTCTTCATGTTTTTCAACACAGCTTCATGCTCCTCCTATTTTTCAGACCGTTTTATGCTCCTCATATTTTTCACACCTTTTGAAGCTCTTCATATTTTTCACACCTTTTAAGCCTCTTCATGTTTTTTAGCACCGCTTCATGCTCCTCCTATTTTCAAGACAGTTTCATACTCCTCATGTATTTCATACCTTTTGAAGCTCTTCATATTTTTCACACCTTGTCAGGCTCTTCATATTTTTGAACACCGCTTCATGCTCCTCCTATTTTTAAGACCGTTTCATGCTCCTCATACATTTCACACCTTTTGAAATTCTTCATATTTTTCACACCTTTTCAGGCTCCTCATGATTGTCAACACCGTTTCATGCTCCTCCTATTTTTCAGACCGTTTCATGCTCCTCATATTTTTGACACTTTTTGAAGTTCTTGATATATTTCACACCTTCTCAGGCTCTTCATTTTTTTGAACACCACTTCTTGCTCCTCCTATTTTTCAGACCGTTTCATGCTCATCTCATTTTTGACACCTTTTGAAGCTCTTCATATATTTGACACCATTTGAAGCTCTTCATATTTTTCACAACTTTTCAGGCTCTGTATGTTTTTGAACAACGTTTCTTGCTACTCCTATATTTCAGACCGATTCTTGCTACTCATATATTTGACACCTTTTGAAGCTCTTCATATTTTTCACAACTTTTCAGGCTCTGCATGTTTTTCAACACCGCTTCATGCTCCTCCTATTTTTCAGACCGTTTCATGCTCCTCATATTTTTGACACCTTTTGATGCTCTTCATATTTTTCACACCTTTTCAGGCTCTTCATGTTTTTCAACACCGCTTCATGCTCCTCCTATTTTTGAGACCGTTTCATGCTCCTCATATTTTTGACAAATTTTGGAGCTCTTCATATTTTTCACACTTTTTCAGGCTCTCCAAGTTTTTGAACACCGCTAAATGCTCCTCATATTTTTGAGACCGTTTCATGCTCCTCATATTTTTGACACATTTTGAAGCTCTTCATATTTTTTACACCTTTTCAGGATCTTCATGTTTTTGAACACCATTTCATGCTGCTCCTATTTTTCAGACCGTTTCACGCTCCGCATATTTTTAACACTTTTTGAAGCTCTTCATATTTTTCACAACATTCCAGGCTCTTCATGTTTTTGAACACCGTTTCATGTTCGTCCTATTTTTCAGACCGTTTCATGCTCCTCATATTTTTGACACCTTTTGAAGCTCCTCCGATTTTTAACACCTTTTCAGGCTCTTCATGTTTTTCAACACCACTTCATGCTCCTCCTATTTTTCAGACCGTCTCATGCTCCTCCTATTTTTCAGACTGTGTCGTGCACCTCTTATTTTTGACACCTTTTGAAGCTCCTCCGATTTTTAACACCTTTTCAGGCTCTTCATGTTTTTCAACACCGCTTCATGCTCCTCCTATTTTTCAGACAGTTTCATGTTCCTCATATTTTTGAAACCTTTTGAAGCTCTTCATATTTTTCACACCTTTTGAAGCTCTTCATATTTTACACATATTTTCACCCTCTTCATGTTTTTCAACACCTTTTCATTCTCCTCCTATTTTTCGGACCGTTTCATTCTCTTCATATTTTTGACACTTTTTGAAGCTCTTCATATTTTTCAGACCTTTTCAGGCTCTTCATCTTTTTAAACACCGTTTCATGCTCCTCATATTTTTCAGACCGTTTCATTCTCCTCATATTTATGTCAACTTTTGAAACTCTTCATTTTCTTCACACCTTTTCATGGTCTTCATGTTTTTGAACACTGCTTCATGCTCCTCCTATGTTTCAGACCGTTTCATGCTCCTCATATTTTTGAAACCTTTTGAAGTTCTTCGTATATTTCACACCTTTTCAGGCTCTTCATGTTTTTAAACACCTCTTCATTCTTCTCCTGTTTTTCTGACCATTTCATGCTCCTCATATTTTTCACACTTTTTGAAGCTCTTCATATTTTTCACACTTTTTGAAGCTCTTCATACTTTTCACACCTGTCAGGCTCTTCATGTTTTTGAACACCGCTTCCTGCTCCACGTATTTTTCAGATCGTTTCATGCTCCTCATATTTTTCACACTTTTTGAAGCTCTTCATATTTTTCACACTTTTTCAGGCTCTTCATGTTTTTGAACATCGTTTCATGCTCCTCCTATTTTTCACACCTTTTAAAGCTCTTAATATTTTTCACACATTTTCATGCTCTACATGTTTTTGAACACCGTTTAATGCTCCTCCTATTTTTCAGATCGTTTCATGCTCCTCATATTTTTCACACTTTTTGAAGCTCTTCATATTTTTCACACTTTTTCAGGCTCTTCATGTTTTTGAACACTGCTTCATGCTCCTCATATTTTTCACACCTTTTAAAGCTCTTAATATTTTTCACACATTTTCATGCTCTACATGTTTTTGAACACCGTTTAATGCTCCTCCTATTTTTCAGACGGTTTCATGCTCCTCATATTTTTCACACCTTTTGAAGCTCTTCATATATTTCTCACCTTTTCCTGTTCTTCGGGTTTTTCAACACCGTTTCATGCTCCTCCTATTTTTCAGACCGTTTCATGCTCCTCATATTTCTGACACATTTTGAAGCTCTTCATATATTTCACACCTTTTCAGACTCTTCATGTTTTTCAACATCGCTTCATCCTCCTCCTATTTTTCAGACCGTTTCATGCTCCTCATATTTTTGACACCTTTTGAAGCTCTTCATATTTTTCACAAGTTTTAAGGCTGTTCATGTTTTTCAACACCGTTTCATGCTCCTCCTATTTTTCAGACCGTTTCATGCTCCTCATATTTCTGACACCTTTTGAAGCTCTCCATATTTTTCACATATTTTCAGGCTCTTCATGCTTTTCAACACCGTTTCATGCTCCTCCTATTTTGAGACTGTTTCATGCTCCTCTTATTTTTGACACCTTTAGAAGCTCTTAATATATTTCACACCTTTTAAGGCTCTTTATGTTTTTGAACAACGCTTCATGCTCCTCCTATATTTAACACCTTTTGAAGCTCTTCATATATTTCACACCTTTTCAGACTCTTCATGTTTTTCAACATCGCTTCATACTCCTCCTAATTTTTCAGACCGTTTCATGCTCCTCATATATTTGACACCTTTTGAAGCTCTTCATATTTTTCACACTTTTTGAAGCTCTTCATATTTTTCACACCTTTTCAGGCTCTTCATCTTTTTCAACACCGTTTCATGCTCCTCATATTTTTCAGACCGTTTCATTTACCTCATATTTATGTCAACTTTTGAAACTCTTCATTTTCTTCACACCTTTTCATGCTCTTCATGTTTTGAACACTGCTTCATGCTCCTCCTATTTTCAGACTGTTTCATGCTCCTCTTATTTTTGACACCTTTAGAAGCTCTTCATATTTTTCACATCTTTTCATGCTCTTCATGTTTTTCAACACCATTTCATGCTCCTCCTACTTTTCAGACTATTTCATGCTCCTCATATTTTTGACACATTTTGAAGCTCTTCATATATTTCACAACTTTTAAGGCTCTTCATGTTTCTGAACACCGCTTCATGCTCCTCCTATATTTCACACCTTTTAAAGCTCTTCTTATATTTCACACCTTTTTAAGCTCTTCATGTTTTTGAACACCGCTTCACGCTCCTCCTATTTTTCAGACCGTTTCATGCTTCTCAAATTTTTGACACCTTTTGAAGCTCTTCATATTTTTCACACCATTTCAGGCTCTCCATTTTCGTCAGCAAAGCTTCATGCTCCTCCTATTTTTCAGAACGTTTCATGCTCCTCATATTTTACACACCTGTTGAAGCTCTTCATATTTTTCACACCATTTCAGGCTCTTCTTGTTTTTCAACACCATTTCAAGCTCCTCCTTTTTTTCAAACTGTTTCATGCTCCTCATATTTCTGACACCTTTTGTAGCTCTTCATATATTTCACACCTTTTCAGGCTCTTCATGTTTTTGAACACCGCTTCATGCTCCTATATTTTTCACACCTTTTGAAGCTCTTAATATTTTTCACACATTTTCAGGCTTTTCATGTTTTTGAACACCGTTTAATACTCCTCCTATTTTTCAGACCGTTTCATGCTCCTCATATTTTTCACACCTTTTGAAGCTCTTCATATATTTCTCACCTTTTCCTTTTCTTCAGGTTTTTCATCACCGTTTCATGCTCCTCCTATTTTTCAGACCGTTTCATGCTCCTCATATTTCTGACACCTTTTGAAGCTCTTCATATATTTCACACCTTTTCAGACTCTTCATGTTTTTCAACATCGCTTCATCCTCCTCCTATTTTTCAGACCGTTTCATGCTCCTTATATTTTGACACCTTTTGAAGCTCTTTATATTTTTCACACCTTTTGAAGCACTTCATATTTTTCACAAGTTTTTAGGCTCTTCATGTTTTTCAACACCGTTTCATGCTCCTTCTATTTTCAGACTGTTTCATGCTCCTCTTATTTTTGACACCTTTAGAAGCTCTTCATATATTTCACACATTTTAAGGCTCTTCATGTTTCTGAACACCGCTTCATGCTCCTCCTATATTTCACACCTTTTTAAGCTCTTCATATATTTCACTCCTTTTCAAGCTCTTCAAGTTTTTGAACACCGCTTCATGCTCCTCATATTTTGACACCATTTGAAGCTCTTCATATATTTCACACCTTTTCAGGCTCTTCATGTTTTTGAACACCGCTTCATGCTCCTCCTATATTTCACAATTTTTGAAGCTCTTCATATATTTCACACCTTTTCAGACTCTTCATGTTTTTCAACATCGCTTCATACTCCTCCTATTTTTCAGTCCGTTTCATGCTCCTCATATATTTGACACCTTTTGAAGCTCTTCATATTTTTCATACCTTTTGAAGCTCTTCATATTTTTCACACCTTTTGAAGCTCTTCATATTTTTCACACATTTTCAGGCTCTTCATGTTTTTCAACACCTTTTCATGCTCCTCCTATTTTTCAGACCGTTTCATGCTCCTCATATTTTTGACAGTTTTTGAAGCTCTTCATATTTTTCACACCTTTTCTGGCTCTTCATCTTTTTCAACACCGTTTCATGCTCCTGCTATGTTTCAGACCGTTCCATGCTCCTCATATTTTTGAAACCTTTTGAAGTTCTTCATATATTTCACACCTTT
Source organism: Dama dama (assembly GCF_033118175.1). NCBI lineage: Eukaryota > Metazoa > Chordata > Mammalia > Artiodactyla > Cervidae > Dama > Dama dama. Next base: position 2,397,660 of record NW_026870965.1, on the reverse strand, counting down.
TCAGGCTCTTCATGTTTTTAAACACCTCTTCATTCTTCTCCTATTTTTCAGACCGTTTCATGCTCCTCATATTTTTCACACTTTTTGAAGCTCTTCATATTTTTCACACATTTTCACGCTCTTCATGTTTGAACATCGTTTCATGCTCCTCCTTTTATTCAGACCGTTTCATGCTCCTCATATTTTTGACACATTTTGAACCTCTTCATATTTTTCACACCTTTTCAAGCTCTTCATGTTTTTGAACAGCGCTTCATGCTCCTCCTATTTTTCACACCTTTTGAAGATCTTCATATATTTCACACCTTTTCAAGCTCTTCATGTTTTTGAACAGCGCTTCATGCTCCTCTTCTTTTTCACACCTTTTGAGGCTCTTCATATTTTTCACACCTTTACAGGCTCTTCTTGTTTTTCAACACCGCTTCATGCTCCTCCTAATTTTCAGACCGTTTCATTCTCCTCATATTTTTGACAACTTTTGAAGCTCTTCATATTTTTCACACCTTTTCAGGCTCTTCTTGTTTTTCAACACTGATTCATGCTACTCCTATTTTTCAGACCGTTTCATGCTCCTCATGTTTTTGACACCTTTTGAAGATCTTAATATTTTTCAAGCTTTTTCATGCTCGTCATGTTATTCAACACCTTCTCATGCTCTTCATGCTTTTCAACACCGCTTCCTGCTCTTCCTAATTTTCAGACCGTTTCATGCTCCTCATATTTTTCAGACCGTTTCATGCTCCACATATATTTCAGACCGTTTCATGCTCCTCATATTTTTTACCCCTTTTGAAGCTCTTCATATTTTTCACACCTTTTCATGCACTTCATGTTTTTCAAAACTTTTCATGCTTCTCCTATTTTTCAGAGAGTTTCATGCTCCTCATATATTTGGCACGTTTTGAAGCTCTTCATATTTTTCACACCTCTTCATGCTCTTCATGTTTCTCAACGCTTTTTCATGCTCCTCCTATTTTTCATACAGTTTCATGCTCCTCATATTTTTGACAACTTTTGAAGCTCTTCATATTTTTCAAACCTTTTCATGCACTTCATGTTTTTCAACAACGTTTCATGCTCGTCTTATATTTCAGACCGTTTCATGCTTCTCATATTTTTCAGACCGTTTCATGCTCCTCATATTTTTGACACCTTTTGAAACTCTTCATGTTTTTTCACACCGTTTCATGTTCCTCTTACTTTTCAGACCGTTTCATGCTTCTCCTATTTTTGAAAGCTTTTGAAGCTCTTCATATTTTTCACACCTTTTCATGCTCTTCATGTATTTTCAACACCGTTTCATGCTTCTCATATTTTTCAGACCATTTCATGGTTCTCATATTTTTGACACCTCTTGAAGATCTTCATATTTTTCACACCTTTTCATGCTTGTCATGTTTTTCAACAAAGTTTCACACTCCTCATATTTTGACACCCTTTGATGGTCTCCATATTTTTCACACCTTTTTAGACGCTTCATGTTTTTCAACACCGCTTCATGCTCTTCCTGTTTTTCAGACCGTTTCATGTTCCTCATATGTTTGACACCTTTTGAAGCTCTTCGTATTTTTCACACCTTTTCAGGCTCTTCATGATTTCAACACAGTATCATGCTCCTCCTATTTTTCAGACCGTTTCATGCTCCTCATATTTTTGAAACCATTTGAAGCCCGTCATATTTTTCACACCTTTTCATGCTCTTCATGTTTTTCAACACCATTTCATGCTCCTCCTATTTTTCAGATTGTTTCATGCTTCTCATATTTTTGACACATTTTTTATCTCTTCATATTTTTCACACCTTTACAGGCACTTCATGTTTTTCAACACCGTTTCATGCTCCTCCTATTTTTCAGACTGGTTCATGCTCCTCGTATTTTTCAGGCCGTTTCATGCTCGTCATAATTTTGAAACCTTTTGAAGCCCTTCATATTTTTCACACCTTTTCATGCTCTTCATGTATTTCAACAACGTTTTATGCTCCTCCTATTTTTCAGACCGTTTCATGCTCCTCATATTTTTGACAGCTTTTGAAGCTCTTCATATATTTCACACCTTTTCAGGCTCTTCATGTTTTTCAACAACGCTTCATGCTCCTCCTGTTTTTCAGACCGCTTCATGCTCCTCATATTTTTGACACCTTTTGAAGCTCTTCGTATATTTCACTCTTTTCAGGCTCTTCATGTTTTTCAACACCGTTTCATGCTCCTGCTATTTTTCAGATCGTTTCATGTTCCTCACATTTTTGACACTTTTTGAAGCTCTTCATTTTTTTCACACCTTTTCAGGCTCTTCTAGTTTTTCAACAACGCTTCATGCTCCTCCTATTTTTCAGACCGTTCATGCTGGACATATTTTTGACACCCTTTGAAGCTCTTCATATTTTTCACACATTTTCAGGCTCTTCATGTTCTTCAAAATTGTTTCATGCTCCTGCTATATTTCAGACAGTTTCATGCTCCTCATATTTTTGACACCTTTTGAAACTCTTCATATTTTTCACACATTTTCAGGCTCTTCATGTTTTTCAACACCGTTTCATCCTCCTCCTATTTTTAGACTGTTTCATGCTCCTCATACTTTTGACACCTTTTGAACCTGTTCATATATTTCACACCTTTTCAGGATCTTCATGTTTTTGAACGCCGCTTCATGCACCTCCTGTTTTTCAGACCGTTTCATGCTCCTCATATTTTTGACACCTTTTGAAGCTCTTCGTATATTTCACACCTTTTTAGGCTCTTCATGTTTTTTACACCTTTTCAGGCTCTTCATGTTTTTCAACACCGCTTCATGCTCCTCCTATTTTTCAGACCGTGTCATGTTCCTCCTATTTTTGACACATTTTGAAGCTCTTCATATTTTTCACACCTTTTGAAGCTCTTCATATTTTTCAAACCTTTACAGGCTCTTCATGTATTTCAACACCGCTTCATGCTCCTCCAATTTTTCAGACAATTTCATGCTCGTCATATTTTTCAAACCTTTTAAAGCTCTTCATAATTTTCACACCTATTCATGCTCTTCATTTTTTCCACATTGTTTCATGCTCCTCCTATTTTTCAGAGCGTTTCATGCTCCTTATATTTTTCACACCTTTTGAAGCTCTTCATATTTTTCACACTTTTTGAAGCTCTTCATATTTTTCACAGTTTTCAGGCTCTTCATGTTTCTGAACACCGCTTAATGCTCCTCCTATTTTTGAGACGGTTTCATGCTCTTCATATTTTTCACACCTTTTCAGGCTCTTCATGTTTTTCAACACGGCTTCATGCTACTCCTATTTTTGATACCTTTTGAAGCTCCTCATATTCTTCAAACCTTTTCATGCTCTTCTTTTTTTTCATCACCGCTTCATGCTCCTCCTATTTTTCAGACCGTTTCATGCTCCTCATATTTTGACACCTTTTAACCTGTTCATATTTTACACATTTTCAGGCTCTTCAAGTTTTTGAACACCGTTTCATGCTACTACTATTTTTGATACCTTTTGAAGCTCCTTATATTCTTCAAACCATTTCATGCTCTTCTTTTTTTTCATCACCGCTTCATGCTCCTCCTATTTTTCAGACCGTTTCATGCTCCTCCTATTTTGAGACCGTTTCATGCTCCTCATATTTTTCACACCTTTAGAAGCTCTTCGTATTTTTCTCACCTTTTCAGGCTCTTCATGTTTTTCAACACCGCTTCATGATCCTCCTATTTTTCTGACAGTTTCATGCTCCTCATATTTTTCATCCATTTTGAAGCTCTTCATATTTTTCACACCTTTTCAGGCTCTTCATGTTTTTGAACACCGCTTCATGCTCCTCCTATTTTTCAGACCTTTTCATGCTTCTCATATTTTTGACAGCTTTTGAAGCTCTTCATATTTTTCACACCTTTTCAGGCTCTTCATGTTTTTGAACACCGCTTCATGCTCCTCGTATGTTCAGACCGTTTCATGATCCTAATATTTTTGACACCTTTTGAAGCTCTTCATATTTTTCACACCTTTTCAGGCTCTTCATGTTTTTGAACACCGCTTCATGCTCCTCCGATTTTTCAGACCATTTCATGCTCCTCATATTTTTGACACGTTTTGAAACACCTCATATGTTTCACACATTTTGAAGGTCTTCATATATTTCACACCATTTCAGGATCTTCATGTGTTTCAACACCACTTCATGCTCCTCCTATTTTTCAGACCGTTTCATGCTCCTCATAATTTTGACACCTTTTGAAGCTCCTTATATTTTTCACACCTTTTCAAGCTCTTCATGTTTTTCAACACCACTTCATGCTCCTCCAATTTTTCAGGCCGTTTCATTGTCCTCATATATTTGACACCTGTAGAAGATCTTCATATTTTTCACACATTTTCAGGCTCTGCATTTTTTTCAACATCGCTTCATGCCCCTCCTATTTTTCAGACCGTTTCAGGCTCCTCATATTTTTGACACCTTTAGAAGCTCTTCATATTTTTCACACCTTTTCAGGCTCTTCGTTTTTTTCAACACCTCTTCATGCTCCTCGTATTTTTCAACACCGCTTCATGTTCCTCCTATTTTTTGACAGTTTCATGCTCCTCATAATTTTGACACTTTTTGAAGCTCCTCATATTTTTCACACGTTTTGAAGGTCTTCATATATTTCACACCATTTCAGGCTCTTCATGTTTTTCAACACCACTTCATGCTCCTCCTATTTTTCAGACCGTTTCATGCTCATCTAATTTTTGACAACTATTGAAGCTCTTCATATTTTTCACACTTTGAAACTCTTCATATTTCTCACACCTTTTCAGGCTCTTCATGTTTTTCAACACCGATTCATGCTCCTCCTATGTTTCAGACCGTTTCATGCTCATCCCCTTTTTGACACCTTTTGAAGCTGTTCATACTTTTCACACCTTTTCAGGATCTTCATGTTTTTGATCACCGCTTCATGATCCTCCTATTTTTCAAACCATTTCATGCTCTTCATATTTTTGACAACTTTTGAAGCTCTTCATTTTTTTCACACCTTTTCAGGCTCTTCATGTTTTTCCACACAACTTCATGCTTCCCCTAATTTTCAGACCGTTTCTTGCTCCTCATGTATTTCACACGTTTTGAAGCTCTTCATATTTTTCACACCTTTCAGGCTCTTCATGTTTTTCAACACCGTTTCATGCTGCTTCTATTTTTCAGACCGTTTCATGCTCCTCATGTATTTCACACGTTTTGAAGCTCTTCATATTTTTCACACCTTTCAGGCTCTTCATGTTTTTCAACACCGTTTCATGCTGCTTCTATTTTTCAGACCGTTTCATGGTCCTCATATTTTCACACCTTTTGAAACTCTTCATATTTTTCACACCTTTTCAGGCTCTTCATGTTTTTGAACACATCTTCATGCTCCTCCTATTTTTCACACCGTTTCATGCTCCTCATATTTTGACACCTTTTGAAGCTCTTTATATTTTTCACAACTTTTCAGGCTCTTCATGTTTTTCAACACCGTTTCATGATCCTCCTATTGTTCAGACCGTTTCATGCTGATCTCATTTTTGACACCTCTTGAAGCTTTTCATATTTTTCACAACTTTTTAAGCTCTTCATGTTTTTGAAAATCGCTTCATGCTCCTCCTATTTTTCAGAGAGTTTCATGCTCCTCTTGTATTTCACACGATTTGAAGCTCTTCATATTTTTCACACCTTTTCAGGCTCTTCAAATTTTTCACACATTTTCAGGCTCTTCAAATTTTTCACACCTTTTCAGGCTCTTCAAATTTTTCACACCTTTTCAGGCTCTTCAAATTTTTCACACCTTTTCAGGCTCTTCAAATTTTTCACACCTTTTCAGGCTCTTCAAATTTTTCACACCTTTTCAGGCTCTTCAAATTTTTCCACACCACTTCATGCTTCTCCGATTTTTCAGCCCGTTTCAAACTCCTCATGTATTTCACACCTTTTGAAGCTCTTCATATTTTTCACACCTTTTCAGGCTCTTCATGTTTTTGATCACCGTTTCATGCTCCTCCTATTTGTCAGACAGTTTCATGCTCATCTCAATTTTGACACCTTTTGAAGCTCTTCATATATTTCACACCTTTTCAAGCTCTTCATATTTTTCACACCTTTTGAGGCTCTTCATGTTTTTCAACACCGCTTCATGCTTCTCCTATTTTTCAGACCGTTACTTGCTCCTCATATTTTTGACACCTTTAGAAGTTCTTCATATTTTTCACACCTTTTCAGGCTCTTCATATTTTTCAACACCGCTTCATGCTCCTCCTATTTTTCAGACCGTTTCAAGGTCCTCATATTTTTGACACCTTTTGAAGCTTTTCATATTTTTCACACCTTTTCAGGCTCTTCATTTTTTTCAACAGTACTTCTTGCTCCTCCAATTTTTCACCGTTTCATGCTCATCTAATTTTTGACACCTTTTGAAGCTATGCATATTTTTCACAACTTTTCAGGCTCTTCATGTTTTTCAACACCACTGCATGCTCCTCGTATTTTTAAGACCGTTTCATGCTCCTCATATTTTTGACACCTTTTTAAGCTCTTCATATTTTTCACACCTTTTCAGGCTCTTCATGTTTTTCAACACCGCTTCATGCTCCTCTTCTTTTTCAGACCGTTTCATGCTCCTCATATTTTTGACACCTTTTTAAGCTCTTCATGTTTTTCCCACCTTTTCAGGCTCTTCATGTTTTTGAACACCGCTTCATGCTGCTCCTATTTTTCAGAGCGTTTCATGCTCCTCATATTTTTGAAAGCTTTTTATGCTCTTCAAATTTTTCACACCTTTTCAGGCTCTTCATGTTTTTCAACACCGCTTCATGATCCTCTTATTTTTCAGAGCGTTTCATGCTCCTCATATTTTTGAAAGCTTTTGATGCTCTTCATATTTTTCACACGTTTTCAGGCTCTTCATGTTTTTCATCAATGCTTCATGTTCCTTCTCTTTTTCAGACCGTTTCATGCTCCTCATATTTTTCACACCTTTTGAAGCTCTTCATATTTTTTACACCTTTTCAAGCTCTTCATGTTTTTGAACAGCGCTTCATGCTCCTCCTATTTTTCAGACAGTTTCATGCTCTTCATTTTTTTGACACTTTTTGAAGCTCTTCATATTTTTCACACCTTTTGAAGCTCTTCATATTTTTCACACGTTTTCAGGCTCTTCATCTTTTTCAACACCACTTCATACTCCTCCTATTTTTCACAACTGTTGAAGCTCTTCATATTTTTCACACCTCTTGAAGCTCTTCATATATTTCACACCTTTTCAGGCTCTTCATGTTTTTGAACACCGCTTCATGCTCCTCCTATTTTTCAGACCGTTTCATGCTCTTCATTTTTTTGACACCTTTTGAAGCTCTTCATATTTTTCACACCTTTTGAAGCTCTTCATATATTTCACACATTTTCAGGCTCTTCATGTTTTTCAACACCACTTCATGCTCCTCCTATTTTTCAGACCGTTTCATGCTCATCTAATTTTTGACACCTTTTGAAGCTCTTCATATTTTTCACATTTTTGAAGCTCGTCATATTTTTCACACGTTTTTGGCTCTTCATGATTTTGAACACCACTTCATGCACCTCCTATTTTTCAGACAGTTTCATGCTCCTCATGTATTTTACACCTTTTGAAGCTCTTCATATTTTTCACACCTTTTCAGGCTTTTCGTGATTTTCAAAATCGTTTCATGCTCCTCCTATTTTTCAGACCTTTTCATGCTCCTCATATTTTTGACCTCTTTTGAAGCTCCTAATATTTTTCACATCTTTAGAAGCTCTTCATATATTTCACACTTTTTCAGGCACTTCATGTTTTTCAACACCACTTCATGTTCCTCCTATTTTTCACACCGTTTCATGCTCATCTCATTTTTGACAGCTTTTGAAGCTCTTCATATTTTTCACACCTTTTCAGTCTCTTCATGTTTTTGAACACCGTTTCATGCTCCTCCTACTTTTCAGACCGTATAATGCTCCTCAAAATTTTCACACGTTTTGAAGCTCTTCATATTTTTCACACATTTTCAGGCTCTTGATGTTTTTAAACACCACTTTATGCTCCTCCTCTTTTTCAGACCGTTTCATGCTCCTCATATTTTTGACACCTTTTGAAATCTTCATATACTTCACACCTTTTCCGGCTCTTAATTTTTTTGAAAACAACTTCATGCTCCTTCTATTTTTCAGACCGTTTCATGGTCATCTCATTTTTGACACCTTTTGAAGCTCTTCATATTTTTCATACCTTTTGAAGATCTTCATATTTTTCACACATTTTCAGGCTCTTCATATTTTTCAACACCGCATCAGGCTCCTCCTATTTTTCAGACAGTTTCATGCTCCTCATATTTTTGACACGTTTTGAAGCTCTTCATATTTTTCACACCTTTTCAGGCTCTTCATGGTTTTCAACACTGTTTCATGGTCCTCCTATTTTTCACACCGTTTCATGCTCCTCATAATTTTGACACCCTTTGAAGCTCTTGTTACATTTCACACCTTTTCAGACTCTTCATGTTTTCGAACATCACTTTAAGTTCCTCCTATTTTTGCGACCTTTTCATGCTCTTCATATTTTTGACAACTTTTGAAGCTTTTCATATTTTTCACACCTTTTGAGGCTCTTCAAATATTTCACACATTTTCAGGCTCTTCATGTTTTTCAACACCACTTCATGCTCCTCCTATTTTTCAGACCGTTTCATGCTCATCTAATTTTTGACACCTTTTGAAGCTCTTCATATATTTCACACCTTTTGAAGCTCTTCATATTTTTTACATTTTTGAAGCTATTCAAATTTTTCACACCTTTTCAGTCTCTTCATGTTTTTGAACACCGTTTCATGATCCTCCTATTTTTCAGAACGTTTCATGCTCCTCATATTCTTGACACCTTTTAAAGTTCTTCATATTTTTCACACCTTTCAAGGCTCTTCATATTTTGAACACCGTTTCCTGCTCCTCCTATTTTCAGACCGTTTCATGCTCTTCATTTTTTGACACCTTCTGAAGCTCTTCATATTTTTCACACCTTTTGAAGCTCTTCATATATTTCACACCTTTTCAGGCTCTTCATGTTTTTGAACAACGCTTCATACTCCTCCTATTTTTCAGACCGTTTCATGCTCTTCATTTTTTTGACACCTTTTGAAGCTCTTCATATTTTTCACACCTTCTGAAGCTCTTCATATATTTCACACCTTTTCAGGCTCTTCATGTTTTTCAACACCACTTCATGCTCCTCCTATTTTTCAGACCGTTTCATGCTCATCTAATTTTTGACACCTTTTTAAGCTCTTCATATATTTCACACCTTTTGAAGCTCTTCATATTTTTCACATTTTTGAAGCTCTTCATATTTTTCACACGTTTTCAGGCTCTTCATGATTTTGAACACCACTTCATGCACCTCCTATTTTTCAGACAGTTTCATGCTCCTCATGTATTTTACACCTTTTGAAGCTCTTCATATTTTTCACACCTTTTCAGGCTTTTCGTGATTTTCAAAATCGTTTCATGCTCCTCCTATTTTTCAGACCGTTTCATGCTCCTCATATTTTTGACCTCTTTTGAAGCTCCTAATATTTTTCACGTCTTTTGAAGCTCTTCATATATTTCACACTTTTTCAGGCTCTTCATGTTTTTCAACACCACTTCATGTTCCTCCTATTTTTCAGACCGTTTCATGCTCATCTCATTTTTGACAGCTTTTCAAGCTCTTCATATTTTTCACACCTTTTCAGTCTCTTCATGTTTTTGAACACCGTTTCATGCTCCTCCTACTTTTCAGACCGTATAATGCTCCTCAAAATTTTCACACGTTTTGAAGCTCTTCATATTTTTCACACATTTTCAGGCTCTTGATGTTTTTAAACACCACTTTATGCTCCTCCTCTTTTTCAGACCGTTTCATGCTCCTCATATTTTTGACACCTTTTGAAATCTTCATATACTTCACACCTTTTCAGGCTCTTAATTTTTTTGAAAACAACTTCATGCTCCTTCTATTTTTCAGCCCGTTTCATGGTCATCTCATTTTTGACACCTTTTGAAGCTCTTCATATTTTTCATACCTTTTGAAGATTTTCATATTTTTCACACATTTTCAGGCTCTTCATATTTTTCAACACCGCATCAAGCTCCTCCTATTTTTCAGACAGTTTCATGCTCCTCATATTTTTGACACGTTTTGAAACTCTTCATATTTTTCACACCTTTTCAGGCTCTTCATGGTTTTCAACACTGTTTCATGGTCCTCCTATTTTTCAGACCGTTTCATGCTCCTCATAATTTTGACACCCTTTGAAGCTCTTGTTATATTTCACACCTTTTCAGACTCTTCATGTTTTCGAACATCACTTTAAGTTCCTCCTATTTTTCCGACCTTTTCATGCTCTTCATATTTTTGACAACTTTTGAAGCTTTTCATATTTTTCACACCTTTTGAAGCTCTTCAAATATTTCACACATTTTCAGGCTCTTCATGTTTTTCAACACCACTTCATGCTCCTCCTATTTTTCAGACCGTTTCATGCTCATCTAATTTTTGACACCTTTTGAAGCTCTTCATATATTTCACACCTTTTGAAGCTCTTCATATTTTTCACATTTTTGAAGCTATTCAAATTTTTCACACCTTTTCAGTCTCTTCATGTATTTGAACACCGTTTCATGATCCTCCTATTTTTCAGAACGTTTCATGCTCCTCATATTCTTGACACCTTTTAAAGTTCTTCATATTTTTCACACCTTTTAAGGCTCTTCATATTTTGAACACCGTTTCCTGCTCCTCCTATTTTCAGACCGTTTCATGCTCTTCATTTTTTGACACCTTTTGAAGCTCTTCATATATTTCACACCTTTTCAGGCTCTTCATGTTTTTGAACACTGCTTCATACTCCTCCTATTTTTCAGACCGTTTCATGCTCTTAATTTTTTTGACACCTTTTGAAGCTCTTCATATTTTTCACACCTTCTGAAGCTCTTCATATATTTCACACCTTTTCAGGCTCTTCATGTTTTTCAACACCACTTCATGCTCCTCCTATTTTTCAGACCGTTTCATGCTCATCTAATTTTTGACACCTTTTTAAGCTCTTCATATATTTCACAACTTTTGAAGCTCTTCATATTTTTCACATTTTTGAAGCTCTTCATATTTTTCACACGTTTTCAGGCTTTTCGTGATTTTCAAAACCGTTTCATGCTCCTCCTATTTTTCAGACCGTTTCATGCTCCTCATATTTTTGACCTCTTTTGAAGCTCCTAATATTTTTCACACCTTCTGAAGCTCTTCATATATTTCACACCTTTTCAGGCTCTTCATGTTTTTCAACACCACTTCAAGCTCCGTCTATTTTTCAGACCGTTTCTTGCTCCTCATATTTTTGACACCTTTGAGGCTCTTCATATATTTCACACTGTTTCAGACTCTTAATGTTTTTCAACACCGCTTCATGCTCCTCCTAATTTTCAGACCGTTTCATTCTCCTCATATTTTTGACACCTTTTGTAGCTCTTCATATTTTTCACACTTTTTCAGGCTCTTCATGTTTTTCAAACCGCTTCATGCTCCTCCTATTTTTCAGACCGTTTCATGCTTCTCCTATTTTTCAGACCGTTTCATGCTCCTCATATTTTTGATGCCTTTTGAAGCTCTTCATATTTTTCACACCTTTTCAGGCTCTTCATGTTTTTCAGCACCACTTCATGCTCCTCCTATTTATCAGACCGTGTCATGCTCCTCATATTTTTCACACCTTTAAAGCTCTTCATATTTTCCTCACATTTTAAGGCTCTTCATGTTTTTCAACACCGTGTCATGCTCCTCCTATTTTTAGACGGTATCATGCTCTTCATAATTTTCACACCTTTAAAGCTCCTCATATTTTTCACGCCTTTTAAGACTCGTCATATTTTTGAACACCACTTCATGCTCCTCCTATTTTTCAGACCGTTTCGTGTTCCTGCTATTTTTCAGATCATTTCATGCTCCTGATATTTTTGACACCTTTTGAAGCTCTTCATATTTTTCACACCTTTTCAGCCTCTTCATCTTTTTCAACACCACTTCATGCTCCTCCTATTTTTCAGACCGTTTCAGGCTCCTCATATTTTTGACAGCTTTAGAATCTCTTCATATTTTTCACACCTTTTCATGCTCTTCATGTTTTTCAACACCATGTCATGCTCCTCCTATTTTTCAGACGAATTCATGCTCCTCATATTTTTCACACCTTTAAAGCTCTTCATATTTTTCACACATTTTAAGGTTCTTCATGCTTTTCAACACCGTGTCATGCTCCTCCTATTTTTCAGATGGTTTCATGCTCCTCATAATTTTTACACCTTTAAAGCTCTTAATATTTTTCACACATTTTAAGGTTCTTCATGTTTTTGAACACCACTTCATGCTCCTCCTATTTTTCAGACCGTTTCATGCTCCTCATATTTTGACACCTTTTGAAGCTCTTCATATTTTTAACACCTTTTCAGACTCTTCATGTTTTTGAACAGCGCTTCATGCTCCTCCTATTTTTCAGACCTTTTCATACTCCTCCTATTTTTCAGGCAGTTTCATGCTCCTCATATTTTGACACCTTTTGAAGCTCTTTATATTTTTAACACTTTTTCAGGCTCTTCATGTTTTTGAACACCATTTCATGCTCCTCATATTTTTGACACCTTTTGAAGCTCTTCATATATTTCACAACTTTTCAGGCTCTTCAAGTTTTTGAACATCGTTTCATGCTCCTCCTATTTTTCAGAACGTTCCATGCTCCTCATATTTTTCACACGTTTTGCAGCTCTTCATATTTTTCACACCTTTTCTGGGTCTTCATATTTTTCAACACCACTTCATGCTTCTCCTATTTTTTAGAATGTTTAATGCTCCTCATAATTTTGACACCTTTTGAAACTCTTCATATTTTTCAAACCTTTTCAGGCTCTTCATGTTTTTCAACACCAATTCATGCTCCTCCTATTTTTCACACCTTTTCATGCTCCTCATATTTTTGACATCTTTTGGAGCTCTTCATATATTTCACACCTTTTCATACACTTCATGTTTTTCAACAGTGCTTCATTCTCCTCCTTTTTTTCAGACCGTTTCATGCTCCTCATATTTTTGACACCTTTTGAAGCTCTTCATATTTTTCACAGCTTTTCAGGCTCTTCATGTTTTTGAACACCCCTTCATGCTCGTCTTCTTTTTCAGACCGTTTCATACTCCTCATATTTTTGACACCTTTTGAAGCTCTTCATATATTTCACAACTTTTCAGGCTCTTCATGTTTATCAACACCATTTCATGCTCCTCCTGTTTTTCAGCCCATTTCATGCTCATCTCATTTTTGACACCTGTTGAAGCTCTTCATATTTCTCACACCTTTTGAAGCTCTTCATTTATTTCACTCCTTTACAGGATCTTCATGGTTTTCAACACCGCTTCATGCTCCTCCTGTTTTTTAGACCGTTTCATGCTCCTCATATATTACACACCTTTTGAAACTCTTCATATTTTTCACACCTTTTCAGGCTCTTCATGTTTTCGAACACGGCTTAATGCTCCTCTTATTTTTCAGACCGTTTCATGCTCCTCATATTTTTGACACCTTTTGGAGCTCTTCGTATTTTTCACACCTTTTCAGGCTCTTCATGTTTTTCAACACCGCTTCATGCTCCTCCTTTATTTCAGACAGTTTCATTCTCCTCCTATTTTTGACACCTTTGAAGCTCTTCATATATTTCACACCTTTTCAAGCTCTTCATGTTTTTGAACACCGATTCATGCTTCTCCTATTTTTCAGACCGTTTCATTCTCCTCCTATTTTTCAGGCCGTTTCATGCTCCTCATATTTTGACACCTTTTGAAGCTCTTCATATTTTTCACGCCTTTTAAGGCTCGTCATATTTTTGAACACCACTTCATGCTCCTCCTATTTTTCAGACCGTTTCATGTTCCTGCTATTTTTCCGATCACTTCATGCTCCTGATATTTTTGACACCTTTTGAAGCTCTTCATATATTTCACAGCTTTTCAGGCTCTTCAAGTTTTTGAACATCGTTTCATGCTCCTCCTATTTTTCAGAACGTTTCATGCTCATCTCATTTTCGACACCTTTTGAAGCTCTTCATATTTTTCACACCTTTTGAAACTCTTCATATTTTTCACACGTTTTCAGGCTCTTCATGTTTTTCAACACCGCTTCATGCTTCTCCTATTTTTCGGCCTGTTTCATGCTCCTCATCTATTTCACACCTTTTGAAGCTCTTCATATTTTTCACACCTTTTCAGGCTCTTCATGTTTTTGATCACCGTTTCATGCTTCTCCTATTTTTCAGACCGTTTCATGCTCCTCATATATTTGACACATTTTGAAGCTCTGAATATTTTTCACACCTTTTCAGGCTTTTCATTTTCTTCAACACCACTTCATGCTCCTCCTATTTTTCAAACCGTTTTATGCTCATCTCATTTTGACACCTTTTGAAGCTCTTCAAATTTTTCACATCTTTTGAAGCTCTTCATATTTTTCACAACTTTTCAGGCTTATGATTTTCAACACTGCTTCATGCTCCTCCTATTTTTCAGACCGTTTCATGCTCATTTCATTTTGACACCTTTTGAAGCTCTTCAAATTTTTCACACCTTTTGAAGCTCTTCATATTTTTCATATTTTTGAAACTCTTCATATTTTCACACGTTTTCAGGCTCTTCATGTTTTTCAACACCGCTTCATGCTATTTCTATTTTTCCGAAAGTTTCATGCTCCTCATGTATTTCACACCTTTTGAAGCTCTTCATATTTTTCAAACCTTTTCAGGCTCTTCATGTTTTTCCACACCCCTTCATGCTTCTCCTATTTTTCAGCCCGTTTCATGCTCCTCATGTATTTCTCACCTTTTAAATCTCTTCATATTTTTCACACCTTTTCAGGCTCTTCATGTTTTTGATCACCGTTTCATGCTCCTCCTATTTTTAAGACCGTTTCATGCTCATCTCATTTTTGATACCTTTTGAAGCTCTTCATATATTTCACAACTTTTGAAGCTCTTCATATTTTGCACACCTTTCCAGGCTATTCATATTTTTCAACACCGCCTCATGCTCCACCTATTTTTCAGACCGTTTCATGCTCCTCATATTTTTGACACCTTTTGAAGCTTTTCATATTTTTCACACCTTTTCATGCTCTTCATTTTTTTCAACACTACTTCTTGCTCCTCCAATTTTTCAGCCCGTTTCATGCTCATCATGTTTTTCACACCTTTTGAAGCTCGTCATATTTTTCACACCTTTTAAGGCTCCCCATGTTTTTGATCACCGTTTCTTGCTCCTCCTATTTCTCAGTCCCTTTCATGCTCCTCATATTTTTGACACCTTTTGAATCTCTTCATAATTTTCACACCCTTTCAGGCTCTTCATATTTTTCAACACCACTTCATGCTTCTCCTATTTTTCAGACCGTTTCATGCTCCTCATATTTTTGACATCTTTAGAAACTCTTCATATCTTTCACACCTTTTCAGACTCTTCATATTTTTCAACACCGCTTCATGATCCTCCTATTTTTCAGACCGTTTCATTCTCCTCATATTTTTGACAACTTTTGAAGCTCTTCATATCTTACACACCTTTTCAGGCTCTTCATTTTTTTCAACACCACTTCATGCTCCTCCTATTTTTCAGACCGTTTCATGCTCATCTCATTTTTGACACCTTTTGAAGCTCTTCATATTTTTCACAAGTTCTCAGCCTCCTCATGTTTTTCAACACCGCTTCATGCTCCTCCTATTTTTCAGAAAGTTTCATGCTTCTCATATTTTTGACACCTTTTGAAGCTCTTCATATTTTTCACACCTTTAAAGGTTCTTCATGTTTTTGAACACCGCTTCATGGTCCTCCTCTTTTTCAGACCATTTCATGCACCTCATATTTTTGACACCTTTTGAAGCTCTTCATATTTTTCACACCTTTTCAGGCTCTTCATATTTTTGAACACCGCTTCATGCTCCTCCTATTTTTCAGACCGTTTCATGCTCCTTGTAATTTTGACACCTTTTGAAGCTCTTTGTATTTTTCACACCTTTTCAGGCTCTTCATGTTTTTCAACACCGCTTCATGCTCCTCCTATTTTTCAGACTGTTACATGCTCCTCATATTTTTGACACCTTTTGAAGCTCTTCATATTTTTCACACCTTTTCAGGCTCTTCATGTTTTTTAACCGCTGCATACTCCTCCTATTTTTCAGACCGTTTCATGCTCCTCATATATTTCACACCTTTTGAAGCTCTTCATATTTTTCACACCTTTTCAAGCTCTTCATATTTTCACAGCTTTTCAGGCTCTTCATGATTTTGAACACCGCTTCATGCTCCTTTTATTTTTCAGAGAGTTTCATGCTCCTCATGTATTTCTCACCTTTTGAAGCTCTTCATATTTTTCACACCTTTTCAGGCTCTTCATGTTTTTCCACACCAATTCATGCTTCTCCTATTTTTCAGCCCGTTTCATGCTCCTCTTGTATTTCACACCTTTGGAAGCTCTTCATATTTTTCACACCTTTTCAGGCTCTTCATGTATTTAATCACCGTTTCTTTCTTCTCCTATTTTTCAAACCGTTTCATGCTCCTCATATTTTTGACACCTTTTGAAGCTCTTCATATTTTTCACACCTTTTCAGGCTCTTCATGTTTTTTAACACCACTTCATGCTCCTCCTATTTGTCAGACCGTTTCATGCTCCTCATATTTTTGACACCTTTTGAAGCTCTTCATAATTTTCACACCCTTTCAGGCTATTTATGTTTTTCAACACCACTTCATGCTCCTCCTATTTGTCAGACCGTTTCATGCTCCTCATATTTTTGACACCTTTTGAAGCTCTTCATATTTTTCACACCTTTAAAGGCTCTTCATGTTTTTGAACACCGCTTCATGGTCCTCCTCTTATTCAGACCATTTCATGCACCTCATATTTTTGACACCTTTTGAAGCTCTTCATATTTTTCACACCTTTTCAGGCTCTTCATATTTTTGAACACCGCTTCATGCTCCTCCTATTTTTCAGACCGTTTCATGCTCCTTGTAATTTTGACACCTTTTGAAGCTCTTTGTATTTTTCACACCTTTTCAGGCTCTTCATGTTTTTCAACACCGCTTCATGCTCCTCCTATTTTTCAGACTGTTACATGCTCCTCATATTTTTGACACCTTTTGAAGCTCTTCATATTTTTCACACCTTTTCAGGCTCTTCATGTTTTTTAACCGCTGCATACTCCTCCTATTTTTCAGACCGTTTCATGCTCCTCATATATTTCACACCTTTTGAAGCTCTTCATATTTTTCACACCTTTTCAAGCTCTTCATATTTTCACAGCTTTTCAGGCTCTTCATGATTTTGAACACCGCTTCATGCTCCTTCTATTTTTCAGAGAGTTTCAGGCTCCTCATGTATTTCTCACCTTTTGAAGCTCTTCATATTTTTCACACCTTTTCAGGCTCTTCATGTTTTTCCACATCAATTCATGCTTCTCCTATTTTTCAGCCCGTTTCATGCTCCTCTTGTATTTCACACCTTTGGAAGCTCTTCATATTTTTCACACCTTTTCAGGCTCTTCATGTATTTGATCACCGTTTCTTTCTTCTCCTATTTTTCAAACCGTTTCATGCTCCTCATATTTTTGACACCTTTTGAAGCTCTTCATATTTTTCACACCTTTTCAGGCTCTTCATGTTTTTTAACACCACTTCATGCTCCTCCTATTTGTCAGACCGTTTCATGCTCCTCATATTTTTGACACCTTTTGAAGCTCTTCATAATTTTCACAACCTTTCAGGCTATTTATGTTTTTCAACACCACTTCATGCTCCTCCTATTTTTCAGACCGTTTCATGATCCTCATATTTTTGACACCTTTTGAAGCTCTTCATATTGTTCACAGCTTTTCCGGCTCTTCATGTTTTTCAACACCACTTCATGCTCCTCCTATTTTTCACCGTTTCATGCTCCTCATATTTTTGACACCTTTTGAAGCTCTTCATATTTTTCACACCTTTTCAGGCTCTTCATGTTTTTCAACACCACTTCATGCTCCTCCTATTTTTCAGACCGTTTCATGCTCCTCATATTTTTGACACCTTTTGAAGCTCTTCACAATTGTCACACCCTTTCAGGCTCTTCATGTTTTTCAACACCACTTCATGCTCCTCCTATTTTTCAGACCGTTTCATGCTCCTCATATTTTTGACATCTTTAGAAACTCTTCATATCTTTCACACCTTTTCAAGCTCTTCATATTTTTCACACCTTCTCAGTCTCTTCATGTATTTGAGCACAGCTTCATGCTCCTCCTATTTTTCAGACCGTTTCATGCTCCTTATATTTTTGACACATTTTGAAGTTCTTCATATTTTTCAAACTTTTCAGGCTCTTCATGTTTTTCAACACCACTTCATGCTCTTCCTATTTTTCAGACCGTTTCATGCTCCTCATATATTTCACACCTTTTGAAGCTCTTCATGTTTTTTAACACCTTTTCATGCTCCTCCTATATTTCAGACCGTTTCATGCTCCTTATATTTTTGACACCTTTTGAAGCACTTCATATTTTTCACACCTTTTCAGGCTCTTCATATTTTTCAACACCACTTCATGCTTCTCCAATTTTTCAGACCGTTTCATGCTCCTCATATATTTGACACCTTTTGAAGCTCTTCATATTTTTCACACCTTTTCAGGCTCTTCATGTTTTTGAACACCATTTCATGCTCCTCATATTTTTCAGACCGTTTCATGCTCCTCATATTTTTGACACGTTTTGGGGCTCTTCATATTTTTCACACCTTTCCAGGCTCTTCATATTTTTGAACACCGTATAATGCTCCTCCTATTTTTCAGACCGTTTCTTGCTCCTCATATTTTTGACACATTTTGAAGCTCTTCATATTTTTCACAACTTTTGAAGCTCTTCATATATTTCACACCTTTCCAGGCTATTCATTTTTTCAACACCACTTCATGCTCCTCTTATTTTTCAGACCGTTTCTTGCTCCTCATATTTTTGACACCGTTTAATGTTCCTCCTATTTTTCAAACCGTTTCATGCTCCTCATATGTTTCACACCTTTTTCAGGCTCTTCATGGTTTTCTACACCACTTCATGCTCCTCCTCTTTTTCAGAACGTTTCATGCTCCTCATATATTTGACACCTTTTGAAGCTTTTGATATTTCTCACACCTTTTCAGGTTCTTCATGTTTTTCAACACCGCTTCATGCTCCTCCTATATTTCAGACCGTTTCATGCTCATCTCATTTTTGACACCTTTTGAAGCTCTTCATATTTTTCACATCTTTTGAAGCTCTTCATATTTTTCACGTTTTCAGGCTCTTCATGTTTTTGAACACGGCTTCATGCTCCTCCTATTTTTCAGACCGTTTCATCCTCCTCATATTTTTGACATCTATTGAAGCTCTTCATATTTTTCACACCTTTCCAGGCTCTTCATGTTTTTGAACACTGCTTCATGCTCCTCCTATTTTTCAGACCGTTTAATCCTCCTCATGTATTTCACACTTTTGAAGCTCTTCATATTTGTCACACCTTTTCAGGCTCTTCATGTTTTTGAACACTATTTCATGCTCCTCCTATTTTGCAGACCGTTTCATTATCCTCATATTTTTGACACCTTTTGAAGCTCTTCATATGTTTCACACCTTTTCAGGCTTTTCATTTTTTTCAACACCACTTCATGCTGATCCTATTTTTCAGATCGTTTCATGCTCATCTCATTTTGACACCTTTTGAAGCTTTTCATATTGTTCACATCTTTTCAAGCTCTTCATGATTTTCAACACCGCTCATGCTCCTCCTATTTTTCAGACCGTTTCATGCTCATCTCATTTTTGACACCTTTTTAATCTCTTCATATTTTTCAAAACTTCTGAAGCTCTTCATATTTTTAATATTTTTGAAGCTCTTCATATTTTCACACGTTTTCAAACTCTTCATGTTTTTCAACACCGCTTCATGCTCCTCCTATTTTTCAAACCGTATCATGCTCCTCATATTTTTGAAAACTTTTGAAGCTCTTCATATTTTTCACACCTTTTCAGGCTCTTCATGTTTTTGAACACTTCTTCATGCTCTTCCTCTTTTTCAGACTGTTTCATGCTCCTCATATTTTTGACACTTTTTGAAGCTCTTCATATTTTTCACTCATTTTCAGGCTCTTCATGTTTTTCAACACCACTTCATGCTCCTCCTATTTTTGAGACCTTTTGGTGCTCCTCATATTTTTGACACCTTTAGGAACTCTTCATATTTTTCACACGTTTTCAGGCACTTCATGTTTTTTATCACTGCTTCATGCTCGTCCTATTTTTCAGAACGTTTCATGCTCCTCATATTTTTGACACCTTTTGAAGCTCTTCATATTTTTCACACCTTTTCAGGCTCTTCATGTTTTTCAACACCGCTTCATGCTCGTCGTATTTTGCCGACCGTTTCATGCTCCTCATATTTTTGACACCTTTTGAAGCTCTTCAGATATTTCACACCATTCCAGGCTCTTCATTTTTTCAACACCACTTCATGCTCCTCCTATTTTTCAGATCGTTTCATGCTCATCTCATTTTAACACCTTTTGAAGCTCTTCATATTTTTGACAAATTTTGAATGTCTTCATATTTTTCACACGTTTTCAGGCTCTTCATGATTTTCAACACCGCTTCATGCTCCTCCTATTTTCAGACCTTTTCATGCTCATCTCTTTTTTGACACCTTTTGAAGCTCTTCATATTTTTCACACCTTTTGAAGCTCTTCGTATTTTACACATTTATGAATCTCTTCATATTTTCCACACGTTTTCAGACAATTCATGTTTTTCAACATCGCTTCATGCTCCTTCTATTTTTCAGACCGTTTCATTCTCCTCATATTTTTGACACCTTTTGAAGCTCTTCATATATTTCCCACTTTTTCAGACTTTTCCTTTTTTTCAACACGACTTCATGCTCCTCCTATTTTTCAGACCGTTTCATGCTCATCTCTTTTTGACACCTTTTGAAGCTCTTCATGATTTTCACATCTTTTGAAGCTCTTCATATTTTTCACAGCTTTTCAGGCTCTTTATGATTTTCAACAGCGCTTCATGCTCCTCCTATTTTTCAGACCGTATCATGCTCCTCATAATTTTGACACCTTTTGAAGCTTTAATATTTTTAACACCTTTTCAGGCTCTTCATCTTTTTCAACACCACTTCATACTCCTCCTTTTTTGCAGACCGTTTCATGCTACTCATATTTTTAACACCTTTTGAAGCTCTTCATATTTCTCACACTTTTTCAGGCTCTTCATGTTTTTCAAAAACGCTTCATGCTCCTCCGATTTTTCAGACCGTTTCATGCTCCTCATATTTTTGACACCTTTTGAAGCTCTTCATATTTTTCACACCTTTTGAAGCTCTTCGTATTTTACACATTTATGAATCTCTTCATATTTTCCACACGTTTTCAGACAATTCATGTTTTTCAACATCGCTTCATGCTCCTTCTATTTTTCAGACCGTTTCATTCTCCTCATATTTTTGACACCTTTTGAAGCTCTTCATATATTTCCCACTTTTTCAGACTTTTCCTTTTTTTCAACACGACTTCATGCTCCTCCTATTTTTCAGACCGTTTCATGCTCATCTCTTTTTGACACCTTTTGAAGCTCTTCATGATTTTCACATCTTTTGAAGCTCTTCATATTTTTCACAGCTTTTCAGGCTCTTTATGATTTTCAACAGCGCTTCATGCTCCTCCTATTTTTCAGACCGTATCATGCTCCTCATAATTTTGACACCTTTTGAAGCTTTAATATTTTTAACACCTTTTCAGGCTCTTCATCTTTTTCAACACCACTTCATACTCCTCCTTTTTTGCAGACCGTTTCATGCTACTCATATTTTTAACACCTTTTGAAGCTCTTCATATTTCTCACACTTTTTCAGGCTCTTCATGTTTTTCAAAAACGCTTCATGCTCCTCCGATTTTTCAGACCGTTTCATGCTCCTCATATTTTTGACACGTTTTGGGGCTCTTCATATTTTTCACACCTTTCCAGGCTCTTCATATTTTTGAACACCGTATAATGCTCCTCCTATTTTTCAGACCGTTTCTTGCTCCTCATATTTTTGACACATTTTGAAGCTCTTCATATTTTTCACAACTTTTGAAGCTCTTCATATATTTCACACCTTTCCAGGCTATTCATTTTTTCAACACCACTTCATGCTCCTCTTATTTTTCAGACCGTTTCTTGCTCCTCATATTTTTGACACCGTTTAATGTTCCTCCTATTTTTCAAACCGTTTCATGCTCCTCATATGTTTCACACCTTTTTCAGGCTCTTCATGGTTTTCTACACCACTTCATGCTCCTCCTCTTTTTCAGAACGTTTCATGCTCCTCATATATTTGACACCTTTTGAAGCTTTTGATATTTCTCACACCTTTTCAGGTTCTTCATGTTTTTCAACACCGCTTCATGCTCCTCCTATATTTCAGACCGTTTCATGCTCATCTCATTTTTGACACCTTTTGAAGCTCTTCATATTTTTCACATCTTTTGAAGCTCTTCATATTTTTCACGTTTTCAGGCTCTTCATGTTTTTGAACACGGCTTCATGCTCCTCCTATTTTTCAGACCGTTTCATCCTCCTCATATTTTTGACATCTATTGAAGCTCTTCATATTTTTCACACCTTTCCAGGCTCTTCATGTTTTTGAACACTGCTTCATGCTCCTCCTATTTTTCAGACCGTTTAATCCTCCTCATGTATTTCACACTTTTGAAGCTCTTCATATTTGTCACACCTTTTCAGGCTCTTCATGTTTTTGAACACTATTTCATGCTCCTCCTATTTTGCAGACCGTTTCATTATCCTCATATTTTTGACACCTTTTGAAGCTCTTCATATGTTTCACACCTTTTCAGGCTTTTCATTTTTTTCAACACCACTTCATGCTGATCCTATTTTTCAGATCGTTTCATGCTCATCTCATTTTGACACCTTTTGAAGCTTTTCATATTGTTCACATCTTTTCAAGCTCTTCATGATTTTCAACACCGCTCATGCTCCTCCTATTTTTCAGACCGTTTCATGCTCATCTCATTTTTGACACCTTTTTAATCTCTTCATATTTTTCAAAACTTCTGAAGCTCTTCATATTTTTAATATTTTTGAAGCTCTTCATATTTTCACACGTTTTCAAACTCTTCATGTTTTTCAACACCGCTTCATGCTCCTCCTATTTTTCAAACCGTATCATGCTCCTCATATTTTTGAAAACTTTTGAAGCTCTTCATATTTTTCACACCTTTTCAGGCTCTTCATGTTTTTGAACACTTCTTCATGCTCTTCCTCTTTTTCAGACTGTTTCATGCTCCTCATATTTTTGACACTTTTTGAAGCTCTTCATATTTTTCACTCATTTTCAGGCTCTTCATGTTTTTCAACACCACTTCATGCTCCTCCTATTTTTGAGACCTTTTGGTGCTCCTCATATTTTTGACACCTTTAGGAACTCTTCATATTTTTCACACGTTTTCAGGCACTTCATGTTTTTTATCACTGCTTCATGCTCGTCCTATTTTTCAGAACGTTTCATGCTCCTCATATTTTTGACACCTTTTGAAGCTCTTCATATTTTTCACACCTTTTCAGGCTCTTCATGTTTTTCAACACCGCTTCATGCTCGTCGTATTTTGCCGACCGTTTCATGCTCCTCATATTTTTGACACCTTTTGAAGCTCTTCAGATATTTCACACCATTCCAGGCTCTTCATTTTTTCAACACCACTTCATGCTCCTCCTATTTTTCAGATCGTTTCATGCTCATCTCATTTTAACACCTTTTGAAGCTCTTCATATTTTTGACAAATTTTGAATGTCTTCATATTTTTCACACGTTTTCAGGCTCTTCATGATTTTCAACACCGCTTCATGCTCCTCCTATTTTCAGACCTTTTCATGCTCATCTCTTTTTTGACACCTTTTGAAGCTCTTCATATTTTTCACACCTTTTGAAGCTCTTCGTATTTTACACATTTATGAATCTCTTCATATTTTCCACACGTTTTCAGACAATTCATGTTTTTCAACATCGCTTCATGCTCCTTCTATTTTTCAGACCGTTTCATTCTCCTCATATTTTTGACACCTTTTGAAGCTCTTCATATATTTCCCACTTTTTCAGACTTTTCCTTTTTTTCAACACGACTTCATGCTCCTCCTATTTTTCAGACCGTTTCATGCTCATCTCTTTTTGACACCTTTTGAAGCTCTTCATGATTTTCACATCTTTTGAAGCTCTTCATATTTTTCACAGCTTTTCAGGCTCTTTATGATTTTCAACAGCGCTTCATGCTCCTCCTATTTTTCAGACCGTATCATGCTCCTCATAATTTTGACACCTTTTGAAGCTTTAATATTTTTAACACCTTTTCAGGCTCTTCATCTTTTTCAACACCACTTCATACTCCTCCTTTTTTGCAGACCGTTTCATGCTACTCATATTTTTAACACCTTTTGAAGCTCTTCATATTTCTCACACTTTTTCAGGCTCTTCATGTTTTTCAAAAACGCTTCATGCTCCTCCGATTTTTCAGACCGTTTCATGCTCCTCATATTTTTGACACCTTTTGAAGCTCTTCATATTTTTCACACCTTTTCAGGCTCTTCATGTTTTTGAACACCGCTTCATGCTTCTCCTATTTTTCAGACCGTTTCATGCTCCTCATATTTTTGACACCTTTTGAAGCTCTTCATATTTTTCACAACTTTTCAGGCTCTTCCTGTTTTTCAACACCGCTTCATGCACGTCCTATTTTTCAGACCGTTTCATGCTCATCTCATTTTTGACACCTTTTGAAGTTTTTCATATTTTTCACAACTTTTCAGGCTCTTCATGTTTTTGAACACCGCTTCATGCTAATCCTATTTTTCAAACCATATCATGCTCCTCATATTTTTCACACTTTTTGAAGCTCTTCATATATTTCACACCTTTTCAGGCTCTTCATGTTTTTGAACACCACTTCATGCTCCTTTTCTTTTTCAGAGAGTTTTATGCTCCTCATGTATTTCACACCTTTTGAAGCTCTTCATATTTTTCACACCTTTTCGGGCTCTTCATGTTTTTCAACACCGCTTCATGCTGCTCATATTTTTCAGACCGTTTCATGCTCCTCATATTTTTGACACCTTTTGAAGCTCTTCATTTTTTTCACACCTTTTAAGGCTCTTCATGTTTTTCAACACCGCTTCATGCTGCTCATATTTTTCAGACCGTTTCATGCTCCTCATATTTTTGACACCTTTTGAAGCTCTTCATATTTTTCATACATTTTCAGGCTCTTCATGTTTTTCAACACCGCTTCATGCTCCTCCTATTTTTCAGACCGTTTCATGCTCCTCATATTTTTCACACCTTTTGAAGCCTTTCATATTATTCACAACTTTTCAGGCTCTTCATGTTTTTGAACATCGCTTCATGCTCCTCCTATTTTTCAGACCGTTTCATGCTCATCTCATTTTTGACACCTTTTGAAGCTTTTCATATTTTTCACACCTTTTCAGGCTCTTCATGTTTTTGAACACAGCTTCATGCTCCTCCTATTTTTCAGACCGTATCATGCTCCTAATATTTTTCACACCTTTTGAAGCTCTTCATATTTTTCACACGTTTTCAGTCTATTCATGTTTTTTAACACCATTTCAGGCTCCTCCTATTTTTCAGAGAGTTTCATGCTCCTCATGTATTTCACACCTTTGAAAGCTCTTCATATTTTTGAAAGATTTTGAAGCTCTTCATATTTTTCACACCTTTTCAGGCTCTTCATGTTTTTCAACACCATTTCATGCTCCTCCTATTTTTCAAACCGTTTCATGTTCCTCATAATTTTGACACCTTTTGAAGATCTTCATAATTTTTACACATTTTCAGGCTCTTCATGTGTTTGAACACCGCTTCATGTTCCTCCTATTTTTCAGACCGTTTCATGCTCCTCATATTTTTGACACCTTTTGAAGCTCTCATATTTTTCATACCTTTTGAAGCTCTTCATGTTTTTGAACACTGCTTCATGCTCCTCGTATTTTTCAGATCGTTTCATGCTCCTCATATTTTTGACACTTTTTGAGCTCTTCATAGTTTTCAAACCTTTTCAGGCTCATCATGTTTTCGAACTCTGCTTCATGCTCCTCCAATTTTTCACACCGTTTCATGATCCTCATGTATTTCACAACTTTGAACCTCTTCATATTTTTCACACCTTTTCATGCTCTTCAAGTTTTTCAACATCACTTCATGCTCCTACATTTTTGCAGACCGTTTCATGGTCCTCATATTTTAGACACATTTTGAAGCTTTTCATATTTCTCACACCTTTTCAGGCTCTTCATGTTTTTGAACACCGCTTCATGTTCCTCCTATTTTTCAGACCGTTTCATGCTCCTCATATTTTTGACACCTTTTGAAGCTCTTCATATATTTCACACCTTTTCAGGCTCTTCATATTTTTGAACACCGCTTCATGCTCCTCCTATTTTTCAGATTGTTTCATGCTCCTCATATTTTTGACACCTTTTGAAGCTCTTCATATATTTCACAACTTTTCAGGCTCTTCATATTTTTGAACACCGCTTCATGCTCCTCCTATTTTTCAGACCGTTTCATGCTCCTCTCATTTTGACACCTTTTGAAGCTCTTCATGATTTTCACATCTTTTGAAGCTCTTCATATTTTTCACAGCTTTTCAGGCTCTTCATGTTTTTCCACAGCACTTCATGCTTCTCTTATTTTTCAGCCCGTTTCATGCTCCTCATGTATTTCACAACTTTGAAGCTCTTCATATTTTTCACACCTTTTCAGGCTCTTCATGTTTTTGATCACCGTTTCATGCTCCTCCTATTTTTCAGAGCGTTTCATGCTCCTCATATTTTTGACACATTTTGAAGCTCTTCATATTTTTCACACCTTTTCAGGCTCTTCATGTTTTTGAACACCACTTCATGATCCTCCTGTTTTTCAGACCGTATCATGCTCATCGCATTTTTGTCACCTTTGAAGCTCTTTATATTTTTCACACCTTTTGAAGCTCTTCATATTTTTCACACGTTTTCATGCTCTTCATATTTTTGAAACATTTTGAAGCTCTTCATATTTTTCACACCTTTTCTGGCTCTTCATATTTTTGAACACAGCTTCATGCTTCTCCTATTTTTCAGCCCGTTTCATGCTCCTCATGTATTTCACAGCTTTTGAAGCTCTTCATATTTTTCACACCTTTTCAGGCACTTCATGTTTTTTATCACTGCTTCATGCTCGTCCTATTTTTCAGAACGTTTCATGCTCATCATATTTGTGACACTTTTTGAGCTCTTCATATTTTTCACACCTTTTCAGGCTCTTCAAGTTTTTGAACACCGCTTCATGATCCTCCTATTTTTCAGACCGTTTCATGCTCCTCATATTTTTGACACCTTTAGAAGCTCTTCATATTTTTCAAAACTTTTCAGGCTCTTCATGTTTTTCGACACAGCTTCATGCTCCTCCTATTTTTCAGACCGTTTCATTCTCCTCATATTTTTGACACCTTTTGAAGCTCTTCATATTTTTCACACATTTTCAGGCTCTTCATGTTTTTGAACATCGCTTCATGCTCCTCCTATTTTTCAGAGAGTTTCATGCTCCTCATGTATTTCACACCTTTTGAAGCTCTTCATATTTTTCACACCTTTTCAGGCTCTTCATGATTTTCAACACCGCTCATGCTCCTCCTATTTTTCAGACCGTTTCATATTCATCTCATTTTTGACACCTTTTTAATCTCTTCATATTTTTCAAAACTTTTGAAGCTCTTCATATTTTTAATATTTTTGAAGCTCTTCATATTTTCACACGTTTTCACACTCTTCATGTTTTTCAACACCGCTTCATGCTCCTCCTATTTTTCAAACCGTATCATGCTCCTCATATTTTTGTAAACTTTTGAAGCTCTTCATATTCTTCACACCTTTTCAGGCTCTTCATGTTTTTGAACACTTCTTCATGCTCTTCCTCTTTTTCAGACCGTTTCATGCTCCTCATATTTTTGACACTTTTTAAAGCTCTTCATATTTTTCACTCATTTTCAGGCTCTCCATGTTTTTCAACACCACTTCATGCTCCTCCTATTTTTGAGACCGTTTGGTGCTCCTCATATTTTTGACACCTTTAGGAACTCTTCATATTTTTCACACCTTTTCAGGCACTTCATGTTTTTTATCACTGCTTCATGCTCGTCCTATTTTTCAGAACGTTTCATGCTCCTCATATTTTTGACACCTTTTGAAGCTCTTCATATTTTTCACACCTTTTCAGGCTTTTCATGTTTTTGAACACCGCTTCATGTTCCTCCTATTTTTCAGACCGTTTCTTGCTCCTCATATTTTTGACACCTTTTGAAGCTCTTCATATATTTCACACCTTTTCAGGCTCTTCATATTTTTGAACACCGCTTCATGCTCCTCCTATTTTTCAGATTGTTTCATGCTCCTCATATTTTTGACACCTTTTGAAGCTCTTCATATTTTTCACACCTTTTCAGGCTCTTCATGTTTTTCAACACCGCTTCATGCTCGTCGTATTTTGCCGACCGTTTCATGCTCCTCATATTTTTGACACCTTTTGAAGCTCTTCAGATATTTCACACCTTTCCAGGCTCTTCATTTTTCAACACCACTTCATGCTCCTCCTATTTTTCAGATCGTTTCATGCTCATCTCATTTTAACACCTTTTAAAGCTCTTCATATTTTTGACAAATTTTGAAGGTCTTCATATTTTTCACACGTTTTCAGGCTCTTCATGATTTTCAACACCGCTTCATGCTCCTCCTATTTTTCAGACCTTTTCATGCTATTCTCTTTTTTGACACCTTTTGAAGCTCTTCAGATTTTTCACACCTTTTGAAGCTCTTCATATTTTTCACATTTATGAATCTCTTCATATTTTCCACACGTTTTCAGACAATTCATGTTTTTCAACATCGCTTCATGCTCCTCATATTTTTCACACCTTTTGAAGATCTTCATATATTTCACACCTTTTCAAGCTCTTCATGTTTTTGAACACCGCTTCATGCTCCTCATATTTTTCACACCTTTTGAAGCTCTTAATATTTTTCACACATTTTCAGGCTCTTCATGTTTTTGAACACCGTTTAATGCTCCTCCTATTTTTCAGACCGTTTCATGCTCCTCATATTTTTCACACCTTTTGAAGCTCTTCATATATTTCTCACCTTTTCCTGTTCTTCAGGTTTTTCAACACCGTTTCATGCTCCTCCTATTTTTCATATCGTTTCATGCTCCTCCTATTTTTCAGACTGTTTCATGCACCTCTTATTATTGACACCTTTTGAAGCTCTTCATATTTTTCACACCTTTTCATGCTCTTCATGTTTTTCAACAACATTTCATGCTCCTCCTATTTTTCAGACCTTTTCATGCTCCTCATATTTTTCACACCTTTTCATGCTCTTCTTGTTTTTCAACACAGTTTCATGCTCCTCATATGTTTGACACCTTTTGAATCTCTTCATTTTATTCACACCTTTTCAGGCTCTTCATGATTTTCAACACCGCTTCATGCTCCTCATATTTTTGAGACCGTTTCATGCTGCTCATATTTTTGACACCTTTTGAAGCTCTAAATATTTTTCATACCTTTTCAGGTTCTCCATATTTTTGAACACCGCTTCATGCTCCTCCTGTTTTTGAGACCGTTTCATGCTGCTCATATTTTTGACACCTTTTGAAGCTCTTCATATTTTTCACACCTTTTCAGGCTCTTCATGTTTTTGAAAACCGCTTTATGTTCTTCCTATTTTTCAGATCGTTTCATGCTCTTAATATTTTTCACACCTTTTGAAGCTCTTCATATTTTTCACACCTTTTCAGGCTCTTCATGTTATTAAACACCGCTTCATGCTCCTTCTATTTTTCAGACCGTTTCATGTTCCTCATATTTTTGACACCTTTTGAAGCTCTTCCTTTTTTTCACACCTTTTCATGCTCTTCGTGTTTTTCACACCCTTTCATGCTCCCCTATTTTTGAGACCGTTTCATGCTCCTCATATTTTTCACACCTTTGGAGCTCTTTATATTTGTCACACCTTTTCAGGCTCTTCATGTTTTTCTACACCGCTTCATGTTCCTCCAATTTTTCAGACCATTTCATGCACATCATATTTTTCAGACTGTTTCATGCACCTCTTATTATTGACACCTTTTGAAGCTCTTTATATTTGTCACATCTTTTCAGGCTCTTCATGATTTTCTACACCGTTTCTTGCTCCTCCTATTTTTCAGACCGTTTCATGCTCCTCCTATTTTTCAGACCGTTTCATGCTCATCCTATTTTTCTGACCGTATCATGCTCCTCATATTTTTCACAATTTTGGAAGCTCTTCATATTTTTCACACCTTTTCAGGCTCTTCAGGTTTTTCAACACCACTTCATTCTCCTCCTATTTTTCAGACCATTTCATGCTCCTCATATTTTTGACAGCTTTTGAAGCTCTTCATCTTTTTCACACCTTTTCAGGCTCTTCATGTTTTTGAACACCGCTTCTTGCTCCTCCTATTTTTCAGACGGTTTCATGCTCCTCATGTATTTCACACCTTTTGAAGCTCTTCGTATTTTTCACACCTTTTCAGGATCTTCATGTTTTTGAACACCGCTTCATGCTCCACCTATTTTTCAAACCGTTACTTGCTCCACATATTTTTGACACCTTTTGAAGCTCTTCATATTGTTCACACCTTTTCAGGCTCTTCATGTTTTTCAACACAGCTTCATGCTCCTCCTATTTTTCAGACCGTTACATGCTCCTCATATTTTTGACACCTTTTGAAGCTCTTTACATATTTCACAACTTTTCAGGCTCTTCAGGTTTTTCAACACCGCTTCATGCTCCTCCTATTTTTCATACCGTTTCATGCTCCTCATATACTTCTCACCTTTTGAAGCTCTTCCTATTTTTCACACTTTTTCAGGCTCTTCTTGTTTTTGAACACCGTTTTATGCTCCTCATATTTTACATACCGTTTCATGCTTTCATATTTTTGACATCTTTTGAAGCTCTTCATATATTTCACACCTTTTCATACTGTTCATGTTTTTCAACACGACTTCATGCTCCTCCTATTTTTCAGACCGTTTCATGCTCCTCATATTTTTGACACCTTTTGAAGCTCTTAATATTTGTCACACCTTTTCAGGTTCTTCATGTTTTGAACACCGCTTTATCCTCCTCCTATTTTTCAGACCGTTCCTTGCTCTTCATATTTTTCAAACCTTTTGAAGCTCTTCATATTTTTCACACCTTTTCAGTCTCTTCATGTTTTTGAACACCGCTTCATGCTCCTTCTGTTTTTCAGACCGTTTCATGTTCCTCATATTTTTGACACCTTTTGAAGCTCTTCATATTTTTCATACCTTTTCAGGCTCTCCATATTTTTGAACACCGCTTCATGCTCCTCCTATTTTTGAGACCGTTTCATGCTCCTCATATTTTTGACACCTTTTGAAGCTCTTCATATTTGTCACACCTTTTCAGGCTCTTCATGTTTTTGAACACCGCTTTATCCTCCTCCTATTTTTCAGACCGTTCCATGCTCTTCATATTTTTCAAACCTTTTGAAGCTCTTCATATTTTTCACAAATTTTCAGGCTCTTCATGTTTTTAAACACCGCTTCATGCTCTTCCTATTTTTCAGACCGTTTCATGCTCCTCATATTTTTCACACCTTTTGAAGCTCTTCATATTTTTAACACCTTTTCATACTCTTCATGTTTTTCACACCGTTTCATGATCCTCCTATTTTTCAGACCGTTTCATGCTCCTCATATTTTTGACACCTTTTGAAGCTCTTCATATTTGTCACACCTTTTCAGGCTCTTCATATTTTTCAACACCGTTTCATGCTCCTCATACTTTTGACACTTTTTGGGGCTCTCATATTTTTCACACCATTCCAGGCTCTTCATATTTTTGAACACCGCTTCATGCCCCTCCTATCTTTCAGACCATTTCATGCTCATCTCATTTTTGACACCTTTTGAAGCTCTTCATAATTTTCACACGTTTTCAGGCTCTTCATGTTTTTCAACAAGATTTCATGCTCCTCCTGTTTTTCAGACCGTTTCATGGTCCTCATGTATTTCACACCATTTGAAGCTCTTCATATTTTTCACACCTTTTCAGGCTCTTCATGTTTTTCAACACCGCATCATGCCCCTCCTATCTTTCAGACCATTTCATGCTTATCTCATTTGTGACACCTTTTGAAGCTCTTCATATATTTCACACCTTTTGAAGCTCTTCATAATTTTCACACGTTTTCAGGCTGTTCATGTTTTTCAACACGACTTCATGATCCTCCTATTTTTCATACCGTTCATGCTCCTCATATTTTTGACACCTTTTGAAGTTCTTCCTATTTTTCACAACTCTTCATGCTCTTCATGTTTCTCGACACCGCTTCATGCTCCTCCTATTTTACAGCCTGTTTCATGCTCCTCATATTTTTGACACCTTTTGAAGCTCTTCATATTTTTCACACCTTTTCCCGCTCTTCATGTTTGTTAAAACCGTTTCTTGCTCCTCCTATTTTTCAGACCGTTTCATGCTCCTCATATTTTTGACACATTATGAAGCTCTTCATATTTTTTACTCCTTTTCAGATCTTCTTGTTTTTCAACACCACGTCATGCTCCTTCTATTTTTCAAACCGATTCATGCTCCTCATATTTTTGACACGTTTTGAAGCTCTTCATATTCTTCACAGCTTTTCATGCACTTCATGTTTTTCAACACCGCTTCATGCTCCTCCTATATTTCAGACCGTTTCATGCTCCTCATATTTTTGACACCTTTTGAAGCTCTTCATATATTTCACACCTTTTCACGCTCTTGATGTTTGTTAAAACCGTTTCTTGCTTCTCCTATTTTCCAGACCGTTTCATGCTCCTCATATTTTTGACACCTTATGAAGCTCTTCATATTTTTCACACCTTTTCAGACTCTTCATGTTTTTCAACACCACTTCATGCTCCTCCTATTTTTCATACCTTTTCCTGCTCCTCATATTTTTGAAACCTTTTGAAGCTCTTCATATTTTTCACACCTTTTTTGGCTCTTCATGTTTTTCAACATCACTTCATGATCCTCCTATTTTTCAGACCGTTTCATGCTCCTCATATTTTTGACACCTTTTGAAGATCTCCATATTTCTCACACCTTTTCAGGCTCTTCATGTTTTTCAACACCGCTTCATTCTCCTTCTATTTTTCAGACCGTTTCATGCTCCTCATATTTTGAAACGTTTTGAATCTCTTCATATACTTCACACTTTTTCAGGCTCTTCATGTTTTTCACCAACACTTCATGCTCCTCCTATTTTTTAGGCCATTTCATGCTCATCTCATTTTTGACACCGTTTGAAGCTCTTCATATTTTTCACACCTTTTGAAGCTCTTCATATTTTTCACACCTTTTGAAGCTCTTCATATTTTTCACACGTTTTCAGGCTCTTCATGTTTTCAACACCGCTTCATGCACCTCCTATTTTTCAGACCGTTTCATGCCCCTCATGTTTTTCACACCTTTTGAAGATCTTCATATATTTCACACCTTTTCAGGCTCTTCATGTTTTTGAACAAACTTCATGCTTCTCCTATTTTTCAGAGCGTTTAATGCTCCTCATGTACTTCACACTTTTTGAAGGTCTTCATATTTTTCACACCTTTTCAGACTCTTCATGCTTTTCAAAACCGCTTCATGCTCCTCCTATTTTTCAGACCGTTTCATGCTCCTCATATTTTTGACACCTTATGAAGCTCTTCATATTTTTCACTCCTTTTCAGATCTTCATGTTTTTCAACACCACTTCATGCTCCTTCTATTTTTCAGACCGATTCATGCTCCTCATATTTTTGACACGTTTCGAAGCTCTTCATATACTTCACAGCTTTTGATGCTCTTCATGTTTTTCAACACCGCTTCATGCTCCTTCTATTTTTCAGACCGTTTCATGGTCCTCATTTTTTTGACACCTTTAGAAGCTCTTCATAAATTTCACACCTTTTCAGGCTCTTCATGTTTTTCAACACCACTATATGCTTCTCCTATTTTTCAGAGCGTTTCATGCTCCTCATATTTTTGACACTTTTTGAAGTTCCTCATATTTTTCACACCATTTCAGGCTCTTCATGTTTTTGAAGACAGTTTCATGCTCCTCCTATTTTTCAGACCGTTTCATGCTCCTCATATTTTTGACACCTTTTGAAGCTCTTCATATATTTCACACCTTTTCACGCTCTTCATGTTTGTTAAAACCGTTTCTTGCTTCTCCTATTTTTCAGACCGTTTCATGCTCCTCATATTTTTGACACATTATGAAGCTCTTCATATTTTTCACACCTTTTCAGACTCTTCATGTTTTTCAACACCACTTCATGCTCATCCTATTTTTCAGACCGATTCAACCTCCTCTTATTTTTGACACCTTTTGAAGCTCTTCAAATTTTTCACACTTTTTCAGGCTCTTCATGTTTTTCAACACCGCCTCATTCTCCTCCTATTTTTCAGACCTTTTCATGCTCCTCATATTTTTGACACCTTTTGAAGCTCTTCATATTTTTCACACATTTTTTGGCTCTTAATATTTTTCAACATCACTTCATGATCCTCCTTATTTTCAGACCGTTTCATGCTCCTCATATTTTTGACACCTTTTGAAGATCTCCATATTTCTCACAACTTTTCAGGCTCTTCATGTTTTTCAACACCACTTCATGCTCCTCCTATCTTTCAGACAATATCATGCTCATCTCATTTTTGACTTCTTTTGAAGCTCTTCATATATTTCACACCTTTTGAAGCTCTTCATAGTTTTCACACCTTTTCAGTCTCTTCATGTTTTTCAACACCAATTCATGTTCCTCCTAATATTCAGACCGTTTCATGTTCATCTCATTTTTGACACATTTTGAAGCTCTTCATATTTTTCACACCTTTTGAAGGTCTTCATATTTTTCACACCTTTTCAGACTCTTCTTGTTTTTCAACACCGCTTCATGCTCCTCCTAATTTTCAGACCGTTTCATGCTCCTCATATTTTTGACACGTTTGAATCTCTTCATATACTTCACACTTCTTCAGGCTCTTCATGTTTTTCACCAACACTTCATGCTCCTCCTATTTTTTAGGCCATTTCATGCTCATCTCATTTTGACACCGTTTGACGCTCTTCATATTTTTCACACCTTTTGAATCTCTTCATATTTTTCACACCTTTTGAAGATCTTCATATATTTCACACCTTTTCAGGCTCTTCATGTTTTTCAACACCGCTTCATGCTCCTCCTCTTTTTCAGACCGTTCATTCTCCTCATAATTTTGAAACATTTTGAAGCTCTTCTTATTTTTCACACCTTTTCAGGCTCTTCATGATTTTCAAGACCGCTTCATGCTCCTGCTATTTTCCAGACCGTTCATGCTCCTCATATTTTTGACACCTTTTGAAGCTCTTCATATTTTTCACACCTTTTCAGGCTCTTTATGTTTTTCAACCACACTTCATGCTCCTCCTATTTTTCAGACCGTTTCATGCTCCTCATATTTTTGACACCTTTTGAAGCTCTTCATATATTTCACACTTTTTCAGGCTCATCATGTTTTTCAACACCACTTCATGCTCCTCCTATTTTTCAGGCCGCTTCATGCTCATCTCATTTTGACACCTTTTGAAGCTCTTCATATTTTTCACACCTTTAGAAGCTCTTCATATTTTTCATACGTTTTCAGGCTCTTCATGTTTTTCAACACCACTCCATGCACCTCCTTTTTTTCAGACCGTTTCATGCTCATCTCATTTTTGACACGTTTTGAAGGTCTTCCTATTTTTCACAACTCTTCATGCTCTTCATGTTTTTCGACACCGCTTCATGCTCCTCCTATTTTTCAGCCTGTTTCATGCTCCTCATATTTTTGACACCTTTTGAAACTCTTCATATTTTTCACTCCTTTTCAGGCTCTTCATGTGTTTCAACACCGTTTCTTGCTCCTCATATTTTTGACAGCTTTTTAAGCTCTTCATATTTTTAACACCTTTTCATGCTCTTCAGGTTTATCATCAACGTCTCATGCTCCTCCTATTTTTTGACCGTTTCATGCTCCTCATATTTTTGACACCTTTTTAAGCTCTTCATGTTTTTCACACCCTTTCATGGTCTTCATATTTTTCAACACCGTTTCATGCTTCTTCTAATTTTCAGACCGTTTCATGCTCCTCATAATTTTGACGCCTTTTGCAGCTCTTCTTATTCTTCACACCTTTTCAGGCTCTTCATGATTTTCAACACCTTTGCAGGCTCCTCCTATTTTTCAGACCGTTTCGTGCTCCTCATATATTTTACACCTTTTGACGCTCTTTATATTATTCACACCTTTCCATGATCTTCATGTTTTTCAACACTGCTTCATGCTCCTCCTATTTTTCAAACCGTTTCTTTCTCCTCATATATTTGACACATTTTGAAGCTGTTCATATTTTTCACACCTTTTCAGGCTCTTCATGTTTTTGAACACCGCTTCATGCTCCTCCTATTTTTCAGACCGTTTCATGCTCGTCATATTTTTCACACCTTTTAAAGCTCTTCATATTTTTCACACCTTTTCAGGCTCTTCATGTTTTTCAACACCACTTCATGCTACTGCTATTTTTCAGACCGTTTAATACTCCTCAAATTTTTGACATTTTTTAAGGCTCTTCATATTTTTCACACCTTTTCAGGCTCTTCATGTTTTTGAACACGGTTTCATGATCCTCCTATTTTTCAGAAAGTTTCATGCTCCTCATATTTTTGACACCTTTTAAACCTCTTCATATTTTTCACACCTTTTCAGGCTCTTCATGTTTTTCAACACCGGTTCATGCTCCTCCTCTTTTTCAGAAAGTTTCATGCTCCTCATATTTTTGAAACCTTTTGAAGCTCTTCATATTTTTCTCACATTTTCAGTCTCTTCCTGATTTTCAACACCATTTCATCCTCCTCTTATTTTTCAGACCGTTTCATGTTGCTCCTATTTTTCAGACCGTTTCATGATCCTCATATTTTTGAAAACTTTTGAAGCTCTTCATATTTTTCACACCTTTTCTTGCTCTTCAAGATTTTAAACAATGCTTCATGCTCCTCCTATTTTTCAGACTGTTTCATGCTCATCTCATTTTTACACCTTTTGAAGCTCTTCATATTTTTCACACCTTTTCAGGCACTTCATGTTTTTCAGCTCCACTTCATGCTCCTCCTATTTTTCAGACCGTTTCATGCTCCTCCTATTTTTCATACCGTTTCATGCTCCTCATATTTTTGACAGCTTTTGAAGCTCTTCATATTTTTCTCACCTTTTCAGGCTCTTCATGTTTTTGACCTCCGATTCATGCTCCTCCTATTTTTCAGACCGTTTCATGCTCCTCCTATTTTTCATACCGTTTCATGCTCCTCATATACCTGACAGCTTTTGAAGCTCTTCATATTTTTCACACCTTTTCAGGCTCTTCATGTTTCTGTACACCGCTTCATGCTACTCCTATTTTTCTGACCGTTTCATGCTCCTCATATGTTTGACACCTTTTGAAGCTCTTCCTTTTTTTCACACCTATTCATGCTCTTCATGTTTTTCAACACCACTTCATGCTCCTCCTATTTTTCAGACCGTTTTTTGCTCATCTCATTTTTTACACCTTTTGATGCTCCTCATATTTTTCACGCCTTTTGAAGCTCTTCTTATTTTTCACAACTTTTCAGGCTCTTGACGTTTTTGAACACCGCTTCATTTTCCTCGTATTTTTCAGACCGTTTCATGCTCCTCATATTTTTAACAATTTTGGAAGCTCTTCATATTTTTCCCACCTTTTCAGGCTCTTCTTGTTTTTGAACACCGCTTCATGCTCCTCCTAATTTTTCAGACCGTTTCATGCTCTTCATATTTTTCACAGCTTTTGAAGCTTTTACTATTTTTCACACCTTTTCAGGCTCTTCATGTTTTTGAACACCGCTTCATCCTCCTCCTATTTTTCAGACCGCTTCATGCTCCTCCTAATTTTCAGACCGATACATGCTCCTCATATTTTTGAAACCTTTTGAAGCTCTTCATATTTGTCACACGTTTTCAGGCACTTCATGTTTTTGAACAACACTTCATGCTCCTCGTATTTTTCAGACCTTTTCATGCTTCTCATATTTTTGACACCTTTTGAAGCTCTTCCTTTTTTTCACACCTTTTCATGCTCTTCATGTTTTTCACACCGTTTCATGCTCCTCCTGTTTTTCAGACAGTTTCATGCTCCTCATATTTTTCACACCTTTTGAAGCTCTTTATATTTGTCGCAACTTTTCAGGCTCTTCATGTTTTTCAACACCGTTTCATGCTCCTCCTATTTTTCAGACCGTTTCATGCTCCTCATATTTTTCACACATCTTGAAGCTCTTTATATTTGTCACACCTTTTCAGGCTCTTCATGTTTTTTAACACCGCTTCATGCTCTCCTATTTTTGAGATCGTTTCATGCTCCTCATATTTTTAACACCTTTTGAAGCTCTTCATATTTTTCACACCTTCTCAGGCGCTTCATGTATTTGAGCACAGATTCATGCTCCTCCTATTTTTGAGACCGTTTCATGCTCCTCATATTTTTGACACCTTTTGAAGCTCTTCATATTTTTCACACCTTTTCATGCTCTTCATGTTTTTCACACCGTTTCATGCTCCTCCTATTTTTCAGATCGTTACATGCTCCTCATATTTTTCACACGTTTTGAAGCTCTTTATATTTGTCACACCTTTTCAGGCTCTTCATATTTTTGAACACCGCTTCATGGTCCTCCTATTTTTCAGACCGTTTCATGCTCCTCATGTATTTCACCCCTTTTGAAGCTCTTCATATTTTCCATACCTTTTCAGGCTCTTCATGTTTTTCAAAACCGCTTCATGCTGCTCCTATTTTTCAGAGCGTTTCATGCTCCTCATATTTTTGAAACCTTTTGAAGCTCTTCATATTTTTCACACCATTTTAGGCTCTTCATGTTTTTCAACACAGTTTCATGTCCTCATATTTTTCAGACCGTTTCATGCTCCTCCTATTTTTGAGACCGTATCATGCTCCTCATATTTTTGACACGTTTTGAAGCTCTTCATATTTTTCACACCTTTTCAGGCTCTCCATGTTTTTCATTAGCAATTCATGCTCCTCCAATATTTGAGGCCGTTTCATGCTCCTCAAATTTTTGACACTTTTTGAAGCTCTTCATATTTTTCACACCTTTTCAGGCTCTTCATTTTTTTCAATATGACTTCATGCTCCTCCTATTTTTCAGACCATTTCATGCTCATCTCTTTTTTGACACCTTTTGATGCTCTTCATATTTTTCACACCTTTTCAGGCTCTTCATGTTTTTCAATATGACTTCATGCTCCTCTTATTTTTCAGACCATTTCATGTTCATCTCTTTTTTGACACCTTTTAAAGCTCTTCATATTTTTCACACCTTTTCAGGCTCTTCATGTTTTTCAATATGACTTCATGCTCCTCCTATTTTTATGACCATTTCATGCTCCTCAAATTTTTGACACCTTTTGAAGCTCTTCATATATTTTACACCTTTTGAAGCTCTTCATATTTTTCACCTTTTTGAAGCTATTCAAATTTTTCACAACTTTTCAGTCTCTTCATGTTTTTGAACACCGTTTCATGACCCTCCTATTTTTCAGAACGTTTCATGCTCCTCATATTCTTGACACCTTTTAAAGTTCTTCATATTTTTCACACCTTTTAAGGCTCTTCATATTTTGAACACCGTTTCCTGCTCCTCCTATTTTCAGACCGTTTCATGCTCTTCATTTTTTGACACCTTTTGAAGCTCTTCATATTTTTCACACCTTTTGAAGCTCTTCATATATTTCACACCTTTTCAGGCTCTTCATGTTTTTCAACACCACTTCATGCTCCTCCTATTTTTCAGACCGTTTCATGCTCATCTAATTTTTGACACCTTTTTAAGCTCTTCATATATTTCACATCTTTTGAAGCTCTTCATATTTTTCACATTTTTGAAGCTCTTCATATTTTTCACACCTTTTCAGGCTCTTCATGTTTTTGAACACTGCTTCATACTCCTCCTATTTTTCAGACCGTTTCATGTTCTTCATTTTTTTGACACCTTTTGAAGCTCTTCATATTTTTCACACCTTTTGAAGCTCTTCATATATTTCACACCTTTTCAGGCTCTTCATGTTTTTCAACACCACTTCATGCTCCTCCTATTTTTCAGACCGTTTCATGCTCATCTAATTTTTGACACCTTTTTAAGCTCTTCATATATTTCACACCTTTTGAAGCTCTTCATATTTTTCACATTTTTGAAGCTTTTCATATTTTTCACACGTTTTCAGGCTCTTCGTGATTTTCAAAACCGTTTCATG
Source organism: Dama dama (assembly GCF_033118175.1). Classification (NCBI taxonomy): domain Eukaryota; kingdom Metazoa; phylum Chordata; class Mammalia; order Artiodactyla; family Cervidae; genus Dama; species Dama dama. The sequence goes on along the minus strand of NW_026870965.1, from coordinate 2,357,077 downwards.
CTCCTCCTATTTTTCAGACCGTTTTATGCTCCTCATATTTTTGACCTCTTTTGAAGCTCCTAATATTTTTCACATCTTTTGAAGCTCTTCATATAGTTCACACTTTTTCAGGCTCTTCATGTTTTTCAACACCGCTTCATGCTCGTCCTATTTTTCACAACTGTTGAAGCTCTTCATATTTTTCACACCCTTTCAGGCTCTTCATGTTTTTCAACACCGCTTCATGCTATTTCTATTTTTCAGAGAGTTTCATGCTCCTCATGTATTTCACACCTTTTGAAGCTCTTCATATTTTTCAAACCTTTTCAGGCTCTTCATGTTTTTCCACACCCCTTCATGCTTCTCCTATTTTTCAGCCCGTTTCATGCTCCTCATGTATTTCACACCTTTTGAAGCTTTTCATATTTTTCACACCTTTTCAGGCTCTTCATGTTTTTAATCACCGTTTCATGCTCCTCCTATTTTTCAGGCCGTTTCATTCTCCTCATATATTTGACACATTTTGAAGCTCTGAATATTTTTCACACATTTTCAGGCTCTTCATGTTTTTGAACACTGCTTCATGATCCTCCTATTTTTCAGACCGTTTCATGTTCTTCATATGTTTGACAACTTTTGAAGCTCTTCATATTTTTCACTCCTTTTCAGGCTCTTCATGTTTTTCAACACCACTTCATACTTCTCCTATTTTTCAGACCGTTTCATGCTCCTCATGTATTTCACACCTTTTGATGCTCTTCATATTTTTCACACCTTTTCAGGCTCTTCATGTTTGAACACCGCTTCCTGCTCCTTCTATTTTTCAGAGAGTTTCATGCTCCTCATGTATTTCACACCTTTTGAAGCTCTTCATATTTTCCACACCTTTTCAGGCTCTTCATATTTTTCCACATAACTTCATGCTTCTCCTATTTTTCAGCCCGTTTCAAACTCCTCATGTATTTCACATCTTTTGAAGCTCTTCATTTTTTTCACACCTTTTCAGGCTCTTCATATTTTTGAACACCGCTTCATGCTCCTCCAATTTTTCAGGCCGTTTCATGCTCCTCATAATTTTGACACGTTTTGAAGCTCTTCATATGTTTCACAACTTTTCAGGCTCTTCATTTTTTTCAACACCACTTCATGCTCCTCTTATTTTTCAGACGGTTTCATGCTCATCTCATTTTTTACACCGTTTGAAGCTCTTCATATTTTTCACACCTTTTGATGCTCTTCATATTTTTCACACGTTTTCAGGCTCTTCATGTTTTTCAACACCGCTTCATGCTATTTCTATTTTTCAGAGAGTTTCATGCTCCTCATGTATTTCACACCTTTTGAAGCTCTTCATATTTTTCAATCCTTTTCAGGCTCTTCATGTTTTTCCACACCCCTTCATGCTTCTCCTATTTTTCAGCCCGTTTCATGCTCCTCATGTATTTCACACCTTTTGAAGCTCTTCATATTTTTCACACCTTTTCAGGCTCTTCATGTTTTTGATCACCGTTTCATGCTCCTCCTATTTTTCAGACCGTTTCATGCTCATTTCATTTTCGACACCCTTGAAGCTCTTCATATATTTCACACCTTTTGAAGCTCTTCATATTTTGCACACCTTTCCAGGCTCTTCATATTTTTTAACACCGCTTCATGCTCCACCAACTTTTCAGACCGTTTCATGCTCCTCATATTTTTGACACCTTTTGAAGCTTTTCATATTTTTCACACCTTTTCAGGCTCTTCATTTTTTTCAACACTACTTCTTGCTCCTCCAATTTTTCAGACCGTTTCATGCTCATCTAATTTTTGACACCTGTTGAAGCTCTTAACATTTTTCACACCTTCTGAAGCTCTTTATATTTTTCACACTTTTTCAGGCTCTTCCAGTTTTTCAACACCACTTCATGCTTCTCCTATTTTTCAGACCGTTTCATGCTCCTCATATTTTTTACATCTTTAGAAACTCTTCATATCTTTCACACCTTTTCAGACTCTTCATGTTTTCAACACACCTTCATGCTCCTCCTATTTTTCAGTCCGTTTCCTGCTCTTCATATTTTTGACACCTCTTGAAGCTCTTCATATATTTCACATCTTTTCAGCCTCTTCATTTTTTTCAAAACCGCTTCATGCTCCTCCTATTTTTCACACCGTTTCATGCTTATCTCATTTTTGACACCTTTTGAAGCTCTTCACATATTTCACACCTTTTTAAGCTCTTCATAATTTTCAGACCTTTTCAGGCTCTTCATGTTTTTGAACACGGCTTCTTGCTCCTCCTATTTTTCAGACCGTTTCATGCTCCTCATATTTTTGACACCGTTTGAAGCTCTTCATATTTTTCACACCTTTTCAGGCTCTTCATGTTTGAACACCGCTTCATGCTCCTTCTATTTTTCAGAGAGTTTCATGCTCCTCATGTATTTCACACCTTTTGAAGCTCTTCATATTTTCCACACCTTTTCAGGCTCTTCATGTTTTTCCACACCACTTCATGCTTCTCCTATTTTTCAGCCCGTTTCAAACTACTCATGAATTTCACACTTTTTGAAGCTCTTCATATTTTTCACTCCTTTTCAGGCTCTTCATATTTTTGAACACCGCTTCATGCTCCTCCAATTTTTCAGGCCGTTTCATGTTCCTCATAATTTTGACACCTTTTGAAGCTCTTCATATGTTTCACACCTTTTCAGGCTCTTCATGTGTTTGAACACCGTTTCATGATCCTCCTATTTTTCAGAACGTTTCATGCTCCTCATATTCTTGACACCTTTTAAAGTTCTTCATATTTTTCACACCTTTTAAGGCTCTTCATATTTTGAACACCGTTTCCTGCTCCTCCTATTTTCAGACCGTTTCATGCTCTTCATTTTTTGACACCTTTTGAAGCTCTTCATATTTTTCACACCTTTTGAAGCTCTTCATATATTTCACACATTTTCAGGCTCTTCATGTTTTTGAACACCGCTTCATACTCCTCCTATTTTTCAGACCGTTTCATGCTCTTCATTTTTTTGACACCTTTTGAAGCTCTTCATATTTTTCACACCTTTTGAAGCTCTTCATATATTTCACACCTTTTCAGGCTCTTCATAATTTTCAGACCTTTTCAGGCTCTTCATGTTTTTGAACACGGCTTCTTGCTCCTCCTATTTTTCAGACCGTTTCATGCTCCTCATATTTTTGACACTGTTTGAAGCTCTTCATATTTTTCAACCTTTTCAGGCTCTTCATGTTTGAACACCGCTTCATGCTCCTTCTATTTTTCAGAGAGTTTCATGCTCCTCATGTATTTCACACCTTTTGAAGCTCTTCATATTTTCCACACCTTTTCAGGCTCTTCATGTTTTTCCACACCACTTCATGCTTCTCCTATTTTTCAGCCCGTTTCAAACTACTCATGTATTTCACACCTTTTGAAGCTCTTCATATTTTTCACTCCTTTTCAGGCTCTTCATATTTTTGAACACCGCTTCATGCTCCTCCAATTTTTCAGGCCGTTTCGTGTTCCTCATAATTTTGACACCTTTTGAAGCTCTTCATATTTTTCACTCCTTTTCAGGCTCTTCATATTTTTGAACACCTCTTCATACTCCTCCTATTTTTCAGACCGTTTCATGCTCTTCATTTTTTTGACACCTTTTGAAGCTCTTCATATTTTTCACACCCTTTCAGGCTCTTCATGTTTTTCAACACCGCTTCATGCTATTTCTATTTTTCAGACCGTTTCATGCTTCTCATATTTTTGACAGCTTTTGAAGCTCTTCATATTTTCACACCTTTTCAGGCTCTTCATGTTTTTCAACACCGCTTCATGCTATTTCTATTTTTCACACCGTTTCATGCTTCTCATATTTTTGACACCTTTTGAAGCTCTTCATATTTTCACACCTTTTCACGCTCTTCATGTTTTTGAACACCGCTTCATGCTCCTCATATTTTTCCAGACCGTTTCATGCTTCTAATATTTTTGACACCTTTTGAAGCTCTTCATATTTTCACACCTTTTCAGGCTCTTCATGTTTTTGAACACCGCTTCGTGCTCCTCCTATTTTCAGACCGTTTCATGCTCCTAATTTTTATTGACACCTTTTGAAGCTCTTCATATTTTTCACACCTTTTCAGGCTCTTCATGTTTGAACACCGCTTCATGCTCCTTCTATTTTTCAGAGAGTTTCATGCTCCTCATGTATTTCACACCTTTTGAAGCTCTTCATATTTTTCACACCTTTTCAGGCTCTTCACGTTTTGATAACAATTTCATGCTCCTTTATTTTTCAGACCGTTTCATGCTCATCTCATTTTTGACACCTTTTGAAGCTCTTCATATATTTCACACATTTTCAAGCTCCTCATATTTTTCACACCTTTTCAGGCTCTTCATGTTTTTGAACACCGCTTCATGCTCCTCCTATATTTCAGACCGTTTCATGCTCCTTATATTTTTGACACCTTTTGAAGCTCTTCATATTTTTCACACCTTTTCAGGCTCTTCATATTTTTCAACACCACTTCATGCTTCTCCAATTTTTCAGACCGTTTCATGCTCCTCATATATTTGACACCTTTTGAAGCTCTTCATATTTTTAACACCTTTTCAGGCTCTTCATATTTTTCAACACCGCTTCAAGCTCCTCCTATTTTTCAGACCGATTCATGCTCCTCATATTTTTGACACTTTTTCAAGCTCTTCCTTTTTTTCACACCTTTTCATGCTCTTCATGTTTCTCAACACCACTTCATGCTTCTCCTATTTTTCAGACATTTTCATGCTCCTCCTATTTTTCAGACTGTTTCATGCAACTCTTATTATTGACACCTTTTGGAGCTCTCATATTTTTCACACCTTTTCAGGTTCTTCATGTTTTTCAACACCGCTTCATGCTCCTCCTATTTTTGCGACCGTTTCATGCTCCTCATATTTTTGACACCTTTGAAGCTCTTCATATTTTATCACACGTTTTCAGGCTCTTCATGTTTTTCAACACCACTTCATGCTCCTTCTATTTTTCAGACCATTTCATGCTCCTCATATTTTTGACACCTTTGAAGCTCTTCATATTTTATCACACGTTTTCAGTCTCTTCATATTTTTCAACACCACTTCATGCTCCTCCTATTTTTCAGACCATTTCATGCTCCTCATATTTTTGACACCTTTTGAAGCTCTTCATATTTTTCACACCTTTTCAGGTTCTTCATATTTTTCAACACCACTTCATGCTTTTCCTATTTTTCAGACCGTTTAATGCTCCTCATATTTTTGACACTTTTTGAAGCTCTTCATATTTTTCACACTTCTCCAGGCTCTTCATTTTTTTGAACACCGCTTCATGCTCCTCCTATTTTTCAGACCTTTCCATGCTCCTCATGTTTTTGACACCTTTTGAAGCACTTCATATTTTTCACACCTTTTCAGGCTCTTCATGTTTTTCAACAACGCTTCATGCTCCTCCTATTTTTCAGACCGTTTCATGCTCCTCATATGTTTCACACCTTTTGAAGCTCTTCATATTTTTTTTAACACCTTTTCACACTCCTCCTATATTTCAGACCGTTTCAAGCTCCTCATATTTTTGACACTTTTTGTAGCTCTTCATATTTTTCACACCTTTTCAGGGTCTTCATGTTTTTCTACACGACTTCATGCTCCTCCTATTTTTCGGACCGTTTTATTCTACTCATATGTTTCACACCTTTTTCAAGCTCTTCATGTTTTTAACACCACTTCATGCTCCTCCTAATTATCAGACCGTTTCATTCTCCTCATATTTTTGACACCATTTGAAGCTCTTCATATTTTTCACACCTTTTCAGGCTCTTCATGTTTTTTAACACCTTTTCATGCTCCTCCTATATTTCAGACCGTTTCATGCTCCTTATATTTTTGACACCTTTTGAAGCTCTTCATATTTTTCACACGTTTTCAGGCTCTTCATATTTTTCAACACCGCTTCATGCTCCTCCTATTTTTCAGACCGTATCATGCTCCTCATATGTTTCACACCTTTTTCAAGCTCTTCATATTTTTCAACAACACTTCATGCTCTTCCTATGTTTCAGACCGTTTCATGCTCCTCATATTTTTGACACAGTTTGAAGCTCTTCACATTTTTCACACCTTTTGAGGCTCTTCATGTTTTTGAAAACAGTTTCTTGCTCCTCATATTTTTCAGACCGTTTCACCCTCTATATATTTGACACCTTTTTGAAGCTCTTCATATTTTTCACACCTTTTGAGGCTCTTCATGTTTTTGAAAAAAGTTTCTTGCTCCTCATATTTTTCAGACCGTTTCACCCTCTATATATTTGACACCTTTTTGAAGCTCTTCATATTTTTCACACCTTTTGAGGCTCTTCATGTTTTTGAAAACAGTTTCTTGCTCCTCATGTTTTTCAGACCCTTTCACCCTCCTCATATTTTTGACACCTTTTAGAAGCTCTTCATTTTTTTCACACCTTTCCAGGCTCTTCAATTGTATGAACACCGTTTCATGCTCCTCCTATATTTCATACCATTTCATGCTCCTTATATTTTTGACACCTTTTGAAGCTCTTCATATATTTCACACCTTTTCAGGCTCTTCATATTTTTCAACACCGCTTCAAGCTCCTCCTATTTTTCAGACCGTTTCTTGCTCCTCATATTTTTGACACCTTTGAGGCTCTTCATATATTTCACACATTTTCAGGCTCTTCTTGTTTTTCAACACCGCTTCATGCTCCTCCTAATTTTCAGACCGTTTCCTTCTCCTCATATTTTTGACACCTTTTGAAGCTCTTCATATTTTTCACACTTTTTCAGGCTCTTCATGTTTTTCAAACCGCTTCATGCTCCTCCTATTTTTCAGACCGTTTCATGCTCCTCCTATTTTTCAGACCGTTTCATACTCCTCATAATTTTGACGCCTTTTGAAGCTCTTCATATTTTTCACACCTTTTCAGGCTCTTCATGTTTTTCAGCACCACTTCATGCTCCTCCTATTTTTCAGACCGTATCATGCTCCTCATATTTTTGACACTTTTTGAAGCTGTTCATATTTTTCACACCTTTTCAGGCTCTTCATGTTTGTCAACACCGCTTCATGCTCCTCCTATTTTTCAGACCCTTTCATGCTCCTCATATTTTTGACACCTTTTTAAGCTCTTCATATTTTTCACACCTTTTCACGCTCTTCATGTTTTTCAACATCGCTTGCTGCTCCTCCTCTTTTTCAGAGCGTTTCATGCTCCTCATAATTTTGACACCTTTGAAGCTCTTCATATTTTTCACACCTTTTCAGGCTCTTCATATTTTTCAACACCACTTCATGCTTCTCCTATTTTTCAGACCGTTTAATGCTCCTCATATTTTTGACAATTTTTGAAGCTCTTCATATTTTTCACACTTCTCCAGGCTCTTCATTTTTTTGAACACCGCTTCATGCTCCTCCTATTTTTCAGACCTTTTCATGCTCCTCATGTTTTTGACACCTTTTGAAGCACTTCATATTTTTCACACCTTTTCAGGCTCTTCATGTTTTTCAACAACGCTTCATGCTCCTCCTATTTTTCAGACCGTTTCATGCTCCTCATATGTTTCACACCTTTTGAAGCTCTTCATATTTTTTTTAACACCTTTTCACACTCCTCCTATATTTCAGACCGTTTCAAGCTCCTCATATTTTTGACACTTTTTGTAGCTCTTCATATTTTTCACACCTTTTCAGGGTCTTCATGTTTTTCTACTCCACTTCATGCTCCTCCTATTTTTCAGACCGTTTTATTCTACTCATATGTTTCACACCTTTTTCAAGCTCTTCATGTTTTTGAACACCACTTCATGCTCCTCCTAATTATCAGACCGTTTCATTCTCCTCATATTTTTGACACCATTTGAAGCTTTTCATCTTTTTCACACCTTTTCAGGCTCTTCATGTTTTTCAACACCGCTTCATGCTCCTCCTATTTTTCAGACCGTTTCATGCTCCTCATATGTTTCACACCTTTTGAAGTTCTTCATATTTTTTTTAACACCTTTTCACGCTCCTCCTATATTTCAGACCGTTTCAAGCTCCTCATATTTTTGACACTTTTTGTAGCTCTTCATATATTTCACACCTTTTCAGGGTCTTCATGTTTTTCTACACCACTTCATGATCCTCCTATTTTTCAGACCGTTTTATTCTACTCATATGTTTCACACCTTTTTCAAGCTCTTCATGTTTTTGAACACCTTTTCATGCTCCTGCTATATTTCAGACCGTTTCATGCTCCTTATATTTTTGACACCTTTTGAAGCTCTTCAAATTTTTCACACCTTTTCAGGCTCTTCATGTTTTTCAACACCACTTCATGCTCCTCCTATTTTTCAGACCGTTTCATGCTCCGCATATTTTTGACATCTTTAGAAACTCTACATATCTTTCACACCTTTTCAGGGTCTTCATGTTTTTCTACACCACTTCATGATCCTCCTATTTTTCAGACCGTTTTATTCTACTCATATGTTTCACACCTTTTTCAAGCTCTTCATGTTTTTGAACACCTTTTCATGCTCCTGCTATATTTCAGACCGTTTCATGCTCCTTATATTTTTGACACCTTTTGAAGCTCTTCAAATTTTTCACACCTTTTCAGGCTCTTCATGTTTTTCAACACCACTTCATGCTCCTCCTATTTTTCAGACCGTTTCATGCTCCGCATATTTTTGACATCTTTAGAAACTCTACATATCTTTCACACCTTTTCAGACTCTTCATGTTTTTCAACACCGCTTCATGATCCTCCTATTTTTCAGACCATTTCATTCTACTCATATTGTTGACACCTTTTGAAGCTCTTCTCATTTTTCACAAGTTCTCAGGCTCTGCATGTTTTTCAACACCGCTTCATGCTCCTCATATTTTTCAGACCATTTCATGCTTCTCATATTTTTGACACCTTTTGAAACTCTTCCTTTTTTTCACACCTTTTCAGGCTCTTCATGTTTGAACACCGCTTCATGCTCCTTCTATTTTTCAGAGAGTTTCATGCTCCTCATGTATTTCACACCTTTTGAAGCTCTTCATATTTTGCACACTTTTTCATGCTGTTCATGTTTTTCCACACCACATCATGCTTCTCCTATTTTTCAGCCCGTTTCATGCTCCTCATGTATTTCACACCTTTTGAAGCTCTTCATATTTTTCACACCTTTTCAGGCTCTTCATATTTTTCAACACCACTTCATGCTTCTCCAATTTTTCCAGACCGTTTCATGCTCCTCATATATTTGACAACTTTTGAAGCTCTTCATATTTTTCACAACTTTTCAGGCTCTTCATATTTTTCAACACCGCTTCAAGCTTCTCCAATTTTTCAGACCGTTTCATGCTCCTCATATATTTGACAACTTTTGAAGCTCTTCATATTTTTCACAACTTTTCAGGCTCTTCATATTTTTCAACACCGCTTCAAGCTCCTCCTATTTTTCAGACCGTTTCATGCTCCTCATATTTTTGACACCTTTCGAAGCTCTTCATATTTTTCACACCTTTTCAGGCTCTTCATATTTTTGAACACCGCTTCATGCTCCTCCTATTTTTCAGACCGTTTTATTCTACTCATATGTTTCACACCTTTTTCAAGCTCTTCATGTTTTTCAACACCACTTCATGCTCCTCCTTATTATCCGACCGTTTCATTCTCCTCATATTTTTGACACCATTTGAAGCTGTTCATATTTTTCACACCTTTTCAGGCTCTTGATGTTTTTTTAACACCTTTTCATGCTCCTCCTATATTTCAGACCGTTTCATGCTCCTTATATTTTTGACACCTTTTGAAGCTCTTCATATTTTTCACACGTTTTCATGCTCTTCATATTTTTTAACACCGCTTCATGCTCCTCCTATTTATCAGACCGTATCATGCTCCTCATATGTTTCACACCTTTTTCAGGCTCTTCATGTTTTTCAACAACACTTCATGCTCCTCCTATGTTTCAGACCGTTTCATGCTCCTCATAATTTTGACACAGTTTGAATCTCTTCACATTTTTCACACTTTTTGAGGCTCTTCATGTTTTTGAAAACAGTTTCTTGCTCCTCATATTTTTCAGACCGTTTCACCCTCTATATATTTGACACCTTTTTGAAGCTCTTCATATTTTTCACACCTTTACAGGCTCTTCATGTTTTTCAACACCACTTCAAGCTCCTTCTATTTTTCAGACCGTTTCTTGCTCCTCATAATTTTGACACCTTTGAGGCTCTTCATATATTTCACACTTTTTCAGGCTCTTTATGTTTTTCAACACCACTTCATGCTCCTCCTAATTTTCACACCGTTTCATTCTCCTCATATTTTTGACACCTTTTGAAGCTCTTCATATTTTTCACACTTTTTCAGGCTCTTCATGTTTTTCAAACCGCTTCATGCTCCTCCTATTTTCAGATCATTTCATGCTCCTCCTATTTTTCAGACCGTTTCATGCTCCTCATATTTTTGACGCCTTTTGAATCTCTTCATATTTTTCACACCTTTTCAGGCTCTTCATGTTTTTCAGCACCACTTCATGCTCCTCCTAATTTTCAGACCGTTTCATGCTCCTCATATTTTTTACACATTTTGAAGCTCTTCATATTTTTCACACCTTTTCAGGCTCTTCATATTTTTCAACACCACTTCATGCTTCTCCTATTTTTCACACCGTTTCATGCTCCTCATAATTTTGACATCTTTGAAGCTCTTCATATTTTTCACACCTTTTCAGGCTCTTCATATTTTTCAACACCACTTCATGCTTCTCCTATTTTTCAGACCGTTTCATGCTCCTCATTTTTTTGACACCTTTTGAAGCTCTTCTTATTTTTCACACCTTTTCAGGCTCTTCATGTTTTTCAACATCGCTTGCTGCTCCTCCTCTTTTTCAGACCGTTTCATGCTCCTCATAGTTTTGACACCTTTGAAGCTCTTCATATTTTTCATACGTTTTCAGGCTCTTCATATTTTTCAACACCGCTTCATGCTCCTCCTATTTTTCAGACCGTATCATACTCCTCATATGTTTCACACCTTTTTCAGGCTCTTCATGTTTTTCAACAACACTTCATGCTCCTCCTATGTTTCAGACCGTTTCATGCTCCTCATATTTTTGACACAGTTTGAAGCTCTTCACATTGTTCACACCTTTTGAGACTCTTCATGTTTTTGAAAACAGTTTCTTGCTCCTCGTATTTTTCAGACCTTTTCACCCTCTATATATTTGACACCTTTTTGAAGCTCTTCATATTTTTCACACCTTTTGAGGCTCTTCATGTTTTTGAAAACAGTTTCTTGCTCCTCATATTTTTCAGACCGTTTCACCCTCTGTATATTTGACACCTTTTTGAAGCTCTTCATATTTTTCACACCTTTTCAGGCTCTTCATGTTTTTCAACACCACTTCAAGCTCCTTCTATTTTTCAGACCGTTTCTTGCTCCTTATATTTTTGACACCTTTGAGGCTCTTCATATATTTCACATTGTTTCAGGCTCTTTATGTTTTTCAACACCGCTTCATGCTCTTCCTAATTTTCAGACCGTTTCATTCTCCTCATATTTTTGACACCTTTTGAAGCTCTTCATATTTTTCACACTTTTTCAGGCTCTTCATGTTTTTCAAACCGTTTCATGCTCCTCCTATTTTTCAGACCGTTTCCTGCTTCTCCTATTTTTCAGACCGTTTCATGCTCCTCATATTTTTGACGTCTTTTGAAGCTCTTCCTATTTTTCACACCTTTTCAGGCTCTTCATATTTTTCAGCACCACTTCATGCTCCTCCTATTTTTCAGACCGTATCATGCTCCTCATATTTTTGACACCTTTTGAAGCTCTTCATATTTTTCACACCTTTTCAGGCTCTTCATGTTTTTCAACACCGCTTCATGCTCCTCCTATTTTTCAGACCGTATCATACTCCTCATATGTTTCACACCTTTTTCAGGCTCTTCATGTTTTTCAACAACACTTCATGCTCCTCCTATGTTTCAGACCGTTTCATGCTCCTCATATTTTTGACACAGTTTGAAGCTCTTCACATTGTTCACACCTTTTGAGGCTCTTCATGTTTTTGAAAACAGTTTCTTGCTCCTCATATTTTTCAGACCGTTTCACCCTCTATATATTTGACAACTTTTTGAAGCTCTTCATATTTTTCACACCTTTTGAGGCTCTTCATGTTTTTGAAAACAGTTTCTTGCTCCTCATATTTTTCAGACCGTTTTACCCTCTATATATTTGACACCTTTTTGAAGCTCTTCATATTTTTCACACCTTTTCAGGCTCTTCATGTTTTTCAACACCACTTCAAGCTCCTTCTATTTTTCAGACCGTTTCTTGCTCCTTATATTTTTGACACCTTTGAGGCTCTTCATATATTTCACACTGTTTCAGGCTCTTTATGTTTTTCAACACCGCTTCATGCTCTTCCTAATTTTCAGACCGTTTCATTCTCCTCATATTTTTGACACCTTTTGAAGCTCTTCATATTTTTCACACTTTTTCAGGCTCTTCATGTTTTTCAAACCGCTTCATGCTCCTCCTATTTTTCAGACCGTTTCATGCTTCTCCTATTTTTCAGACCGTTTCATGCTCCTCATATTTTTGACGTCTTTTGAAGCTCTTCCTATTTTTCACACCTTTTCAGGCTCTTCATATTTTTCAGCACCACTTCATGCTCCTCCTATTTTTCAGACCGTTTCATGCTCCTCATATTTTTGACGCCTTTTGAAGCTCTTCATATTTTTCACACCTTTTCAGGCTCTTCATGTTTTCTACACCGCTTCATGCTCCTCCTATTTTTCAGTCCGTTTCATGCTCGTCATATTTTTGACACCTTTTGAAGCTCTTCATATTCGTCACACATTTTCAGGCTCTTCATGTTTTCTACACCGCTTCATGCTCCTCCTATTTTTCAGACCGTTTCTTGCTCCTCATATATTTGACACCTTTTGAAGCTGTTCATATTTTTCACATCTTTTCAGGTTTTCATGTTTTTCAACACCGCTTCATGCTCCTCCTATTCTTCAGACCATTTCATGCTCCTCATGTATTTCACATTATTTGAAGCTCTTCATATTTTTCACACCTTTTGAATCTCTTCATATTTTTCACACCTTTTGACGCTCTTCATATTTTTCACACATTTTCAGGCTCTTCATGTTTTTGAACACCGTTTCATGCCCCTCTATATTTCAGACTGTTTCATGTTTCTCATATTTTTGACACCTTTTGAAGCTCTTCATATTTTTCACACCTTTTCAGGCTCTTCATGTTTTTCAACACCGCTTCATGGTCCTCCTATTTTTCAGACCGTTTCATGCTCCCATATTTTTGACACCTTTTGAAGCTCTTCATATTTTTCACAGCTTTTCATGGTCTTCATGTTTTTCAACACTGCTTCATGCTCCTCCTATTCTTCAGACAGTTTCATGCTCCTCATGTGTTTCACACCTTTTGAAGCTGTTCATATTTTTCACACCTTTTCATGCTCTTAATGTATTTGAACACCGCTACAATCCTCCTCCTATTCTTCAGACCGTTTCATGCTGTCATATTTTTCACACCTTTTGAAGCTCTTCATATTTTTAACACCTTTTCAGGCTCTTCATGTTTCTCAACACTGCTTCATGCTCCTCCTACTTTTCAGACCGTTTCATGCTCCTATTGTATTTCACACCTTTTGAAACTCTTCATATTTTTCTCACTTTTTCAGGCTCTTCATGTTTTTGAACACCATTTCAAGCTCCTTAAATTTTTCACACCTTTTCAGGCCTTCATGTTTTTGAACACTTGTTCATGCTCCTCCTATTTTTCAGACCGTTTCATTCTCCTCATATTTTGTCACCTTTTGAAGCTCTTCATATTTTTCACACCTTTTGAAGCTCTTCATATATTCACAGTTTTTCAGGCTCTTCATGTTTTTCAACAGTACCTCATGCTCCTCCTATTTTTCAGATCGCTTCATGCTCATCTCATTTTTGACAGCTTTTGAAGCTCCTAATATTTTTCACACTGTTTGAAGCTCTTCATATATTTCACACTTTTTTAGGCTCTTCATGTTTTTCAACACCACTTCATGCTGCTCCTATTTTTCAGACCATTTCATGCTCATCTCATTTTTGACAGATTTTGAAGCTCTTCTTATTTTTCACAACTTTTGAAGTTCTTCATATTTTTCACAACATTTCAGGCTCTTCATGTTTATGAACACCGCTTCTTGCTCCTCCTATTTTTCAGACCGTTTCATGCTCCTCCTATTTTTCAGACCGTTTCATGCTCCTCATATTTTTGACAAATTTTGAAGCTCTTCATATTTTTCACACCTTTTCAGGCTCCTCATGTTTTTGAACACCGCTTCATGATCCTCCTGTTTTTCAGACTGTTTCATGCTCTTCATATTTTTGAAACATTTTGAAGCTCTTCATATTTTTCACACCTTTTCAGGCTTTTCATGTTTTTCACCACCACTTCATGCTCGCCCTGTTTTTCAGACCATATCATGCTCATCTCATTTTTGTCACCTTTGAAGCTCTTCATATTTTTCACACCTTTTCAGGCTCTTCATGTTTTTGAACACCGTTTCGTGCTCCTCCTATTTTTCAGACCGTTTCATGCTCCTCATATTTTTGACACCTTTTGAACCTCCTCATTTTTTCACAACTTTTGAAGCTCTTCATATATTTCACACCTTTTCAGGCACTTCATGGTTTTCACGACCACTTCATGCTCCTCCTATTTTTCAGACCGTTTCATGCTCATCTCATTTTTGACACCTTTGGAAGCTCTTCATATTTTTCAAACCTTTTGAAGCTCTTCATATTTTTCACACGTTTTCAGTCTCTTCATGTTTTTCAACACCAATTCATGCTCCTCCTATTTTTCAGATCGTTTCATGCTCCTCATAATTTTGACACTTTTTGAGCTCTTCATATTTTTCAAACCTTTTCAGGCTCTTCATGTTTTCGAACTCTGCTTCATGCTCCTCCAATTTTTCAAACCGTTTCATAATCCTCATGTATTTCACAACTTTGAACCTCTTCATATTTTTCACACCTTTTCATGCTATTCAAGTTTTTCAACATCACTTCCTGCTCCTACTTTTTTGCAGACCGTTTCATGCTCCTCATATTTTTGACACCTTTTGACGCTCTTCATATTTTTCACACCTTTTCAGGCTCTTCATGTTTTTGAACACAGCTTTATTCTCCTCCTATTTTTCAGCCCGTTTCATGCTCCTCATGAATTTAACACCTTTTGAAGCTTTTCATATTTTTCACACCTTTTCAGGCTCTTCATGTTTTTGAACACCGTTTCATGCTCCTCCTATTTTTCAGAACGTTGAATGCTCCTCATATTTTTGACACCTTTTGAAGCTCTTCATATTTTTCACAACTTTTGAAGCTCTTCATATATTTCACACCTTTTCAGGCTCTTCATGTTTTTCAACACCGTTTCATGCTCCTCCTATTTTTCAGCCCGTTTCATGCTCCTCATGAATTTAACACCTTTTGAAGCTCTTCATATTTTCCACACCTTTTCAGGCTCTTCATGTTTTTTATCACTGCTTCATGCTTGTCATATTTTTCAGAACGTTTCATGCTCCTCATATTTTTGACACCTTTTGAAGCTCTTCATATACTTCACACCTTTTCAGGCTCTTCATGTTTTTGAACACCGCTTCATGCTCCTCCTATTTTTCAGACCGTTTAATGCTCATCTAATTTTGGACACCTTTTGAAGCTCTTCATATTTTTCACACCTTTTGAAGCTCTTCATATTTTTCACACCTTTTCAGGTTCTTCATGTTTTTGAACACCGCTTCATGCTCCTCCTATTTTTCAGACCGGTTCATGCTCCTCATGTATTTCACACGTTTTGAAGCTCTTCATATTTTTCACACCTTTTCAGGCTCTTCATGTTTTTGAACACCGTTTCATGCTCCTCCTATTTTTCAGACCGTTTCATGCTCCTCATATTTTTGACACATTTTGAAGCTCTTCATATTTTTCCACACCTTTTGAATCTCTTCATATATTTCACATCTTTTCAGGCTCTTCATGTTTTTGAACACCGCTTCATTCTCCTCCTATTTTTCAAACCATTTGAAGCTCTTCATATTTTTCACACCTTTTCAGGCTCTTCATATTTTTCAACACCGCTTCATGCTCTTACTATTTTTCAGACCGTTTTATGCTCCTCGTATTTTTTACACCTTTTAAAGCTCTTCCTATTTTTCACACCTTTCAGGCTCTTCATGTTTTTGAACACCGTTTCATGCTCCTCCTATTTTTCAGACCGTTTAATGCTCCTCATATTTTTTACGCCTTTGAAGCTCTTCATATTTTTCTCACCTTTTCAGACGCCTCATGTTTTTGAACACCGCTTCCTGATCCTCCTATATTTCAGAACGTTTCATGCTCCTCATATTTTTGACACGTTTTGAAGCTCTTCGTATTTTTCACACCTTTTCAGAATCTTCTTTTTTTTCAACACCGCTTCATGCTCTTCCTATTTTTCAGACCGTTTTACGCTCATATCATTTTTGACACCTTTTCAAGCTCTTCATATTTTTCACACCTTTTGAAGCTCTTCATATTTTTCACAAGTTTTCAGGCTCTTCATGTTTTTCAACACCGCTTCATGCTCCTCCTATTTTTCAGACCGTTTCATGATCCTCATAGTTTTGACACCTTTTGAAGCTCTTCATATTTTTCACACCTTTCAGGCTCTTCATATTTTTCAAATCTTTTGAAGCTCTTCATATTTTTCACACCTCTTCAGGCTCTTCATGTTTTTGAACACCGTTTCATGCTGCTCCTATTTTTCAGACTGTTTCATGCTCCTCATATTTTTGACACTTTTTCAAGCTCTTCGTATTTTTCAAACCTTTTCAGGCTCTTCATGTTTTTGAAAACCGCCTCATCCTCCTCCTATTTTTCACACCTTTTGAAGCTCTTCATATTTTTCACACCTTTTCAGGCTCTTCATGTTTTTCAACACCGCTTCATGCTCCTCCTATTTTTAAGACCGTTATATGCTCCTCATATTTTTGACACCTTTTGAAGCTGTTCATATTTTTCATACCTTTTGAAGCTCTTCATATTTTCACACGTTTTCAGACTCTTCATGTTTTTCAACACCGCTTCATGCCCCTGCTATTTTTCAGACCGTTTCATACTCCTCATATTTTTGACAGGTTTTGAGGCTTTTCATATTTTTCACACCTTTTCAGGCTCTTCATGTTTTTGAACACCGCTTCATGCTCCTCCTATTTTTCAGACCGTTTCATCCTCCTCAAATTTTTGCCATCTATTGAAGCTCTTCATACTTTTCACACCTTTCCAGGCTCTTCATGTTTTTGAACACCGCTTCATGCTCCTCCTATTTTTTAGACCGTTTAATCCTCCTCATGTGTTTCACACCTTTTGAAGCTCTTCATATTTGTCACACCTTTTCAGGCTCTTCATGTTTTTGAACACTATTTCATGCTCCTCCTATTTTGCACACCGTTTCATTCTCCTCATATTTTTGACACCTTTTGAAGCTCTTCATATGTTTCACACCTTTTCAGGCTTTTCATTTTTTTCAACACCACTTCATGCTGCGCCTATTTTTCAGAGCGTTTCATGCTCATCTCATTTTGACACATTTGAAGCTTTTCATATATTTCACACCTTTTCAGGCTCTTCATGATTTTCAACACCGCTTCATGCTCCTCCTATTTTTCAGACCGTTTCATGCTCATCTCATTATTGACACCTTTTTAATCTCTTCATATTTTTCACAACTTTTGAAGCTCTTCATATTTTTAATATTTTTGAAGCTCTTCATATTTTCACACGTTTTCACACTCTTCATGTTTTTCAACACCGCTTCATGCTCCTCCTATTTTTCAAACCGTTTCATGCTCCTCATATTTTTGACACTTTTTGAAGCTCTTCATATTTTTCACTCATTTTCAGGCTCTTCATGTTTTTCAACACCACTTCCTGCTCCTGCTATTTTTGAGACCGTTTGATGCTCCTCATATTTTTGACACCTTTAGAAACTCTTCATATTTTTCACACCTTTTCAGGCTCTTCATGTTTTTTATCACTGCTTCATGCTCGTCATATTTTTCAGAACGTTTCATGCTCCTCATATTTTTGACACCTTTTGAAGCTCTTCATATTTTCCACACCTTTTCAGGCTCTTCATGTTTTTTATCACTGCTTCATGCTTGTCATATTTTTCAGAACGTTTCATGCTCCTCATATTTTTGACACCTTTTGAAGCTCTTCATATACTTCACACCTTTTCAGGCTCTTCATGTTTTTGAACACCGCTTCATGCTCCTCCTATTTTTCAGACCGTATCATGCTCCTCATATTTTTCACACCTTTTGAATCTCTTCATATTTTTCACACCTATTCAGGCTCTTCATGTTTTTGAACACCACTTCATGCTCCTCCTAATTTTCAGACCGTTTCATGCTTCTCATATATTTGAAACCTTTTGAAGCTCTTCATATTTTTCACCCCTTTTCAGGCTCTTCATGTTTTTCAACACCGCTTCATGCTCCTCCTATTTTTCCGACCGTTTCATGCTCCTCATGGATTTCACACCGTTTGAAGTGCTTCATATTTTTCACACCTTTTCAGGCTCTTTATGTTTCTGATCACCGTTTTATCATCCTCCTATTTTTCAGACCATTTCCTGCTCCTCATATTTTTGAAACCTTTTGAAGCTCTTCATATTTTTCACACCTTTTCAGGCTCTTCATGTTTTTCAACACCACTTCATGCTCCTCCTATTTTTCAGACCGTTTCATGCTCCTCATATTTTTCACACCTTTTGAAGCTCTTCATATTTTCCCCACCTTTTCAGGCTCTTCATGTTTTTCAACACCAGTTCATGCTCCTCCTATTTTTCAGACCGTTTCATGCTCCTCATATTTTTGAAACATTTAGAAACTCTTCATATTTTTTACACCTTTTCAGGGTCTTCATGTTTTTCAACACCGTTTCATGCTCCTCCAATTTTTCAGTCCGTGTCATGCTGCTCATAGTTTTGACACCTTTAGAAGCTCTTCATATTTTTCACACCTTTTCAGGCTCTTCATGTTTTTCAACACCGCTTCATGCTCCTCCTATTTTTCAGACCGTTTCATGCTCCTCGTATATTTGAAACCTTTAGAAATTCTTCATATTTTTTACACCTTTTCAGGCTCTTCATGTTTTTCAACACCGCTTCATGCTCCGCCTATTTTTCAGGCCGTTTCATGCTCCCCATATTTTTGACACCTTTAGAAGCTCGTCATATTATTCACACCTTTTCAGGCTCTTCATGATTTTGAACACCGCTTCATGCTCCTCCTATTTTTCAGATCGTTTCATGCTCATCTCATTTTGACACCTTTTGAAGCTCTTCATGTTTTTCATACCTTTTGAAGCTCTTCATATATTTCATACCTTTTCAGGCTCTTCATGATTTTCAACACCGCTTCATGCTCCTCCTATTTTTCAGACATTTTAATGCTCATCTCCTTTTTGACACCTTTTGAAGCTCTTCATATTTTTCACACATTTTGAGGCCTTCATATTTTCACATTTTTGAAGCTCTTCATATTTTCCACACGTTTTCAGACTCTTCATGTTTTTTAACATCGCTTCATACTCCTCCTATTTTTCACACCGTTTAATGCTCCTCATATTTTGACACCTTTTCAAGCTCTTCATATTTTTCACACCTTTTCAGGCTCTTCATATTTTTGAACACGACTTCATGCTCCTCGTATTTTTCAGACCATTTCATGCTCCTCTCATTTTTGACACCTTTTGAAGCTTTGCATATTTTTCACAACTTTTCAGGCTCTTCATGTTTTTGAACACCGCTTCATGCTCCTCCTATTTTTCAGACCGTATCATGCTCATCATATTTTTTACACCTTTTGAAGCTCTTCATATTTTTCACACCTTTTCAGGCTCTTCTTTTTTTTCTACACTACTTGTTGCTCCTCCTATTTTTTAGACCTTTTCATGCTCATCTAATTATTGACACCTTTTGAAGCTTTTCCTATTTTTGACACCTCTTGAAGCTCTTCATATTTTTAATATTTTTGAAGCTCTTCATATTTTTCAAACGATTTCAGACTCTTCATGTTTTTCAACTCCGCTTCATGCTCCTGCTATTTATCATACCGTTTCATACTCCTCATATTTTTGACACCTTTTGAGGCTCTTCATATTTTTCACACCTTTTCAGGCTCTTCATGTTTTTGAACACCACTTCATGCTCCTCCTATTTTTCAGACCATTTCATGCACCTCATATTTTTCACACCTTTTGAAGCTCTTCATATTTATCACACCTTTTCAGGCTCTTCATGTTTTTCAACACCGCTTCATGCTCCTCCTATTTTTCAGACCTTTTCATGCTCCTCATATTTTTGACACCTTTTGAAGCTCTTCATATTTTTCACAACTTTTCAGCCTCTTCATGTTTTTAAACACCGCTTCATGCTCCTCCTATTTTTCAGACCATTTCATGCACCTCATATTTTTCACACCTTTTGAAGCTCTTCATATTTTTCACAACTTTTCAGGCTCTTCATGTTTTTGAATAGCGCTTCATTTCCTCCTATTTTTCAGAACGTTTCATACTCCTCATATTTTTGACATCTTTTTAACCTCTTCATATTTTTCATACCTTTTCAGGCTCTTCATGTTTTTGAACACCACTTCATGCTCCTCCTATTTTTCAGACCGTTTCATGTTCCTCATATTTTTGACACCTTTTGAAGCTCTTCATATTTTTCACACCTTTTCATTCTCTTCACGATTTTCAACAGCATTTCATGATCCTCCTATTTTTCAGACCTTTTCATGCTCATCTCATTTTTGACACCTTTTCAAGCTCTTCATATTTTTCAAACCTTTTGAAGCTCTTCTTATTTTTCACTTTTTTGAAGCTCTTCATATTTTTCACACGATTTCAGACTCTTCCTGTTTTCAACACCGCTTCATGCTCCTGCTAATTATCATACCCTTTCATACTTCTCATATATTTGACACGATTTGAGGCTCTTCATATTTTCCACACCTTTTCAGGCTCTTCATGTTTTTCAACACCCCTTCATGCTCCTCCTATTTTTCAGACCTTTTCATGCTCCTCATATTTTTGACACCTTTTGAAGCTCTTCATATTTCTCAAAACTTTTCAGGCTCTTCATGTTTTTCAACACCGCTTAATGCACCTCCTATTTTTCAGACCGTTTCATGCTCATCTCATTTTTGACACCTTTTGAAGCTTTTCATTTTTTTCACATATTTTCAGGCTCTTCATGTTTTGAACACCGCTTCATGCTAATCCTATTTTTCAAAGCATATCATGCTCCTCATGTTTTTCACAACTTTTGAAGCTGTTCATATTTTTCACACCTTTTCAGGCTCTTCATGTTTTTGAACACCACTTCATGGTTCTTCTATTTTTCAGAGAGTTTCATGCTCCTCATATATTTCACACCTTTAGAAGCTCTTCATATTTTTCACACCTTTTCAGGCACTACATGTTTTTGAACACTGTTTCATGCTCCTCCTATTTTTCAGGCCATTTCATGCTCCTCATATTTTTGACACCTTTTGAAGCTCTTCATATTTTTCACACCTTTTCAGGCTCTTCATGTTTTTCAACACCGCTTCATGCTCCTCCTATTTTTCGGACCGTTTCATGCTCCTCATATTTTTGACACCTTTTGAAGCTCTTCGAATAATTCACACCTTTTCAGGCTCTTCATTTTTTTCAACACCACTTCATGCTCCTCCTATTTTTCGACCATTTCATGCAGATCTCATTTTTGACACCTTTTGAAGCTCTTCTTATTTTTCAAAACTTTTGAAGCTCTTCATATTTTTCACACATTTTCAGGCTCTTTATGTTTTTGAACACCACTTCATGGTTCTCATAATTTTCAGAACTTTTCATGCTCCTCATATTTTTGACACCTTTTGAAGCTCTTCATATTTTTCACATCTTTTCAGGCTCTTCATGTTTTTCAACACCGTTTCATGCTCCTCCTATTTTTCAGACCGTTTCATGCTCCTCATAATTTTGACACCTTTTCAAGCTCTTCATATTTTTCACACCTTTTGAAGCTGTTCATATATTTCACACCTTTTCAGGCTCTTGATGTTTTTCAACACCACTTCATGCTCCTCCTATTTTTCACACCCTTTCATGCTAATCTAATTTTTGACACCTTTTGAAGCTCTTCATATTTTTCACTCCTTTTGAAGGTCTTCATATTTTTCACACCTTTTCAGGCTGTTCATGTTTTTGAACACCGCTTATGCTCGTCCTATTTTTCAGACCGTTTCATGCTCCTCATATTTTTGACACGTTTTGAAGCTCTTCATATTTTTCACACCTTTTCAGGCTCTTCATGGTTTTCAACACAACTTCATGCTCCTCGTATATTTCAGACGGTTTCATTCTCCTCATATTTTTGACACCTTTTGAAGCTCTGCATATATTTCACACCTTTTCAGGCTCTTCATGATTTTCAACACCACTTCATGCTCCTCCTATTTTTCAGACCGTTTCATGCTCATCTCATTTTTGACATCTTTTGAAGCTCTTCATATTTTTCACACCTTTTGAAGCTCTTCATAATTTTCATATTTTTGAAGCTCTTCATATTTTTCACACTTTTTCAGCCTCTTCATGTTTTTCAACACCTCTTCAGGCTCCTCCTATTTTTCAGACCCTTTCATGCTAATCTAATTTTTGACACTTTTTGAAGCTCTTCATACTTTTCGCACCTTTTAAGTCTCTGCATGTTTTTGAACACCTTTTCATGCTCCTCATGTATTTCACTCCTTTTGAAGCTCTTCATATTTTGCACACATTTTCAGGCTCTTCATGTTTTTGAACACCGCTTCATCCTCCTCCTATTTTTAAGAGGGTTTCATGCTCGTCATATTTTTGACACATTTTGAAGCTCTTCATATATTTCACACCTTTTCAGGCTCTTCATGTTTTTGAACACCGCTTCATCCTTCTCCTATTTTTAAGAGGGTTTCATGCTCGTCATATTTTTGACACATTTTGAAGCTCTTCATATTTTTCACACCTTTTCAGGCTCTTCATGTTTTTGAACACCACTTCATGCTCCTCCTATTTTTCAGACCGTTTCATGCTCCTCATATTTTTGTCACCTTTTGAAGCTTTCATATTTTTCACACCTTTTCAAGCTCTTCATGTTTTTCAACACCACTTCATGCTCCTCCTTTTTTGCAGACAGTTTCATGCTACTCATATATTTGACACCTTTTGAAGCTCTTCATATTTCTCACACCTTTTCAGTCTCTTCATGTTTTTCAACACTGCTTCATGCACCTCCGATTTTTCAGACCGTTTCATGCTCCTCATATTTTTGACACCTTTTGAAGCTCTTCATATTTCTCAAATCTTTTCAGGCTCTTCATGTTTTTCAACACCGCTTAATGCACCTCCTATTTTTCAGACCGTTTCATGCTCATCTCATTTTTGACACCTTTTGAAGCTTTTCATATTTTTCACATATTTTCAGGCTCTTCATGTTTTTGAACACCGCTTTATGCTAATCCTATTTTTCAAACCATATCATGCTCCTCATGTTTTTCACACCTTTTGAAGCTCTTCATATTTTTCACACCTTTTCATGCTCTTCATGTTTTTCAACACCGCTTCATGAACCTCCTATTTTTCGGACCGATTCATGCACCTCATATTTTTGACACATTTTGAAGCTCTTCATATTTTTCACACCTTTTCAGGCTCTTCATGTTTTTCAACACCACTTCATGATCCTCCTATTTTTCGGACCGTTTCATGCTCCTCATATTTTTGACACCTTTTGAAGCTCTTCATATTTTTCACACCTTTTCAGGCTCTTCATGTTTTTCAACAACACTTCATGCTCCTCGTATATTTCAGACTGTTTCATTCTCCTCATATTTTTGACACCTTTTGAAGCTCTGCATATATTTCACACCTTTTCAGGCTCTTCATGATTTTCAACACCACTTCATGCTCCTCCTATTTTTCAGACCGTTTCATGCTCATCTCATTTTTGACATCTTTTGAAGCTCTTCATATTTTTCACACCTTTTGAAGCTCTTCATAATTTTCATATTTTTGAAGCTCTTCATACTTTTCGCACCTTTTAAGTCTCTGCATGTTTTTGAACACCTTTTCATGCTCCTCATGTATTTCACTCCTTTTGAAGCTCTTCATATTTTGCACACATTTTCAGGCTCTTCATGTTTTTGAACACCGCTTCATCCTCCTCCTATTTTTAAGAGGGTTTCATGCTCCTCATATTTTTGACACATTTTGAAGCTCTTCATATTTTTCACACCTTTTCAGGCTCTTCATGTTTTTCAACACCGCTTCATGCTCCTCCTATTTTTTAGACCGTTTCATGCTTCTCATATTATTGACACCTTTTGAAGCTCTTCATATTTTCTCATTTTTGAAGCTCTTCATAATTTTACAAGTTTTCAGACTCTTCATGTTTTTCAACACCGCTTCATGCTCCTGCTATTTTTCAGACCGTTTCATGCTCCTCATATTTTTCACACCGTTTGATGCTCTTCAAATTTTTCACATATTTGAAGCTCTTCATATTTTTCACACGTTTTCAGACTCTTCATGTTTTTCACCACCGCTTCATGCTCCTCCTATTTTTCAGACCGTTTCATGCTCCTCATATTATTGACACCTTTTGAAGCTCTTCATATTTTCACGTTTTTGAAGCTCTTCATATTTTTCACACCTTTTCAGGCACTTCATGTTTTTGAACACCTTTCATGCTCCTCCTATTTTTCAGACCTTTTCATGCTCCTCATATTTTTGACACCTTTTGAGGCTCTTCATATTTTTCACACCTTTTGAAGCTCTTCATATATTTCACACCTTTTCAGGCTCTTCATTTTTTCAACACCACTTTATGCTCCTCCTATTTTTCAGACCTTTTCTTGCTCATCTAATTTTTGACACCTTTTGAAGCTCTTCATATTTTTCACACCTTTTGAAGCTCTTCATATTTTTCACACCTTTTCAGGTTCTTCATGTTTTTGAACACCGTTTCATGCTCCTCCAATTTTTCAGACCGTTTCACGCTCCTCATATTTTTAACACATTTTGAAGCTCTTCATATATTTCACACCTTTTCAGGCTCTTCATGTTTTTGAACACAGCTTCATGCTCCTCCTATTTTTCAGACCGTTTCATGCTCATCTCATTTTTGACACCTTTTGAAGCTCTTCATATTTCTCAAACCTTTTCAGGCTCTTCATGTTTTTCAACACCGCTTAATGCACCTCCTATTTTTCAGACCGTTTCATGCTCATCTCATTTTTGACACCTTTTGAAGCTCTTCATATTTCTCAAACCTTTTCAGGCTCTTCATGTTTTTCAACACAACTTCATGCTTCTCCTATTTTTCGGACCGTTTCATGCTCCTCATGTTTTTCAAACCTTTTGAAGCTCTTCATATTTTTCACACCTTTTCAGGCTCTTCATATTTTTGAACACCGTTTCATAATCCTCCTATTTTTCAGACCGTTTCATGCTCCTCATATTTTTGACACCTTTTGAAGCTCTTCATTTTTTTAACAAATTTTCAGGCTCTTCCTTTTTTTGAACACCGGTTCAATGTACTCCTATTTTTCAGACCGTTTAATGCTCCTCATATTTTTTACACCTTTTGTAGCTCTTCAAATTTTTCACACATTTTCAGGCTCTTCATGTTTTTCAACACCGCTTCATGCTCCTCCTAATTTTCAGAACTTTACATGCTCCTCATATTTTTGACACCTTTTGAAGCTCTTCATATTTTTCACAACTTTTCAGGCTCTTCATGTTTTTGAACACCATTTCATGCTCCTCCTATTTTTCAGACCGTTTCATTTTCCTCATATTTTTGACACCTTTTGAAGCTCTTCATATATTTCACACCTTTTCAGATTTTTCATTTTTTTCAACACGACTTCATGCTCCTCCTATTTTTCAGACCGTTTCATGCTCATCTCATTTTGACACCTTTTGAAGCTCTTCATGTTTTTCACATCTTTTGAAGCTCTTCATATTTTTCACAATATTTCAGGCTCTTTATGATTTTCAACAGCCCTTCATGCTCCTCCTATTTTTCGGATCGTTTCATGCTCCTCATATTTTTGACACCTTTTAAAGCTCTTCATATTTTTCACACCTTTTGAAGCTCTTCATATATTTCACACCTTTCCAGGCTATTCATGTTTTCAACACCACTTCATGCTACTCCTATTTTTCAGACCGTATCATGCTCCTCATATTTTTGACACCTTGTGAAGCTTTTCATATTTTTCACACCTTTTCAGGTTCTTCATGTTTTTCAAGACGACATCATGCTGCTCGTATTTTTCAGACCGTTTCATGCTCCTCATATTTTTGACACCTTTTGAAACTCTTCATATATATCACACCTTTTCAGGCTCTTCATTTTTTGAACACCACTTCATGCTCCTCCTATTTTTCAGACCGTGTCATGCTCCTCATATTTTTCACACCTTTTAAAGCTCTTCATATTTTTCACATTTTTGAAGCTCTTCATATTTTTCACACATTTTCAGGCTCTTCATGTTTTTCACCACCGCTTCATGCTCCTTCTATTTTTCAGACCGTTTCATGCTCATCTCATTTTTGACACGTTTTGAAGCTCTTCATAATTTTCACAGCTTTTGAAGCTCTTCATATTTTTCACACGTTTTCAGGCTCTTCAGGTTTTTCAACACCGCTTCTTGCGACTCCTATTTTTCAGACCGTTTCATGCTCCTCATATTTTTGACACCTTTGGAAGCTCTTCATATTTCTCACACCTTTTCAGGCTTTTCATGTTTTTCAACACCGCTTCATGCTCCTTCTATTTTTCAGACCGTTTCATGCTCATCTCATTTTTGACACGTTTTGAAGCTCTTCATAATTTTCACAGCTTTTGAAGCTCTTCATATTTTTCACACGTTTTCAGGCTCTTCAGGTTTTTCAACACCGCTTCTTGCGACTCCTATTTTTCAGACCATTTCATGCTCCTCATATTTTTGACACCTTTGGAAGCTCTTCATATTTCTCACACCTTTTCAGGCTTTTCATGTATTTCAACACCGCTTCATGCTCCTTCTATTTTTCAGACCGTTTCATGCTCCTCATTTATTTCACACCTTTTGAAGCTCTTCATATTTTTCACACCTTTTCAAGCTCTTCATATTTTTCCACTCCGCTTCATGCTGATCCTATTTTTCAGACCGTTTCATGCTCCTCATATTTTTGACACCTTTTGAAGCTCTTCATATTTCTCACACCTTTTCAGGCTTTTCATGTTTTTCAACACCTCTTCATGCTCCTCCTATTTTTTGGGGCCGTTTCATGCTCATCTCATTTTTGACACCTTTTGAAGCTTTTCATATTTTTCAAAACTTTTCAGGCTCTTCATGTTTTGAACACCGCTTCATGGTAATCCTATTTTTGAAACTATATCATGCTCCTCATATTTTTCACACATTTTTAAGCTCTTCATATTTTTCAAACCTTTTCAGACTCTTCATGTTTTGAACACCACTTCATGCACCTTCTATTTTTCAGACAGTTTCATTCTCCTCATGTATTACACACCTTTTGAAGCTCTTCATATTTTTCACACCTTTTCAGGCTCTTCATGTTTTTGAACACCGTTTCATGTTCCTCCTATTTTTCAGACGGTTTCATGCTCCTCACATTTTGACACCTTTTGAAGCTCTTCATATTTTTCACACTTTTTCAAGCTCTTCATGTTTTTCATCAACACTTCATGCTCCTCCTATTTTTCAGACGGTTTCATGCTCCTCACATTTTGACACCTTTTGAAGCTGTTCATATTTTTCACACTTTTTCAAGCTCTTCATGTTTTTCAACAACACTTCATGCTCCTCCTATTTTTCAGACGTTTCATGTTCCTCATATTTTTGACACCTTTAGAAACTTTTCATATTTTTCACACTTTTTCAGGCTCTTCATGTTTTTCAACACCGCTTCAGCTCCTCCTATTTTTCAGACCGTTTCATTCTCCTCATAAATTTGACGCATTTTAAAGCTCTTCATATATTTCACACCTTTTCAGGCTCTTCATTTTTTCAACACCACTTCATGCTCCTCCTATTTTTCAGACCGTTTCCTGCTCATCTACTTTTTGACACCTTTTGAAAGCTCTTCATATTTTTTACACCTTTTAAGCTCTTCACATTTTTCACACCTTTTCAGGCTCTTCATGTTTTGAACACCGTTTATTGCTCCTCCTATTATTCAGACCGTTTCATGATCCTCATATATTTGACACCTCTTGAAGCTCTTCGTATTTTTCACACCTTTTCAGGCTCTTCAAGATTTTCAACACCGCTTCATGCTCCTCCGATTTTTCGGACCGTTTCATGCTCATCTCATTTTTGGCATCTTTTGAAGCACTTCGTATTTTTCACACCTTTTGAAGCTCTTCATATTTTTCATATTTTTGAACCACTTCATGTTTTTCACACCTTTTCAGGCTCTTCAAGATTTTCAACACCGCTTCATGCTCCTCCGATTTTTCAGACCGTTTCATGCTCATCTAATTTTTGACACCTTTTGAAGCTCTTCATATTTTTCACACCTTTTCAGGATCTTCATATTTTTCAACACAACTTCATGCATCTCCTATTTTTCGGACCATTTCATGCTCCTCATATTTTTCAAACTTTTGAAACTCTTCATATTTTTCACACCTTTTCAGGCTCTTCATTTGTTTAAACACCGTTTCATGCTCCTTCTATTATTCAGACCGTTTCATGCTCCTCCTGTTTTTCAGACCCATTCATGCTCATCTCATTTTGACACCTTTTGAAGCTCTTCATATTTTCAC
Organism: Dama dama; assembly: GCF_033118175.1. Taxonomy (NCBI): domain Eukaryota; kingdom Metazoa; phylum Chordata; class Mammalia; order Artiodactyla; family Cervidae; genus Dama; species Dama dama. Next base: position 2,328,166 of record NW_026870965.1, on the reverse strand, counting down.
ACCTTTTGAAGCTCTTCATATTTTTCAAACCTTTTTCGGCTCTTCATGATTTTTAAAACCGCTTCATGCTCCTCCTATTTTTCACACCGTTTCATGCTCATCTCATTTTTGACACACTTTGAAGCTCTTCATATTTTTCACACGTTTTCAGCCTCTTCATGTTTTTCAACACTGCTTCTTGCTCCTGCTATTTTTCAGACCGTTTCATACTCCTCATATTTTTGACACTTTTTGAGGCTCTTCATATTTTTCACAAATTTTCAGCTCTTCATGTTTTTGAACACCGCTTCATGCTCCTCCTATTTTTCAGACCGTTTCATGCTCCTCATGTATTTCACACCTTTTGAACCTCTTCGTATTTCGCACACCTTTTCAGGCTCTTCATGTTTTTCACAACCACCTCATGCTCCTCCGATTTTTCAGATCGTTTCATGCACATCTCATTTTTTACACCTTTGAAGCTCTTCATATATTTCACACCTTTTCAGGCTCTTCATGTTTTTGAACACCGTTTCATGCTCCTCCTATTTTTCAGACCGTTTCATGCTCATCTCATTTTTGACACCTTTTGAAGCTCTTCATATTTCTCAAACCTTTTCAGGCTCTTCATGTTTTTCAACACAACTTCATGCATCTCCTATTTTTCGGACCGTTTCATGCTCCTCATGTTTTTCAAACCTTTTGAAGCTCTTCATATTTTTCACAACTTTTCAGGCTCTTGATTTGTTTGAACACCGTTTCATGCTCTTCCTATTTTTCAGACCGTTTCATGCTCCTCATATTTTTTACACCTTTTGAAGCTCTTCATATTTTTCACATCTTTTGATGCTCTTCATATTTTCACACCTTTTCAGTCTCTTCATATTTTTGAACACCGTTTCATAATCCTCCTATTTTTCAGACCGTTTCATGCTCCTCATATTTTTGACACCTTTTGAAGCTCTTCATTTTTTTTAACAAATTTTCAGGCTCTTCCTGTTTTTGAACACCGGTTCATGCTACTCCTATTTTTCAGACGGTTTAATGCTCCTCATATTTTTGATACCTTTTGTAGCTCTTCAAATTTTTCACACATTTTCAGGCTCTTCATGTTTTTCAACACCGCTTCATGGTCCTTCTAATTTTCAGAACTTTTCATGCTCCTCATATTTTTGACACCTTTTGAAGCTCTTCATATTTTTCACAACTTTTCAGGCTCTTCATGTTTTTGAACACCATTTCATGCTCCTCCTATTTTGCAGACCGTTTCATTCTCCTCATATTTTTGACACCTTTTGAAGCTCTTCATATATTTCACACCTTTTCAGATTTTTCATTTTTTTCAACACGACTTCATGCTCCTCCTATTTTTCAGACCGTTTCATGCTCATCTCATTTTGACACCTTTTGAAGCTCTTCATGTTTTTCACATCTTTTGAAGCTCTTCATATTTTTCACAATTTTTCAGGCTCTTTATGATTTTCAACAGCCCTTCATGCTCCTCCTATTTTTCGGATCGTTTAATGCTCCTCATATTTTTGACACCTTTTGAAGCTTTCATATTTTTCACACCTTTTCAGGCTCTTCATGTTTTGAACACCACTTCATGCTCCTCCTATTTTTCATAGAGTTTCATGCTCCTCATATTTTTGACACTTTTGAAGCTCTTCATATTTTTCACACCTTTTGAAGCTCTTCATATATTTCACACCTTTCCAGGCTATTCATGTTTTCAACACCACTTCATGCTACTCCTATTTTTCAGATGGTATCATGCTCCTCATATTTTTGACACCTTGTGAAGCTTTTCATATTTTTCACACCTTCTCAGGTTCTTCATGTTTTTCAAGACGACATCATGCTCCTTCTATTTTTCAGACCGTGTCATGCTCCTCATATTTTTCACACCTTTTAAAGCTCTTCATATTTTTCACATTTTTGAAGCTCTTCATATTTTTCACACATTTTCAGGCTCTTCATGTTTTTCACCACCGCTTCATGCTCCTTCTATTTTTCAGACCGTTTCATACTCCTCATACTTTTCACACTTTTTGAAGCTTTTCATATTTTTCACACCTTTTCAGGCTCTTCATGTTTTTCAAAAACGCTTCTTGCTCCTCCTATTTTTCAGAACCTTTCATGCTCATCTCATTTTTGACACTTTTTGAAGCTCTTGATATTTTTCACAGCTTTTGAAGCTCTTCATATTTTTCACACCTTTTCAGGCTCTTCATGTTTTTGATCACCGTTTCATGCTCCTCCTATTTTTCAGACCTTTTCTTGCTCATCTAATTTTTGACACCTTTTGAAGCTCTTCATATTTTTCACACCTTTTCAGGCTTTTCTTGTTTTTCAACACGGCTTCATGCTCCTCCAGGTTAGCAGACCGTTTCATACTCCTCATATTTTTCACACTTTTTGAAGCTCTTCATATTTTTCACACCTTTTCAGGCTTTTCATGTTTTTCAACACCGCTTCATGCTCCTCCTATTTTTCAGACCGTTTCATGCTCCTCATATTTTTGACACCTTTTGAAGCTGTTCATATTTTTCTCACCTTTTCAGGCTCTTCATGTTTTGAACACCGCTTCATGCTCCTGCTATATTTCAGACCGTTTCATGCTCCTCATATTTTTGACATCTTTTGAAGCTTTTCATATTTTTCACACCTTTTCAGTCTCTTAATGTTTTTCAAAAACGCTTCTTGCTCCTCCTATTTTTCAGACCGTTTCATGCTCATCTCATTTTTGACACGTTTTGAAGCTCTTCATAATTTTCACAGCTTTTGAAGCTCTTCATATTTTTCACACGTTTTCAGGCTCTTCATGTTTTTCAACACCGCTTCTTGCGACTCCTATTTTTCAGACCGTTTCATGCTCCTCATATTTTTGACACCTTTGGAAGCTCTTCATATTTCTCACACCTTTTCAGGCTCTTCATGTTTTTCAACACCACTTCATGCTGCTCCTATTTTTCAGACCATTTCATGCTCATCTCATTTTTGACAGATTTTGAAGCTCTTCTTATTTTTCACACCTTTTGAAGGTCTTCATATTTTTCACAGCATTTCAGGCTATCATGTTTATGAACACCGCTTCATGCTCCTCCTATAATTCAGACGGTTTCATGCTCCTCATGTATTTCAGTCCTTTTGAAGCTCTTCATATTTTACAAACCTTTTCAGCTCTTCATGATTTTCAACCCCACTTCATGCTCCTCCTATTTTTCAGACCGTTTCATGTTCCTCATATTTTTGACACCTTTTGAAGCTCTTCATGTTTTTTACACCTTTTCAGGCTCTTCATGTTTTTCAACAAGGCTTCATGCTCCTCTTATTTTTCAGACCGTTTCATGTTCCTCATATTTTTGACACCTTCTGAAGCTCTTCATACTTTTCACACCTTTTCAGGCTCTTCATGTTTTTCAACAATGCTTCATGCTTCTCCTATATTTCAGACCGTTCCATGCTCCTCATATATTTCACACCTTTTGAAGCTCTTCATATTTTTCACACCTTTTCAGGCTCCTCATGATTTTGAACACCGTTTCATGCTCCTACTATTTTTCAGACCGTTTTATGCTCCTCATATTTTTGAAACCTTTTGAAACTCTTCATACTTTTCACACCTTTTCAGGCTCTTCATGTTTTTCAACACCGCTTCATGCTCCTCCTTCTTTTCAGACCATTTCATGCTCATCTCATTTTTGGCACTTTTTGAAGCTCTTCATATTTTTAACACCTTTTGAAGCTCTTCATATTTTTCACACCTTTTGAGGCTCTTCATGTTTTTCAACACCGCTTCATGCTCCTCCTATTTTTCAGACCGATTCATGCCTCTCATGTATTTCACACCATGAAGCTCTTCATATTTTTCACAGCTTTTCAGGCACTTCATGTTTTTGAACACCGTTTCATGCTCCTCCTATTTTTCAGACCGATTCATGCTCCTCCTTTTTTTGACACGTTTTGAAGCTCTTCATATTTTCACACCTTTTCAGGCTCTTCATGTTTTTCAACACCCCTTCATGCTCCTACTATTTTTCAGACCGTTTCATGCTCCTCATATTTTTGACACCTTTTGATGTTCTTCGTATTTTTGACAACTTTTCAGGTTCTTCATGTTTTTCAACACCACTTCATCCTCCTCCTGTTTTTCAGACCGTTTCATGCTCCTCATATTTTTGACACGTTTTGAAGCTCTTCATATTTTTCACAACTGTTCAGGCTCTTGGTGTTTTTGAAAACCGTTTCATGCTCCTCATATTTTTCAGACAGTTTCATGCTTCTCATATTTTTGACACCTTTTGAAGCTCTTCATATTTTTCACACCTTTTCAGGCTCTTCATGTTTTTGAACACCGCTTCATGCTCCTCCTCTTTTTCACACCTTTTGAAGCTCTTCATATTTTTCACACCTTTTCAGGATCTTCATGTTTTTGAACAATGCTTCATGCTCCTCCTAATTTCAGACCGTTTCAAGCACCTCATGTATTTCACAGCGTTTGAAGCTCTTCATATTTTTCACACATTTTCAGGCTCTTCATGTTTTTCAACACCCCTTCATGCTCCTACTATTTTCAGACCGTTTCATACTCCTCACATTTTTGACACCTTTTGAAGCTTTTCATATTTTTCACACCTTTTAGGCTCTTCATGTTTTTCAGCACTGCTTCATGCTCCTCTTATTTTTCAGAACGTTTCATTCTCCTCATGTATTTCACACATTTTGAAGCTCTTCAAATTTTTCACACCTTTTCAGTCTCTTCATGTTTTTGAATAACGCTTCATGCTCCTCCTATTTTTCAGACCGTTTCATGCTCCTCATATTTTTGACACCTTTTGTAGCTCTTCATATTTTTCACACTTTTTCAGGTTCTTCATGTTTTTCAAAATCGCTTCATGGTCCTCCTATTTTTCAGAACGGTACATACTTCTCATATTTTTGACACCTTTTGAATCTCTTCTTATTTTTCACACCTTTTCAAGCTCTTCATGTTTTTGAATGCCCCGTCATGCTCCTCTTCTTTTTCAGACCATTTCATACTACTCATATTTTTGACACCTTTTGAAGCTCTTCATATATTTCACAACTTTTCAGTCTCTTCATGTTTATCAACACCACTTCATGCTGCTCCTGTTTTTCAGACCATTTCATGCTCATCTCATTTTTGACACCTGTTGAAGCTCTTCATATTTCTCACACCTTTTGAAACTCTTCATTTATTTCATTCCTTTACAGGCTCTTCATGTTTTTCAACACCGCTTCACCTCCTCCTATTTTTCAGACCGTTTCATGCTCTTCATATATTACACAGCTTTTGAAGCTCTTCATATTTTTCACACCTTTTCAGGCTCTTCATGTTTTTGTACACCGTTTCATGCTCCTACTATTTTTCAGACCGTTTCAAGTTCCTCATAATTTTGACACCATTTGAAGCTCTTCATATATTTCACACCTTTTCAGGCTCTTCATGTTTTTGAACACCGCTTCTTGCTCCTCCTATATTTCAGACCGTTTCATGCTCCTCATATTTTAGACACCTTTTGAAGCTCTTCATATATTTCACATCTTTTCAGACTCTTAAAGTTTTTGAACACCGCTTCATTCTCCAACTTTTTTTCAGACCGTTTCATGCTCCTCATGTATTTCACACCTTTTGAAGCTCTTCAAATTTTTCACACCTTTTCAGGCTCTTCATGTTTTGAACACCGCTTCATGCTCCTGCTATATTTCAGACCGTTTCATGCTCCTCATATTTTTGACATCTTTTGAAGCTTTTCATATTTTTCACACCTTTTCAGTCTCTTAATGTTTTTCAAAAACGCTTCTTGCTCCTCCTATTTTTCAGACCGTTTCATGCTCATCTCATTTTTGACACGTTTTGAAGCTCTTCATAATTTTCACAGCTTTTGAAGCTCTTCATATTTTTCACACGTTTTCAGGCTCTTCATGTTTTTCAACACCGCTTCTTGCGACTCCTATTTTTCAGACCATTTCATGCTCCTCATATTTTTGACACCTTTGGAAGCTCTTCATATTTCTCACACCTTTTCAGGCTTTTCATGTTTTTCAACACCGCTTCATGCTCCTTCTATTTTTCAGACCGTTTCATGCTCCTCATTTATTTCACACCTTTTGAAGCTCTTCATATTTTTCACACCTTTTCAAGCTCTTCATATTTTTCCACTTCGCTTCATGCTGATCCTATTTTTCAGACCGTTTCATGCTCCTCATATTTTTGACACCTTTTGAAGCTCTTCATATTTCTCACACCTTTTCAGGCTTTTCATGTTTTTCAACACCTCTTCATGCTCCTCCTAATTTTCAGGCCGTTTCATGCTCATCTCATTTTTGACACCTTTTGAAGCTTTTCATATTTTTCAAAACTTTTCAGGCTCTTCATGTTTTGAACACCGCTTCATGGTGATCCTATTTTTGAAACCATATCATGCTCCTCATATTTTTCACACATTTTTAAGCTCTTCATATTTTTCAAACCTTTTCAGACTCTTCATGTTTTTGAACACCACTTCATGCACCTTCTATTTTTCAGACAGTTTCATTCTCCTCATGTATTTCACACCTTTTGAAGCTCTTCATATTTTTCACACCTTTTCAGGCTCTTCATGTTTTTGAACACCGTTTCATGCTCCTCCTATTTTTCAGACGGTTTCATGCTCCTCACATTTTGACACCTTTTGAAGCTCTTCATATTTTTCACACTTTTTCAAGCTCTTCATGTTTTTCAACAACACTTCATGCTCCTCCTATTTTTCAGACGGTTTCATGCTCCTCACATTTTGACACCTTTTGAAGCTCTTCATATTTTTCACACTTTTTCAAGCTCTTCATGTTTTTCAACAACACTTCATGCTCCTCCTATTTTTCAGACGTTTCATGTTCCTCATATTTTTGACACCTTTAGAAACTTTTCATATTTTTCAAACTTTTTCAGGCTCTTCATGTTTTTCAACACCGCTTCAGCTCCTCCTATTTTTCAGACCGTTTCATTCTCCTCATAAATTTGACACATTTTAAAGCTCTTCATATATTTCACACCTTTTCAGGCTCTTCATTTTTTCAACACCACTTCATGCTCCTCCTATTTTCAGACCGTTTCATTCTCATCTACTTTTTGACACCTTTTGAATGCTCTTCATATTTTTTACACCTTTTAAGCTCTTCACATTTTTCACACCTTTTCAGGCTCTTCATGTTTTGAACACCGTTTCTTGCTCCTCCTATTATTCAGACCGTTTCATGATCCTCATATATTTGACACCTCTTGAAGCTCTTCATATTTTTCACACCTTTTCAGGCTCTTCAAGATTTTCAACACCGCTTCATGCTCCTCCCATTTTTCAGACCGTTTCATGCTCATCTCATTTTTGACATCTTTTGAAGCACTTCGTATTTTTCACACCTTTTGAAGCTCTTCATATTTTTCATATTTTTGAACCACTTCATATTTTTCACACCTTTTCATGCTCTTCAAGATTTTCAACACCGCTTCATGCTCATCCGATTTTTCAGACCGTTTCATGCTCATCTAATTTTTGACACCTTTTGAAGCTCTTCATATTTTTCACAGCTTTTCAGGCTCTTCATATTTTTCAACACAACTTCATGCATCTCCTATTTTTCGGACCATTTCATGCTCCTCATATTTTTCAAACCTTTTGAAACTCTTCATATTTTTCACACCTTTTCAGGCTCTTCATTTGTTTAAACACCGTTTCATGCTCCTTCTATTATTCAGACCGTTTCATGCTCCTCCTGTTTTTCAGACCCATTCATGCTCATCTCATTTTGACACCTTTTGAAGCTCTTCATATTTTCACACCTTTTGAAGCTCTTCATATTTTTCAAACCTTTTTCGGCTCTTCATGATTTTTAAAACCGCTTCATGCTCCTCCTATTTTTCACACCGTTTCATGCTCATCTCATTTTTGACACCCTTTGAAGCTCTTCATATTTTTCACACGTTTTCAGCCTCTTCATGTTTTTCAACACCGCTTCTTGCTCCTGCTATTTTTCAGACCGTTTCATACTCCTCATATTTTTGACACTTTTTGAGTCTCTTCATATTTTTCACAAATTTTCAGGCTCTTCATGTTTTTGAACACCGCTTCATGCTCCTCCTATTTTTCAGAACGTTTCATGCTCCTCATGTATTTCACACCTTTTGAACCTCTTCGTATTTCGCACACCTTTTCAGGCTCTTCATGTTTTTCACAACCACTTCATGCTCCTCCTATTTTTCAGATCGTTTCATGCACATCTCATTTTTTACACCTTTTGAAGCTCTTCATATATTTCACACCTTTTCAGGCTCTTCATGTTTTTGAACACCGTTTCATGCTCCTCCTATTTTTCAGACCGTTTCATGCTCCTCATATTTTTGACACCTTTTGAAGCTCTTCATATTTCTCAAACCTTTTCAGGCTCTTCATGTTTTTCAACACCGCTTAATGCACCTCCTATTTTTCAGACCGTTTCATGCTCATCTCATTTTTGACACCTTTTGAAGCTCTTCATATTTCTCAAGCCTTTTCAGGCTCTTCATGTTTTTCAACACAACTTCATGCATCTCCTATTTTTCGGACCGTTTCATGCTCCTCATGTTTTTCAAACCTTTTGAAGCTCTTCATATTTTTCACACCTTTTCAGGATCTTCATGTTTTTGAACAATGCTTCATGCTCCTCCTAATTTCAGACCGTTTCAAGCACCTCATGTATTTCACAGCGTTTGAAGCTCTTCATATTTTTCACACATTTTCAGGCTCTTCATGTTTTTCAACACCCCTTCATGCTCCTACTATTTTCAGACCGTTTCATACTCCTCACATTTTTGACACCTTTTGAAGCTTTTCATATTTTTCACACCTTTTAGGCTCTTCATGTTTTTCAGCACTGCTTCATGCTCCTCTTATTTTTCAGAACGTTTCATTCTCCTCATGTATTTCACACATTTTGAAGCTCTTCAAATTTTTCACACCTTTTCAGTCTCTTCATGTTTTTGAATAACGCTTCATGCTCCTCCTATTTTTCAGACCGTTTCATGCTCCTCATATTTTTGACACCTTTTGTAGCTCTTCATATTTTTCACACTTTTTCAGGTTCTTCATGTTTTTCAAAATCGCTTCATGGTCCTCCTATTTTTCAGAACGGTACATACTTCTCATATTTTTGACACCTTTTGAATCTCTTCTTATTTTTCACACCTTTTCAAGCTCTTCATGTTTTTGAATGCCCCGTCATGCTCCTCTTCTTTTTCAGACCATTTCATACTACTCATATTTTTGACACCTTTTGAAGCTCTTCATATATTTCACAACTTTTCAGTCTCTTCATGTTTATCAACACCACTTCATGCTGCTCCTGTTTTTCAGACCATTTCATGCTCATCTCATTTTTGACACCTGTTGAAGCTCTTCATATTTCTCACACCTTTTGAAACTCTTCATTTATTTCATTCCTTTACAGGCTCTTCATGTTTTTCAACACCGCTTCACCTCCTCCTATTTTTCAGACCGTTTCATGCTCTTCATATATTACACAGCTTTTGAAGCTCTTCATATTTTTCACACCTTTTCAGGCTTTTCATGTTTTTGAACACCGCTTCATGCTCCTCCTATTTTTCAGACCGTTTCATGCTCCTCATATTTTTGACACCTTTTGAAGCTCTTCATATTTCTCACACCTTTTCAGGCTTTTCATGTTTTTCAACACCGCTTCTTGCTCCTCCTAATTTTCAGGCCGTTTCATGCTCATCTCATTTTTGACACCTTTTGAAGCTTTTCATATTTTTCAAAACTTTTCAGGCTCTTCATGTTTTGAACACCGCTTCATGGTGATCCTATTTTTGAAACCATATCATGCTCCTCATATTTTTCACACATTTTTAAGCTCTTCATATTTTTCAAACCTTTTCAGACTCTTCATGTTTTTGAACACCACTTCATGCACCTTCTATTTTTCAGACAGTTTCATTCTCCTCATGTATTTCACACCTTTTGAAGCTCTTCATATTTTTCACACCTTTTCAGGCTCTTCATGTTTTTGAACACCGTTTCATGCTCCTCCTATTTTTCAGACGGTTTCATGCTCCTCACATTTTGACACCTTTTGAAGCTCTTCATATTTTTCACACTTTTTCAAGCTCTTCATGTTTTTCAACAACACTTCATGCTCCTCCTATTTTTCAGACGGTTTCATGCTCCTCACATTTTGACACCTTTTGAAGCTCTTCATATTTTTCACACTTTTTCAAGCTCTTCATGTTTTTCAACAACACTTCATGCTCCTCCTATTTTTCAGACGTTTCATGTTCCTCATATTTTTGACACCTTTAGAAACTTTTCATATTTTTCACACTTTTTCAGGCTCTTCATGTTTTTCAACACCGCTTCAGCTCCTCCTATTTTTCAGACCGTTTCATTCTCCTCATAAATTTGACACATTTTAAAGCTCTTCATATATTTCACACCTTTTCAGGCTCTTCATTTTTTCAACACCACTTCATGCTCCTCCTATTTTCAGACCGTTTCATGCTCATCCACTTTTTGACACCTTTTGAAAGCTCTTCATATTTTTTACACCTTTTAAGCTCTTCACATTTTTCACACCTTTTCAGGCTCTTCATGTTTTGAACACCGTTTCTTGCTCCTCCTATTATTCAGACCGTTTCATGATCCTCATATATTTGACACCTCTTGAAGCTCTTCATATTTTTCACACCTTTTCAGGCTCTTCAAGGTTTTCAACACCGCTTCATGCTCCTCCGATTTTTCAGACCGTTTCATGCTCATCTCATTTTTGATATCTTTTGAAGCACTTCGTATTTTCACACCTTTTGAAGCTCTTCATATTTTTCATATTTTTGAACCACTTCATTTTTTTCACACCTTTTCATGCTCTTCAAGATTTTCAACACCGCTTCATGCTCATCCGATTTTTCAGACCGTTTCATGCTCATCTAATTTTTGACACCTTTTGAAGCTCTTCATATTTTTCACACCTTTTCAGGCTCTTCATATTTTTCAAAACAACTTCATGCATCTCCTATTTTTCGGACCATTTCATGCTCCTCATATTTTTCAAACCTTTTGAAACTCTTCATATTTTTCACACCTTTTCAGGCTCTTCATTTGTTTAAACACCGTTTCATTCTCCTTCTATTATTCAGACCGTTTCATGCTCCTCCTGTTTTTCAGACACATTCATGCTCATCTCATTTTGACACCTTTTGAAGCTCTTCATATTTTCACACCTTTTGAAGCTCTTCATATTTTTCAAACCTTTTTCGGCTCTTCATGATTTTTAAAACCACTTCATGCTCCTCCTATTTTTCACACCGTTTCATGCTCATCTAATTTTTGACACCTTTTGAAGCTCTTCATATTTTTCACACCTTTTCAGGCTCTTCATATTTTTCAACACAACTTCATGTATCTCCTATTTTTCGGACCATTTCATGCTCCTCATATTTTTGACACCTTTTGAGGCTCTTCATATTTTTCACACCTTTTGAAACTCTTCATATATTTCACACCTTTTCAGGCTCTTCATTTTTTCAACACCACTTTATTCTCCTTATTTTTCAGACCTTTTCTTGCTCATCTAATTTTTGACACCTTTTGAAGCTCTTCATATTTTTCACACCTTTTGAAGCTCTTCATATTTTTCACACCTTTTCAGGTTCTTCATGTTTTTGAACACCGTTTCATGCTCCTCCAATTTTTCAGAACGTTTCACGCTCCTCATATTTTTAACACATTTTGAAGCTCTTCATATATTTCACACCTTTTCAGGCTCTTCATGTTTTTGAACACAGCTTCATGCTCCTCCTATTTTTCAGACCGTTTCATGCTCCTCATATATTTGACAACTTTTGAAGCTCTTCATATTTTTCACATCTTTTCAGTGTCTTCATGTTTTTCAACACCACTTCATGCTCCTCCTATTTTTCAGAGAGTTTCATGCTCCTCATATTTTTGACACCTTTTGAAGCTCTTCATATTTTTCACACCTTTTCAGCTCTTCATGTTTTGAACACCGTTTCATGCTCCTCCTATTTTTCAGACTGTTGCATTCTCCTAAATTTTTGACAGCTTTGGAAGCTCTTCATATTTTTCACACCTTTTCAAGCTCTTCATTCTTTTCAACACCGCTTCATGCTCCTCCTATTTTTCAGCCCGTTTCATGCTCCTCATAGTTTTGACACCTTTTGAAGCTCTTCATATTTTTCACACCTTTTCAGCTCTTCATGTTTTGAACACAGCTTTATGCTCCTCCTATTTTTCAGACCGTTTCATGCTCCTCATGAATTTCACACATTTTGAAGCTCTTCATATTTTTCACAACTTTTGAAGCTCTTCATATATTTCACACCTTATCAGGCTCTTCAAGTTTTTCAACACAACTTCATGCTCCTCCTATTTTTCAGACCGTTTCATGCTCCTCATATTTTTGACATCTTTTGAAGCTTTTCATATTTTTCAAACCTTTTCAGGCTCTTCATGTTTTTCAACACCACTTCATGCTCCTCCAGGTTTGCAGACCGTTTCATGCTCCTCATATTTTTCACAGCTTTTGAAGCTCTTCATATTTTTAACACCATTTCAGGCTTTTCATGTTTTTGAACACCGCTTCATGCTCCTCCTGTTTTTCAGACCGTTTCATGCTCCTCATATTTTTTACATCTTTTGAATCTCTTCATATTTTTCTCACCTTTTAAGGATCTTCATGTTTTTGAACACCGCTTCATGCTCCTGCTATATTTCAGACCGTTTCATGCTCCTCATATTTTTGACATCTTTTGAAGCTTTTCATATTTTTCACACCTTTTCAGTCTCTTCATGTTTTTCAAAAACGCTTCTTGCTCCTCCTATTTTTCAGACCGTTTCATGCTCATCTCATTTTTGACACGTTTTGAAGCTCTTCATATTTTTCACAGCTTTTGAAGCTCTTCATATTTTTCACACGTTTTCAGGCTCTTCATGTTTTTCAACACCACGTCTTGCGACTCCTATTTTTCAGACCGTTTCATGCTCCTCATATTTTTGACACCTTTTGAAGCTCTTCATATTTTTCACACCTTTTCAGGCTTTTCTTGTTTTTCAACACCGCTTCATGCTCCTCCAGGTTTGCAGACCGTTTCATGCTCCTCATATTTTTGAAACCTTTTGAAGCTATTCATATTTTTCACACCTTTTAGGCTCTTCTTGTTTTTGAACACCGCTTCATGATCCTCCTATATTTCAGACCGTTTCATGCTCCTCATATTTTTGACATCTTTTGAAGCTTTTCATATTATTCACACCTTTTCAGGCTCTTCATGTTTTTCAACACCACTTCATGCTCCTCCAGGTTTCCAGATCATTTCATGCTCCTCATATTTTTCACTCCTTTTGAAACTCTTCATATTTTTCACACCTTTTCAGGCTTTTCATGTATTTGAACACCGCTTCATGCTCCTCCTATTTTTCAGACCGTTTCATGCTCCTCATATTTTTGACACCTTTTGAAGCTCTTCATATTTTTCTCACCTTTTCAGGCTCTTCATGTTTTGAACACCGCTTCATGCTCCTCCTATTTTTCAGACCGTTTCATGCTCCTCATAATTTTTACATCTTTTGAATCTCTTCATATTTTTCTCACCTTTTAAGGCTCTTCATGTTTTTGAACACCGCTTCATGCTCCTGCTATATTTCAGACTGTTTCATGCTCCTCATATTTTTGACATCTTTTGAAGCTTTTCATATTTTTCACACCTTTTCAGTCTCTTCATGTTTTTCAAAAACGCTTGTTACTCCTCCTATTTTTCAGACCGTTTCATGCTCATCTCATTTTTGACACGTTTTGAAGCTCTTCATATTTTTCACAGCTTTTGAAGCTCTTCATATTTTTCACACGTTTTCAGGCTCTTCATGTTTTTCAACACCGCGTCTTGCGACTCCTATTTTTCAGCCCGTTTCAAACTCCTCATGTATTTCACATCTTTTGAAGGTCTTCATATTTTTCACACCTTTTCCGGCTCTTCATGATTTTGATCACCGTTTCATGCTCCTCCTATTTTTCAGACCCTTTCATGCTCCTCATATTTTTGACATCTTTCGAAGCTCTTCATATTTTTCACACCTTTTCAGGCTCTTCATATTTTTGAACACCGCTTCATGCTCCTCCAATTTTTCAGGTCGTTTCATGCTCCTCATAATTTTGACACGTTTTGAAGCTCTTCATATGTTTCACAACTTTTCAGGCTCTTCATTTTTTTCAACACCACTTCATGCTCCTCCTATTTTTCAGACGGTTTCATGCTCATCTCATTTTTTACACCTTTTGAAGCTCTTCATATTTTTCACACCTTTTGATGCTCTTCATATTTTTCACACGTTTTCAGGCTCTTCATGTTTTTCAACAACGCTTCATGCTATTTCTATTTTTCAGAGAGTTTCATGCTCCTCATGTATTTCACACCTTTAGAAGCTCTTCATATTTTTCAAACCTTTTCAGGCTCTTCATGTTTTTCCACACCCCTTCATGCTTCTCCTATTTTTCAGCCCGTTTCATGCTCCTCATGTATTTCACACCTTTTGAAGCTCTTCATATTTTTCACACCTTTTCAGGCTCTTCATGTTTTTGATCACCGTTTCATGCTCCTCCTATTTTTCAGACCGTTTCATGCTCATGTCATTTTCGACACCTTTTGAAGCTCTTCATATATTTCACACCTTTTGAAGCTCTTCATATTTTGCACACCTTTCCAGGCTCTTCATATTTTTCAACACCGCTTCATGCTCCACCTACTTTTCAGACCGTTTCATGCTCCTCATATTTTTGACACCTTTTGAAGCTGTTCATATTTTTCACACCTTTTCAGGCTCTTCATTTTCTTCAACACTACTTCTTGCTCCTCCAATTTTTCAGACCGTTTCATGCTCATCTAATTTTTGACACCTGTTGAAGCTCTTAATATTTTTCATACCTTCTGAAGCTCTTTATATTTTTCACACTTTCTCAGGCTTTTCATGTTTTTCAACACCACTTCATGCTTCTCCTATTTTTCAGCCCGTTTCATGCTCCTCATGTTTTTCACACCTTTTGAAGCTCGTCATATTTTTCACACCTCTTAAGGCTCTCCATGTTTTTGATCACCGTTTCTTGCTCCTCCTATTTTTCAGACCGTTTCATGCTCCTCATATTTTTGACACCTTTTGAAGCTCTTCATAATTTTCACACCCTTTCAGGCTCTTTATGTTTTTCAACACCACTTCATGCTTCTCCTATTTTTCAGACCGTTTCATGCTCCTCATATTTTTGACATCTTTAGAAAATCTTCATATTTTTCACACCTTTTAAGACTCTTCATGTTTTTCAACACCACTTCATGCTCCTCCTATTTTTCAGAACGTTTCATGCTCCTCATATTCTTGACACCTTTTAAAGTTCTTCATATTTTTCACACCTTTTAAGGCTCTTCATATTTTGAACACCGTTTCCTACTCCTCCTATTTTCAGACTGTTTCATGCTCTTCATTTTTTGACACCTTTTGAAGCTCTTCATATTTTTCACACCTTTTGAAGCTCTTCATATATTTCACACCTTTTCAGGCTCTTCATGTTTTTGAACACCGCTTCATACTCCTCCTATTTTTCAGACCGTTTCATGCTCTTCATTTTTTTGACACCTTTTGAAGCTCTTCATATTTTTCACACCTTTTGAAGCTCTTCATATATTTCACACCTTTTCAGGCTCTTCATGATTTTCAACACCACTTCATGCTCCTCCTATTTTTCAGACCGTTTCATGCTCATCTAATTTTTGACACCTTTTTAAGCTCTTCATATATTTCACACCTTTTGAAGCTCTTCATATTTTTCACATTTTTGAAGCTCTTCATATTTTTCACACGTTTTCAGGCTCTTCGTGATTTTCAAAACCGTTTCATGCTCCTCCTATTTTTCAGACCGTTTCATGCTCCTCATATTTTTGACCTCTTTTGAAGCTCCTAATATTTTTCACATCTTTTGAAGCTCTTCATATATTTCACACTGTTTCAGGCTCTTCATGTTTTTCAACAGCGCTTCATGCTCCTCCTATATTTCACAACTGTTGAAGCCTTTCATATTTTTCACACGTTTTCAGGCTCTTCATGTTTTTCAACACCACTTCATGCTATTTCTATTTTTCAGAGAGTTTCATGCTCCTCATGTATTTCACACCTTTTGAAGCTCTTCATATTTTTCACACCTTTTCAGGCTCTTCATGTTTTTCACACCTTTTCAGGCTCTTCATGTTTTTGAACACCATTTCAGGCTTCTCCTAATTTGCAGACCGTTTCTTTCTCCTCATATTTTTGACACCTTTTGAAGCTCTTTATATATTTCACACCTTTTCAGGCTCTTCATTTTTTTCAACACCACTTCTTGCTCCTCCTATTTTTCAGACCGTTTCATGCTCATCTCATTTTGACACCTTTTGAAGCTCTTCAAATTTTTCATGTCTTTTGAAGCTCTTCATATTTTTCACACGTTTTCAGGCTCTTCATGTTTTTCAACACCGCTTCATGCTATTTCTATTTTTCAGAGAGTTTCATGCTCCTCATGTATTTCACACCTTTAGAAGCTCTTCATATTTTTCAAACCTTTTCAGGCTCTTCATGTTTTTCCACACCCCTTCATGCTTCTCCTATTTTTCAGCCCGTTTCATGCTCCTCATGTATTTCACACCTTTTGAAGCTCTTCATATTTTTCACACCTTTTCAGGCTCTTCATGTTTTTGATCACCGTTTCATGCTCCTCCTATTTTTCAGACCGTTTCATGCTCATGTCATTTTCGACACCTTTTGAAGCTCTTCATATATTTCACACCTTTTGAAGCTCTTCATATTTTGCACACCTTTCCAGGCTCTTCATATTTTTCAACACCGCTTCATGCTCCACCTATTTTTCAGACCGTTTCATGCTCCTCATATTTTTGACACGTTTTGAAGCTCTTCATATATTTCACAACTTTTCAGGCTCTTCATTTTTTTCAACACCACTTCATGCTCCTCCTATTTTTCTGACGGTTTCATGCTCATCTCATTTTTTACACCTTTTGAAGCTCTTCATATTTTTCACACCTTTTGATGCTCTTCATATTTTTCACACGTTTTCAGGCTCTTCATGTTTTTCAACACCGCATCATGCTATTTCTATTTTTCAGAGAGTTTCATGCTCCTCATGTATTTCACACCTTTTGAAGCTCTTCATATTTTTCAAACCTTTTCAGGCTCTTCATGTTTTTCCACACCCCTTCATGCTTCTCCCATTTTTCAGCCCGTTTCATGCTCCTCATATATTTCACACCTTTTGAAGCTCTTCATATTTTTCACACCTTTTCAGGCTCTTCATGTTTTTGATCACCGTTTCATGCTCCTCCTATTTTTCAGGCCATTTCATGCTCCTCATATATTTGACACATTTTGAAGCTCTGAATATTTTTCACTCCTTTTCAGGCTCTTCATATTTTTGAACACCGCTTCATGCTCCTCCAATTTTTCAGGTCGTTTCATGTTCTTCATATGTTTGACACCTTTTGAAGCTCTTCATATTTTTCACACCTTTTCAGGCTCTTCATTTTTTTCAACACCACTTCATACTTCTCCTATTTTTCAGCCCGTTTCATGCTCCTCATGTATTTCACACCTTTTGAAGCTCTTCATATTTTTCACACCTTTTCAGGCTCTTCATATTTTTGAACACCGCTTCATGCTCCTCCAATTTTTCAGGTCGTTTCATGCTCCTCATAATTTTGACACGTTTTGAAGCTCTTCATATGTTTCACAACTTTTCAGGCTCTTCATTTTTTTCAACACCACTTCATGCTCCTCCTATTTTTCAGACGGTTTCATGCTCATCTAATTTTTTCACCTTTTGAAGCTCTTCATATTTTTCACACCTTTTGATGCTCTTCATATTTTTCACACGTTTTCAGGCTCTTCATGTTTTTCAACACCGCTTCATGCTATTTCTATTTTTCAGAGAGTTTCATGCTCCTCATGTATTTCACACCTTTAGAAGCTCTTCATATTTTTCAAACCTTTTCAGGCTCTTCATGTTATTCAACACCCCTTCATGCTTCTCCTATTTTTCAGCCCGTTTCATGCTCCTCATGTATTTCACACCTTTTGAAGCTCTTCATATTTTTCACACCTTTTCAGGCTCTTCATGTTTTTGATCACCGTTTCATGCTCCTCCTATTTTTCAGACCGTTTCATGCTCATGTCATTTTCGACACCTTTTGAAGCTCTTCATATATTTCACACCTTTTGAAGCTCTTCATATTTTGCACACCTTTCCAGGCTCTTCATTTTTTTCAACACCGCTTCATGCTCCACCTACTTTTCAGACCGTTTCATGCTCCTCATATTTTTGACACCTTTTGAAGCTTTTCATATTTTTCACACCTTTTCAGGCTCTTCATTTTTTTCAACACCACTTCATGCTTCTCCTATTTTTCAGCCCGTTTCATGCTCCTCATGTTTTTCACACCTTTTGAAGCTCGTCATATTTTTCACACCTTTTAAGGCTCTCCATGTTTTTGATCACCGTTTCTTGCTCCTCCTATTTTTCAGACCGTTTCATGCTCCTCATATTTTTGACACCTTTTGAAGCTCTTCATAATTTTCACACCCTTTCAGGCTCTTCATGTTTTTCAACACCACTTCATGCTTCTCCTATTTTTCAGACCGTTTCATGCTCCTCATATTTTTGACATCTTTAGAAACTCTTCATATCTTTCACACCTTTTCAGACTCTTCATGTTTTTCAACACCGCTTCATGCTCCTCCTATTTTTCAGACCATTTCCTGCTCTTCATATTTTTGACACCTCTTGAAGCTCTTCATATATTTCAGACCTTTTCAGCCTCTTCATTTTTTTCAAAACCGCTTCATGCTTCTCCTATTTTTCACACCGTTTCATGCTCATCTCATTTTTGACACCTTTTGAAGCTCTTCATATATTTCACACCTTTTCAAGCTCTTCATATTTTTCAGACCTTTTCAGGCTCTTCATGTTTTTGAACACGGCTTCTTGCTCCTCCTATTTTTCTGACCGTTTCATGCTCCTCATATTTTTGACACCGTTTGAAGCTCTTAATCTTTTTCACACCTTTTCAGGCTCTTCATGATTGAACACCGCTTCATGCTCCTTCTATTTTTCAGAGAGTTTCATGCTCCTCATGTATTTCACACCTTTTGAATCTCTTCATATTTTCCACACCTTTTCAGGCTCTTCATGTTTTTCCACACCACTTCATGCTTCTCCTATTTTTCAGCCCGTTTCAAACTACTCATGTATTTCACACCTTTTGAAGCTCTTCATATTTTCCACACCTTTTCAGGCTCTTCATATTTTTGAACACCGCTTCATGCTCCTCTAATTTTTCAGGCCCTTTCATGTTCCTCATAATTTTGACACCTTTTGAAGCTCTTCATATGTTTCACACCTTTTCAGGCTCTTCATTTTTTTCAACACCACTTCATGCTCCTCCTATTTTTCAGACGGTTTCATGCTCATCTCATTTTTTACACCTTTTGAAGCTCTTCATATTTTTCACACCTTTTCAGGCTCTTCATGTTTTTCACACCTTTTCAGGCTCTTCATGTTTTTGAACACCATTTCAGGCTTCTTCTAATTTGCAGACCGTTTCTTTCTCCTCATATTTTTGACACCTTTTGAAGCTCTTTATATATTTCACACCTTCTCAGGCTCTTCATTTTTTTCAACACCACTTCTTGCTCCTCCTATTTTTCAGACCGTTTCATGCTCATCTCATTTTGACACCTTTTGAAGCTCTTCAAATTTTTCATGTCTTTTGAAGCTCTTCATATTTTTCACAACTTTTCAGGCTCTTTATGATTTTCAACACCGCTTCATGCTCCTCCTATTTTTCAGACCGTTTCATGCTCATCTCATTTTGACACCTTTTGAAGCTCTCCAAATTTTTCACACCTTTTGAAGCTCTTCATATTTTTCATATTTTTGAAGCTCTTCATATTTTCACACGTTTTCAGGCTCTTCATGTTTTTCAACACCGCTTCATGCTATTTCTATTTTTCAGAGAGTTTCATGCTCCTCATGTATTTCACACCTTTTGAAGCTCTTCATATTTTTCAAACCTTTTCAGGCTCTTCATGTTTTTCCACACCCCTTCATGCTTCTCCTATTTTTCAGCCCGTTTCAGCTCCTCATGTATTTCACACCTTTTGAAACTCTTCATATTTTTCACACCTTTTCAGGCTCTTCATGTTTTTGATCACCGTTTCATGCTCCTCCTATTTTTCAGACCGTTTCATGCTCATCTCATTTTTGACACCTTTTGAAGCTCTTCATATATTTCACACCTTTTGAAGCTCTTCATATTTTGCACACCTTTCCAGGCTCTTCATATTTTTCAACACCGCTTCATGCTCCACCTATTTTTCAGACCGTTTCATGCTCCTCATATTTTTGACACCTTTTGAAGCTTTTCATATTTTTCACACCTTTTCAGGCTCTTCATTTTTTTCAACACCGCTTCATGCTTCTCCTATTTTTCAGACAGATTCATGCTCTTCCTATTTTTCCGACTGTTTCATGCACCTCTTATTATTGACACCTTTTGAAGCTCTCATATTTTTCACACCTTTCCTGGCTCTTCATGTTTTTGATCACCGTTTCAGGCTCCTCCTATTTTTCAGACCCTTTCATGCTCCTCATATTTTTGACATCTTTCGAAGCTCTTCATATTTTTCACACCTTTTCAGGCTCTTCATATTTTTGAACACCGCTTCATGCTCCTCCAATTTTTCAGGTCGTTTCATGCTCCTCATAATTTTGACACGTTTTGAAGCTCTTCATATATTTCACAACTTTTCAGGCTCTTCATTTTTTTCAACACCACTTCATGCTCCTCCTATTTTTCAGACGGTTTCATGCTCATCTCATTTTTTACACCTTTTGAAGCTCTTCATATTTTTCACACCTTTTGATGCTCTTCATATTTTTCACACGTTTTCAGGCTCTTCATGTTTTTCAACACCGCTTCATGCTATTTCTATTTTTCAGAGAGTTTCATGCTCCTCATGTATTTCACACCTTTAGAAGCTCTTCATATTTTTCAAACCTTTTCAGGCTCTTCATGTTTTTCCACACCCCTTCATGCTTCTCCTATTTTTCAGCCCGTTTCATGCTCCTCATGTATTTCACACCTTTTGAAGCTCTTCATATTTTTCACACCTTTTCAGGCTCTTCATGTTTTTGATCACCGTTTCATGCTCCTCCTATTTTTCAGACCGTTTCATGCTCATGTCATTTTCGACACCTTTTGAAGCTCTTCATATATTTCACACCTTTTGAAGCTCTTCATATTTTGCACACCTTTCCAGGCTCTTCATATTTTTCAACACCGCTTCATGCTCCACCTACTTTTCAGACCGTTTCATGCTCCTCATATTTTTGACACCTTTTGAAGCTGTTCATATTTTTCACACCTTTTCAGGCTCTTCATTTTTTTCAACACTACTTCTTGCTCCTCCAATTTTTCAGACCGTTTCATGCTCATCTAATTTTTGACACCTGTGGAAGCTCTTAATATTTTTCACACCTTCTGAAGCTCTTTATATATTTCACACTTTTTCAGGCTCTTCATGTTTTTCAACACCACTTCATGCTTCTCCTATTTTTCAGCCCGTTTCATGCTCCTCATGTTTTTCACACCTTTTGAAGCTCGTCATATTTTTCACACCTTTTAAGGCTCTCCATGTTTTTGATCACCGTTTCTTGCTCCTCCTATTTTTCAGACCGTTTCATGCTCCACATATTTTTGACACCTTTTGAAGCTCTTCATAATTTTCACACCCTTTCAGGCTCTTCATGTTTTTCAACACCACTTCATTCTTCTCCTATTTTTCAGACCGTTTCATGCTCCTCATATTTTTGACATCTTTAGAAACTCTTCATATCTTTCACACCTTTTCAGACTCTTCATGTTTTTCAACACCGCTTCATGCTCCTCCTATTTTTCAGACCATTTCCTGCTCTTCATATTTTTGACACCTCTTGAAGCTCTTCATATATTTCGCACCTTTTCAGCCTCTTCATTTTTTTCAAAACCGCTTCATGCTCCTCCTATTTTTCACACCGTTTCATGCTCATGTCATTTTTGACACCTTTGGAAGCTCTACATATATTTCACACCTTTTCAAGCTCTTCATATTTTTCAGACCTTTTCAGGCTCTTCATGTTTTTGAACACGGCTTCTTGCTCCTCCTATTTTTCAGACCGTTTCATGCTTCTCATATTTTTGACACCGTTTGAAGCTCTTCATATTTTTCACACCTTTTCAGGCTCTTCATGATTGAACACCGCTTCATGCTCCTTCTATTTTTCAGAGAGTTTCATGCTCCTCATGTATTTCACACCTTTTGAAGCTCTTCATATTTTCCACACCTTTTCAGGCTCTTCATGTTTTTCCACACCACTTCATGCTTCTCCTATTTTTCAGCCCGTTTCAAACTACTCATGTATTTCACACCTTTTGAAGCACTTCATATTTTTCACACCTTTTCAGGCTCTTCATATTTTTGAACACCGCTTCATGCTCCTCCAATTTTTCAGGCCGTTTCATGTTCCTCATAATTTTGACACCTTTTGAAGCTCTTCATATGTTTCACACCTTTTCAGGCTCTTCATTTTTTTCAACACCACTTCATGCTCCTCCTATTTTTCAGACCATTTCATGCTCCTCATATTTTTGACACCTTTGAAGCTCTTCATATTTTATCACACTTATTCAGGCTCTTCATGTTTTTCAACACCGCTTCATGCTCCTCCTATTTTTCAGACCGTTTCATGCTCCTCATATTTTTGACAGTTTTTCAAGCTCTTCCTTTTTTTCACATCTTTTCATGCTCTTCATGTTTTTCAACACCGCTTCATGCTTCTCCTATTTTTCAGACATTTTCATGCTCCTCCTCTTTTTCAGACTGTTTCATGCAACTCTTATTATTGACACCTTTTGAAGCTCTCATATTTTTCACACCTTTTCAGGGTCTTCATGTTTTTCAACACCACTTCATGTTCCTCCTATTTTTGCGACCGTTTCATGCTCATCTCATTTTTGACACCTTTTGAAGCTCTTCATACTTTTCACACCTTTGAAGCTCTTCATATTTTTTACTCGTTTTCAGGCTTTTCATGTTTTTGAACACCATTTCAAGCTCCTCCTATTTTTCAGACCGTTTCATGCTCCTCATATTTTTCACACCTTTTGAAGCTCTTCATATTTTTACAACTTTTCTGGCTCTTCATGTTTTCAACACCGCTTCATGCTCCTCCTATTTTTGAGACCGTTTAATGCTCCTCATATTTTTGACACCTTTTGAAGCTCTTCATATTTTCCACACCTTTTCTGGCTTTTCTTGTTTTTGAACACCGCTTCATGTTACTCCTATTTTTCACACCGTTTAATGCTCCTCATTTATTTGACATTTTTTGAAGCACTTCATATTTTTCACACCTTTTCAGGCTCTTCATATTTTTGAACACCGCTTCATGCTCCTCCTGTTTTTTAGACCTTTTCATGTTCCTCGTATTTTCGACAACTTTTGAAGCTCTTCCTATATTTCACACCTTTTCAGGCTCTCCATGTTTTTCCACACCGTTTCATGCTCCTCCTAATTATCACACCGTTTCATGCTCCTCCTATATTTCAGACCGTTTCATACTCCTCATATTTTTGACACCTTTTGAAGCTCTTCATATTTTACACACCTTTTCAGGCTCTTCATGTTTTTCAACACCCCTTCATACTGCTCCTATATTTCTGACCGTTTCATGCTCCTTATACTTTTCACACTTTTTGAAGCTCTTCATATTTTTCACACCTTTTCCAGCCCTTCATGCTTTTGAACAACGCTTCATGCTCCTCCTATTTTTCAGAACGTTTTATGTTCCTCATATTTATGACACCTTTGAAAGCTCTTCGTATATTTCACACCTTTTCAGGCTCTTCATGTTTTTCAACACCACTTCATGTTCCTCCTATTTTTCAGACCGTTTCATACATATCTCCTCTTTTGACACCTTTTGAAGATCTTCATATAATTCACACCATTTGAAGCTCTTAATATTTTTCACACCGTTTCAGGCTCTTCATGTTTTTCAACACCATTTCTGGCTCCTCCTATTTTTCAGACCGTTTCATGCTCATCTCATTTTTAACAGCTTTTGAAGCTCTTCATATTTTTGACACCTTTTGAAGCTCTTCATCTTTTTCACATTTTTTGAAGCTCTTCATATTTTTTACACGTTTTCAGGCTCTTCATGTTTTTCAACACCACTTCATGTTCCTCCTATTTTTCAGACCGTTTCTTGCTCCTCATGTATTTCACACCTTTTGAAGCTCTTCATATTCTTCACACCTTTTCAGGCTCTTGATGTTTTTCCACTCCGTTTCATGCTCCTCCTATTTTTCATACAGTTTCATGCTCCTCATATTTTTCACACCTCTTGAAGCTATTCATATTCTTCACACATTTTCAGGCTCTTGATGTTTTTCCACACCACTTCATGCTCCTCCTATTTTTCACAGCGTCATGCTCCACATATTTTTTCATTGTTTGAGGCTCTTCATATTTTTCACACGTTTTGAAGCTCTTCTTATTTTTCGCACGTTTTCAGGCTCTTTATGTTTTTCAACACCGCTTCATGCTCCTCCTATTTTTCAGACCGTTTCATGCTCCTCATGTTTGTGACACCTTTTGAAGCTCTTCATATTTTTCACACATTTTCAGGCTCTTCATGTTTTTCAACAGCGCTTCATGCTCCTCCTATTTTTCAGACCGTTTCATGCTCCGCATATTTTTGACACCTTTTGAAGCTCTTCATTTTTTTGACACGTTTTGAAGCTCTTCTTATTTTTCACACGTTTTCAGGCTCTTTATGTTTTTCAACACCGCTTCATGCTCCACCGATTTTTCAGACCATTTCATGCTCCTCATATTTTTGACACCTTTTGAAGCTCTTCATATTTTTCACACCTTTTCAGGCTCTTCATGTTTTTCAACAGCGCTTCATGCTCCTCCTATTTTTCAGACCGTTTCATGCTCCGCATATTTTTGACACCTTTTGAA
The DNA here is from genome assembly GCF_033118175.1 of Dama dama. NCBI lineage: Eukaryota > Metazoa > Chordata > Mammalia > Artiodactyla > Cervidae > Dama > Dama dama. The sequence continues at coordinate 2,303,021 of NW_026870965.1, read as the reverse complement.
GCTCTTCATTTTTTTCACACCTTTTCAGGCTCTTCATGTTTTTCAACACTGCTTCATGTACCTCATATTTTTCAGACCGTTTCATGCTCCTCATATTTTTGACACCTTTTGAAGCTCTTCATATTTTACACCTTTTCAGGCTCTTCATGTTTTTCAGCACCGCTTCATTCTCCTCCTATTTTTCAGACCGTTTCAATTTACTCATGTATTTCACACCTTTTGAAACTCATCATATTTTTCACACATTTTCAGGCTCATCATGTTTTTCAACACCGTTTTATGATCCTCCTGTTTTTCAGGCTGTTTCATGTTCCTGATATTTTTGACACATTTTGAAGCTCTTCATATTTTCCACACATTTTCAGGCTCTTCATGTTTTTGAACACCGTTTCATGCTCCTCCTATTTTTCAGACCGTTTCATGCTCCTCTTATTTTTGACACCTGTTGAAGCTCTTCATAGTTTTCACACCTTTTCAGGTTCTCCATGTTTTTGAACACCGCTTCATGCTCCTCCTATTTTTCAGACTGTTTCTTGCTCCTCATTTTTCAGACCGTTTCATGTTCCTCATATTTTTGACACATTTTGAAGCTCTTCATATTTTTCACACCTTTTCAGGCTCTTCCTCTTTTTCAACACCACTTCATGCTCCTCCTGTTTTTCAGACCGTTTCATGCTCCTAATATATTTGACAGCTTCCTAAACTCTTGATATTTTTCACACCTTTTCCGGCTCTTCATATTTTGGAACACTGTTTCATCCTCCTCCTATTTTTCAGACCGTTTCTTGCTCCTCATATTTTTTACACGTTTTGATGCTCGTCATATTTTTCACACCTTTTGAAGCTCTTCATATTTTTCACAGGTTTTCAGGCTCTTCATGTTTTTCAACACCGCTTCATGCTCCTCCTGTTTTTCAGACCATTTCAAGCTCCTCATGTATTTCACAGCTTTTGAAGCTCTTCATATTTTTCACACCTTTTCAGGCTCTTTATGTTTTTGAACACTGCTTCATGCTCCTCCTATTTTTCAGACCATTTCATGCTCTTCATGTATGTCACACCTTTTGAAGCTCTTCATATTTTTCACACCTTCTCAGGCTCTTCATGTTTTGAACACTGTTTCATGCTGCTCCTATTTTTCAGACCATTTCATCCTCCTCATATTTTTGACACCTTTGCAAGCTCTTCATATTTTTGACTCCGTTTCAGACTCTTCATATTTTTGAACACTGCTTCATGCTCCTCCTTTTTTTCATACCGTTTCATGCTCCTCATATTTTTCACACCTTTTGAAGCTCTTCATATTTTTCACACCTTTTGAAGCTCTTCATATTTTTCACACGTTTTCAGGATCTTCATGTTTTTCAACACCGCTTCATGATCCTCCTGTTTTTCAGACCTTTTCATGCTCCTTGTATTTTTGACACCTTTTCAAGCTTTTCATATATTTCACACCTTTTCATTCTCTTCATGTTTTTCAATACCACTTCATGCTCCTCCTATTTTTCAGACCGTTTCATGCTCATCTCATTTTTGACACCTTTTGAAGCTCTTCATATTTTTCACACCTTTTGAAACTCTTCATATTTTTCACACCTTTTCAGGCTCTTCATGTTTTTGAACACCGCTTCATGCTCCCCCTATTTTTCAGACCGTTTAATGCTCCTCATATTTTTGACACCTTTTGAAGCTCTTCATATTTTTCACACCTTTTCAGGATCTTCATGTTTTTGAACACCGCTTCATGCTCCTCCTATTTATCAGACGGTTTCATGTTCCTCATATTTTTGATACGTTTTGAAACTCTTCATATTATTCGTACCTTTTCAGGATCTCCATGTTTTTGAATACCGGTTCATGCTCCTCCTATTTTTGAGAACGTTTCATGCTTCTCTTATTTTTGACACCTTTTAAAGCTCTTCATATTTTTCACACCTTTTCAGGCTCTTCATGTTTTTCAACATCTCTTTATGCTCCTGCTATTTTTAAGACCGTTTCATGCTCCTCATATTTTTCACACCTTTTGAAGCTGTTCATATTTTCACACCTTTTCAGGCTCTCGATGTTTTTGAACACCACTTCATGCTCCTCCTATTTTTCAGACCGTTTCATGCTCCTCATATTTTTGACACCTTTTGAATCTCTTCATATTTTTCACACCTTTTCAGGCTCTTCATGTTTTTCACACGTTTTCAGGCTCTTCAGGTTTTTGAACACTGTTTCATGCTCCTCATATTTTTGACACCTTTTGAAGCTCTTCATATTTTTCACTCCTTTTCAGGCTCTTCATATTTTTCAACACCGAATCATGCTCCTCCTATTTTTCAGTCCGTTTCATGCTCCTCCTATTTTTGACACCTTTTGATGTTCTTCATATTTTTCACACCTTTTCAGGCTCTTCATGTTTTTGAACACAGTTTTATGCTGCTCTTATATTTCAGACCGTTTCCTGCTCCTCATATTTTTGACACCTTTTGAAGCTCTTCATATTTTTCACACCTTTTCAGGCTCTTCATGTTTTTCAACACCGCTTCATGATCCTCCTATTTTTCAGACCATTTCATGCTCCTCATATTTTTCAAACCTTTTGAAGTTCTTCATAATTTTCACACGTTTTCAGGCTCTTCATGTTTTTCACACGTTTTCAGGCTCTTCATGTTTTTGAACAACGTTTCATGCTCCTCCTATTTTTCAGACCGTTTAATGCTCCTCATGCATTTCACATCTTTTCAAGCTCTTCATATTTTTCACACCTTTTCAGGCTCTTCATGTTTTTCAACACCACTTCATGCTCCACCTATTTTTCAGACCGTTTCATGCTCCTCATATTTTTCACACCTTTTGAAGCTCTTCATGTATTTCACACCTTTTCAGGCTCTTCATGTTTTTGAACACCGTTTCATGCTCCTCCTATTTTTCAGACAGTTTCATGCTCATCTCATATTTGACACCTTTTGAAGGTCTTCATATTTTTCACACCTTTTGATGCTGCCAGTTTTATTTAAGACTTTACATATCTGAATAATCAGTTAAAAATCAAATATTCATTTTTAGAGTTGCACAAAAGGAAAATAATAGGGAAAGTGATGACTGGCTTATGATTTGGGGCCAATTTCCATAAGTTAAATATAAAATCTAAGTTTTAGAACCTGGGGCTCTAAAAATAGCACTTGTAATTAATACTGATTTTCAGATTCATAGTTTATGGAAGTCACTACATTTTATTTCTTGATGTTATAGATTTAACAACATATTGGTAGCAACATGTAACTTCTCACATGGATTAGACATCAAGAGACCAGTTTATGTATATAAACTTAAACACTGGAAATGAATATATTCAGCTATTATGGAACTTATACTAAATACAAACTAGTTAACAACTTTCCAAAAGGCACAAAAGACAGTGTTAATAAAGAGTGGTCTTTTGCATCTTTTTCAAAAATTCTTCCTTGTTTATTTCTCCATCCCCATCATGATCAGCCTCATCAAGCATTTCCTGAAGTTCATCATCTGTTAAATTTTCCCCAGCTCCTTAGCAACCCTCTTGATATTGTTCAATGATATACTTCCTGTATCATCATCATCATCAAATAGTTTGAAAGCCTTCAATATTTCTCCTTTTTCATCCTTTTCACTCATTTTTACACTCATTATGGCAAAAAATTCTTCAAAATTCATGGTGCCAATTCCTTCTTTGTCAGTTTCAGCTATCATCTTTTTAATTTCTTCTTTCTTTGGCTCAAATCCTAAGGCCCACATTGCAATCATGTCTCCAACCGGCGCCCCCGGCCAGGACCTCCCAGCTTTACCCGCCAGCCTGAAGCGCTTAATATTTGTGACACGTTTTCAGGCTTTTCATGTTTTTCAACAACGTTTCATGAGCCTCCTATTTTTCAGTCCGTTTCATGCTCCTCATAGTTTTGACACCTTTTGAAGCTCTTCATAATTTTCACACCTTTTCAGGCTCTTCATGTTTTTCACACGTTTTCAGGCTCTTCTTGTTTTTGAACACTGTTTCATGCTCCTCCTATTTTTCAGACCGTTTCATGCTCCTCATATTTTTGACACCTTTTGAAGCTCTTCATATTTTTCACACCTTTTCAGGCTCTTCATGTTTTTGAACACCGCTTCATGCTCCTCCTATTTTTCAGACCGTTTCATGCTCCTCATATTTTTGACACCTTTTGAAGCTCTTCATATTTCTCAGACATTTTCAGGCTCTTCATGTTTTTAAACACCGCTTCATGCTCCTCCTATTTTTCAGACAGTTTCGTGCTCCTCATATTTTTCACACCATTTGAAGCTGTTCATATTTTTCACACCTTTTCAGGCTCTTCATATTTTTGAACACCGCTTCATGCTCCTCCTATTTTTCAGACCGTTTCATGCTCCTCATATTTTTGACACCTTTTGAAGCTCTTCATATTTTTCACACCTTTTCAGGTTCTTCATGATTTCAACACCACTTCATGCTCCTCCTATTTTCAGACCGTTTCATGCTCCTCATATATTTGACAGCTTTTGAAGCTCTTCATATTTTTCACACCTTTTCAGGCTCTTCATATTTTTCAACACCACTTCATGCTCCTCCTATTTTTCAGACCGTTTCTTGCTCATCTGATTTCTTACACCTTTTGAAGCCTTTCATATTTTTCACACCTTTTGATGCTCTTCATATTTTTTAACAGGTTTTCAAGCTCTTCATGTTTTTCAACACTGCTTCAACCTCCTCGTATTTTTCATACCATTTCATGCTCCTCATATTTTTGACACGTTTTGAGGCTCTTCATATTTTTCACTCCCTTTCAGTCTCTTCATGTTTTGAACACCGTTTCATGCTACTCCTTTTTCAGAAAGTTTCATGCTCCTCATATTTTTGACACCTTTTGAAGCGCTTCATATTTTTCACATCTTTTCAGGTTCTTCATGTTTTTGAACACCATTTCATGCTCCTCCTATTTTTCAGGACGTTTCATGATCCTCGTATTTTTGACACCTTTTGAAGCTCTTCATATTTTTCACACTTTTTCAGGCTCTTCATGTTTTTCAACACCGCTTCATGCTCCTCCTATTTTTCAGACCGTTTCATGCTCCTCATATATTTGACACCTTTTGAGGCGCTTCATATTTTTCATACCTTTTCAGGCTCTTCATGTTTTTCAACCCCGCTTCATGTTCCTCCTATTTTTCAGACCGTTTCATGCTCCTCATATTTTTGACACCTTTTGAAGCTCTTCAAATTTTTCATACCTTTTCAGGCTCTTCATGTTTTTCAACACCGCTTCATGCTCCTCCTATTTTTCAGACCGTTTCATGCTTCTCATATTTTTGACACCTTTTGAAGCTCTTCATATTTTTCATACCTTTTCAGGCTCTTCATGTTTTTCAACACCGCTTCATGCTCCTCCTATTTTTCAGACCGTTTCATGGTCCTCATATTTTTGACATGTTTTGAAGCTCTTCATATTTTTCACACATATTCAGGCTCTTCATGTTTTTGAACACCGTTTCATGCTCCTCCTATTTTCAGACCTTTTCATGCTGCTCATATATTTTACACCTTTTGAAACTCTTCATATTTTTCACACCATTTCAGTCTCTTCATGTTTTTGAACACCACTTCGTGCTCCTCCTATTTTTCAGACCGTTTCATGGTCATCTCATTTTTTACACCTTTTGAAGCTCATCATATTTTCCACACCTTTTGAAACTCTTCATATTTTTCACAGGTTTTCAGGCTCTTCATGTTTTTCAACTCTGCCTCATGCTCCTCCTATTTTTCAGACCGTTTCATGCTCCTCATATTTTTGACACGTTTTCAGGCTCTTCATATTTTTCACACCCTTCCAGGCGCTTCATAATTTTGAACACTGTTTCATGCTACTTCTTTTTCACAACGTTTCATGCTCCTCATATTTTTGACACCTTTTATAGCTCTTCATATTTTTGACACCTTTTCAGGCTCTTCATGTTTTTCAACACCATTTCATGCTCCTCCTATTTTTCAGACCTTTTCATGCCTCTCATATTTTTGACACGTTTTGAGGCTCTTAATATTTTTCACACCTTTCCAGGCTCTTCATGATTTTCAACACCGTTTCATGCTCCTTATTTTTCAGAACGTTTCATGCTCCTCATATTTTTGACACCTTTTGCAGGTCTTCATATTTTTCACAACTTTTCAGGCTCTTCATGTTTTTCAACACCACTTTATTCTGCTCCTATTTTGCAGACCGTTTCATGCTCATCTCTTCTTTGACACCTTTTGAAGATCTTCATATCTTTCACACCTTTTGAAGCTCTTCATATTTTTCACACGTTTTCAGGCTCTTCATGTTTTTCAACACCGCTTCATGCTCCTCCTATTTTTCAGACCGTTTCATGCTCCTCATATTTTTGACACCTTTGAAGCTCTTCATATTTTTCACACCTTTTCAGGCTCTTCACGTTTTTGAACACCGCTTCATGCTCCTCCGATTTTCCAGACCGTATCATGCTCCTCATATTTTTGACACCTTTTGAAGCTCTTCATATTTTTCACACCTTTTGAAGCACTTCATATTTTTCAGACCTCTTCAGGCTCTTCATATTTTTCACACCTTTTCAGGCTCTTCATGTTTTTCAACACCACTTCATGCTCCCCCTATTTTTCAGACCGTTTCATCCTCCTCATTTTCTTTGAGACCTTTTGAAGCTCTTCATATATTTCACAACTTTTCACGTTCTTCATGATTTTCAACACCACTTCATGCTCCTCCTATTTTTCAGAACTTTTCATGCTTTTTTCATTTTTCACACATTTTGAAGCTCTTCATATTTTTCACACGTTTTCAGGCTCTTCATGTTTTTCAACACCGCTTCAGCTCCTTCTATTTTTCAGACCGTTTCATGCTTCACATATTTTTGTCACCTTTTGAAGCTCTTCATATTTCTCACAGTTTTTCAGGCTCTTCATGTTTTTCAACACCGCTTCATGCTCCTCATATTTTTCAGCCCGTTTCATGCTCCTCATGTATTTCACACCTTTTGAAGCTCTTCATATTTTTCACACCTTTTCAGGCTCTTCATGTTTTTCAACACCACTTCATGCTCCTCCTATTTTTCAGACCGTTTCATTCTCCTCATGTTTTTGACACCGTTTGAAGCTCTTCATATTTTTCACTCCTTTTCAGGCTCTTCATGATTTTCAACACCATGTCATGCTCCTCCTATTTTTCAGACCGTTTCATGCTCATCTGATTTTTGACACCTTTTGAAGCTCTTCTTATTTTTCACACCTTTTGAACCTCTTCATATTTTTCACACCATTTCAGGCTCTTCATGTTTTTCAACACCACTTCATGCTCCTCCTATTTTTCAGGCCGTTTCATGCTCCTCGTATTTTTGACACCTTTGAAGCTCTTCATATTTTTCACACCTTTTCAGTTTCTTCATGTTTTTGAACACTGCTTCATGATCCTCCTATAATTCAGACCGTTTCAGGCTCCTCATGTATTTCACACCTTTTGAAGCTCTTCATATTTTTCACACGTTTTCAGGCTCTTCATGTTTTTCAACACCACTTCATGCTCCTCCTATTTTTCAGAACTTTTCATGCTCCTCTCATTTTTCACACCTTTTGAAGCTCTTCATATTTTTCAGACCTTTTCAGGCTCTTCATGTTTTTCAACACCGCTTCGTGCATCTTCTATTTTTCAGACCGATTCATGCTCCTCATATTTTTGACACGTTTTGAAGCTCTTCATATTTTTCACAACTTTTCATGCTCTTCATTTTTTTGCACCCCATTTCATGCTCCTCCTATTTTTCAGGCCGTTTCATGCTCCTCATATTTTTGACACCCTTTGAAGCTCTTCATATTTTTCACACCTTTAGAAGCTCTTCATATTTTTGACACGTTTTCAGGCTTTTCATGTTTTTCAACACCGTTTCTTGCTCCTCCTATTTTTCAGACCGTTTCATGCTCCTCATATTTTTGACACCTTTTGAAGCTCTTCATTATTTTCACACCTTTTCAGGCTCTTCATGTTTTTCACACGTTTTCAGCCTCTTCATGTTTTTGAACAATGTTTCATGCTCCTCATCTTTTTGACACCTTTTGAAGCTCTTCATATTTTTCACACCTTTTCAGGCTCTTCATGTTTTTCAACACCGCATCATGCTCCTCCTATTTTTCAGTCCGTTTCATGCTCCTCCTATTTTTGACAACTTTTGATGTTCTTCATATTTTTCACAACTTTTCAGGCTCTTCATGTTTTTCAACACCGCTTCATGGTCCTCCTATTTTTCAGACCGTTTCATGTTCCTCATATTTTTCACACCTTTTAAACCTCTTCATATTATTCACACCTTTCAGTCTCTTCATGTTTTTGAACACCGTTTCATTCTCCTCCTATTTTTCAGACCGTTTCATGCTCCTCATGTATTTCACACCCTTTGAAGCTCTTCATATTTTTCACAACTTTTCAGGCTCTTCATGTTTTTTAACACAGTTTTATGCTGCTCTTATATTTCAGACCGTTTCCTGCTCCTCATATTTTTGACACCTTTTGAAGCTGTTCATATTTTTCACACCTTTTCATTCTCTTCATGTTTTTCAACACCGCCTCATGATCCTCCTATTTTTCAGACCATTTCATGCTCCTCATATTTTTCACACCTTTTGAAGCTCTTCATATTTTTCACACCTTTTCAGGCTCTTCATGTTTTTCACACGTTTTCAGGCTCTTCATGTTTTTGAACACAGTTTTATGCTGCTCTTATATTTCAGACCGTTTCCTGCTCCTCATATTTTTGACACCTTTTGAAGCTCTTCATATTTTTCACACCTTTTCAGGCTCTTCATGTTTTTCAACACCGCTTCATGATCCTCCTATTTTTCAGACCATTTCATGCTCCTCATATTTTTCAAACCTTTTGAAGCTCTTCATAATTTTCACACCTTTTCAGGCTCTTCATGTTTTTCACACGTTTTCAGGTCTTCATGTTTTTGAACACCGTTTCATGCTCCTCCTATTTTTCAGACCGTTTAATGCTCCTCATGCATTTCACATCTTTTCAAGCTCTTCATATTTTTCACACCTTTTCAGGCTCTTCATGTTTTTCAACACCTTTTCATGCTCCTCCTATTTTTCAGACCGTTTCATGCTCATCTCATTTTTGACGCCTTTTGAAGCTCTTCATATTTTTCACACTTTTTCAGTCTCTTCATGTTTTTGAACACCGTTTCATGCGACTCCTATTTTTCAGACCGTTTAATGCTCCTCATATTTTTCACACCTTTTGAAGCTCTTCATATTTTTCACACCTTTTCAGGCTCTTCATGTTTTTCAACACCACTTCATGCTCCTCCTATTTTTCAGACCGTTTCATGCTCCTCATATTTTTGACACCTTTTGAAGCTCTTCATATTTTTCACACCTTTTCAAGCTCTTCATGTTTTTCAACACCACTTCATGCTCCACCTATTTTTCAGACCGTTTCATGCTCCTCATATTTTTCACACCTTTTGAAGCTCTTCATGTATTTCACACCTTTTCAGGCTCTTCATGTTTTTGAACACCGTTTCATGCTCCTCCTATTTTTCAGACAGTTTCATGCTCATCTCATATTTGACACCTTTTGAAGGTCTTCATATTTTTCACACCTTTTGATGCTGCCAGTTTTATTTAAGACTTTACATATCTGAATAATCAGTTAAAAATCAAATATTCATTTTTAGAGTTGCACAAAAGGAAAATAATAGGGAAAGTGATGACTGGCTTATGATTTGGGGCCAATTTCCATAAGTTAAATATAAAATCTAAGTTTTAGAACCTGGGGCTCTAAAAATAGCACTTGTAATTAATACTGATTTTCAGATTCATAGTTTATGGAAGTCACTACATTTTATTTCTTGATGTTATAGATTTAACAACATATTGGTAGCAACATGTAACTTCTCACATGGATTAGACATCAAGAGACCAGTTTATGTATATAAACTTAAACACTGAAAATGAATATATTCAGCTATTATGGAACTTATACTAAATACAAACTAGTTAACAACTTTCCAAAAGGCACAAAAGACAGTGTTAATAAAGAGTGGTCTTTTGCATCTTTTTCAAAAATTCTTCCTTGTTTATTTCTCCATCCCCATGATGATCAGCCTCATCAAGCATTTCCTGAAGTTCATCATCTGTTAAATTTTCCCCTAGCTCCTTAGCAACCCTCTTGATATTGTTCAATGATATACTTCCTGTATCATCATCATCATCAAATAGTTTGAAAGCCTTCAATATTTCTCCTTTTTCATCCTTTTCACTCATTTTTACACTCATTATGGCAAAAAATTCTTCAAAATTCATGGTGCCAATTCCTTCTTTGTCAGTTTCAGCTATCATCTTTTTAATTTCTTCTTTCTTTGGCTCAAATCCTAAGGCCCACATTGCAAACATGTCCCCAACCGGCGCCCCCGGCCAGGACCTCCCAGCTTTACCCGCCAGCCTGAAGCGCTTAATATTTGTGACACGTTTTCAGGCTTTTCATGTTTTTCAACAACGTTTCATGAGCCTCCTATTTTTCAGTCCGTTTCATGCTCCTCAGTTTTGACACCTTTTGAAGCTCTTCATATTTTTCACACCTTTTCAGGCTCTTCATGTTTTTCAACACCGCATCATGCTCCTCCTATTTTTCAGTCCGTTTCATGCTCCTCCTATTTTTGACAACTTTTGATGTTCTTCATATTTTTCACAACTTTTCAGGCTCTTCATGTTTTTCAACACCGCTTCATGGTCCTCCTATTTTTCAGACCGTTTCATGTTCCTCATATTTTTCACACCTTTTAAACCTCTTCATATTATTCACACCTTTCAGTCTCTTCATGTTTTTGAACACCGTTTCATGCTCCTCCTATTTTTCAGACCGTTTCATGCTCCTCATGTATTTCACACCCTTTGAAGCTCTTCATATTTTTCACAACTTTTCAGGCTCTTCATGTTTTTTAACACAGTTTTATGCTGCTCTTATATTTCAGACCGTTTCCTGCTCCTCATATTTTTGACACCTTTTGAAGCTGTTCATATTTTTCACACCTTTTCATTCTCTTCATGTTTTTCAACACCGCCTCATGATCCTCCTATTTTTCAGACCATTTCATGCTCCTCATATTTTTCACACCTTTTGAAGCTCTTCATATTTTTCACACCTTTTCAGGCTCTTCATGTTTTTCACACGTTTTCAGGCTCTTCATGTTTTTGAACACAGTTTTATGCTGCTCTTATATTTCAGACCGTTTCCTGCTCCTCATATTTTTGACACCTTTTGAAGCTCTTCATATTTTTCACACCTTTTCAGGCTCTTCATGTTTTTCAACACCGCTTCATGATCCTCCTATTTTTCAGACCATTTCATGCTCCTCATATTTTTCAAACCTTTTGAAGCTCTTCATAATTTTCACACCTTTTCAGGCTCTTCATGTTTTTCACACGTTTTCAGGTCTTCATGTTTTTGAACACCGTTTCATGCTCCTCCTATTTTTCAGACCGTTTAATGCTCCTCATGCATTTCACATCTTTTCAAGCTCTTCATATTTTTCACACCTTTTCAGGCTCTTCATGTTTTTCAACACCTTTTCATGCTCCTCCTATTTTTCAGACCGTTTCATGCTCATCTCATTTTTGACGCCTTTTGAAGCTCTTCATATTTTTCACACTTTTTCAGTCTCTTCATGTTTTTGAACACCGTTTCATGCGACTCCTATTTTTCAGACCGTTTAATGCTCCTCATATTTTTCACACCTTTTGAAGCTCTTCATATTTTTCACACCTTTTCAGGCTCTTCATGTTTTTCAACACCACTTCATGCTCCTCCTATTTTTCAGACCGTTTCATGCTCCTCATATTTTTGACACCTTTTGAAGCTCTTCATATTTTTCACACCTTTTCAAGCTCTTCATGTTTTTCAACACCACTTCATGCTCCACCTATTTTTCAGACCGTTTCATGCTCCTCATATTTTTCACACCTTTTGAAGCTCTTCATGTATTTCACACCTTTTCAGGCTCTTCATGTTTTTGAACACCGTTTCATGCTCCTCCTATTTTTCAGACAGTTTCATGCTCATCTCATATTTGACACCTTTTGAAGGTCTTCATATTTTTCACACCTTTTGATGCTGCCAGTTTTATTTAAGACTTTACATATCTGAATAATCAGTTAAAAATCAAATATTCATTTTTAGAGTTGCACAAAAGGAAAATAATAGGGAAAGTGATGACTGGCTTATGATTTGGGGCCAATTTCCATAAGTTAAATATAAAATCTAAGTTTTAGAACCTGGGGCTCTAAAAATAGCACTTGTAATTAATACTGATTTTCAGATTCATAGTTTATGGAAGTCACTACATTTTATTTCTTGATGTTATAGATTTAACAACATATTGGTAGCAACATGTAACTTCTCACATGGATTAGACATCAAGAGACCAGTTTATGTATATAAACTTAAACACTGAAAATGAATATATTCAGCTATTATGGAACTTATACTAAATACAAACTAGTTAACAACTTTCCAAAAGGCACAAAAGACAGTGTTAATAAAGAGTGGTCTTTTGCATCTTTTTCAAAAATTCTTCCTTGTTTATTTCTCCATCCCCATGATGATCAGCCTCATCAAGCATTTCCTGAAGTTCATCATCTGTTAAATTTTCCCCTAGCTCCTTAGCAACCCTCTTGATATTGTTCAATGATATACTTCCTGTATCATCATCATCATCAAATAGTTTGAAAGCCTTCAATATTTCTCCTTTTTCATCCTTTTCACTCATTTTTACACTCATTATGGCAAAAAATTCTTCAAAATTCATGGTGCCAATTCCTTCTTTGTCAGTTTCAGCTATCATCTTTTTAATTTCTTCTTTCTTTGGCTCAAATCCTAAGGCCCACATTGCAAACATGTCCCCAACCGGCGCCCCCGGCCAGGACCTCCCAGCTTTACCCGCCAGCCTGAAGCGCTTAATATTTGTGACACGTTTTCAGGCTTTTCATGTTTTTCAACAACGTTTCATGAGCCTCCTATTTTTCAGTCCGTTTCATGCTCCTCAGTTTTGACACCTTTTGAAGCTCTTCATAATTTTCACACCTTTTCAGGCTCTTCATGTTTTTCACACGTTTTCAGGCTCTTCTTGTTTTTGAACACTGTTTCATGCTCCTCCTATTTTTCAGACCGTTTCATGCTCCTCATATTTTTGACACATTTTGAAGATCTTCATATTTTTCACACCTTTTCAGGCTATTCATGTTTTTGAGCCCAGCTTCATGCTCCTCATATTTTTCAGACCATTTCATGCTCCTCATGTATTTCACACCCTTTGAAGCTCTTTATATTTTTCACAACTTTTCAGGCTCTTCATGTTTTTTAACACAGTTTTATGCTGCTCTTATATTTCAGACCCTTTCCTGCTCCTCATATTTTTGACACCATTTGAAGCTCTTCATATTTTTCACACCTTTTCAGGTTCTCCATGTTTTAGAACGCCGCTTCATGCTCGTCCTATTTTTAAGACCGTTTCATGCTCCTCATATTTTTCACACCTTTTGAAGCTCTTCATATTTTTCACATGTTTTCAGGCTCTTCATGTTTTTCAACACCGCTTCATGCTCCTCCTAATTTTCAGACCATTCATGCTCCTCTTATTGTTGACACCTTTTGAACCTCTTCATATTTTTAACACCTTTTCAGGCTCTTCATGTTTTTCAACACCGCTTCATGCTCCTCCTATTTTTCAGACCGTTTCATGCTCCTCATATTTTTGACACCTTTGGATGCTCTTCATATTTTTCACATTTTTAAGGCTCTTCATGTTTTTCAACACCGCTTCATGCTCTTCATGTTTTTTTAACACAGTTTTATGCTGCTCTTATATTTCAGACCCTTTCCTGTTCCTCATATTTTTGACACCATTTGAAGCTCTTCATATTTTTCACACCTTTTCAGGTTCTGAATGATTTAGAACGCCGCTCATGCTCCTCCTATTTTTAAGACCGTTTCATGCTCCTCATATTTTTCACACCTTTTCAAGCTCTTCATATTTTTCACATGTTTTCAGGCTCTTCATGTTTTTCAACACCGCTTCATGCTCCTCCTAATTTTCAGACCATTCATGCTCCTCTTATTGTTGACACCTTTTGAACCTCTTCATATTTTTAACACCTTTTCAGGCTCTTCATGTTTTTCAACACCGCTTCATGCTCCTCCTATTTTTCAGACCGTTTCATGCTCCTCATATTTTTGACACCTTTTGAAGCTCTTCATATGTTTCACACCTTTTGAAGCTCTTCATATTTTTCACACCTTTTCAGGCTCTTCATGTATTTCAACACCGCTTCATGATCCTCCTATTTTTCAGACCATTTCATGCTCCTCATATTTTTCAAACCTTTTGAAGCTCTTCATAATTTTCACACCTTTTCAGGCTCTTCATGTTTTTCACACGTTTTCAGGTCTTCATGTTTTTGAACACCGTTTCATGCTCCTCCTATTTTTCAGACCGTTTAATGCTCCTCATGCATTTCACATCTTTTCAAGCTCTTCATATTTTTCACACCTTTTCAGGCTCTTCATGTTTTTCAACACCTTTTCATGCTCCTCCTATTTTTCAGACCGTTTCATGCTCATCTCATTTTTGACGCCTTTTGAAGCTCTTCATATTTTTCACACTTTTTCAGTCTCTTCATGTTTTTGAACACCGTTTCATGCGACTCCTATTTTTCAGACCGTTTAATGCTCCTCATATTTTTCACACCTTTTGAAGCTCTTCATATTTTTCACACCTTTTCAGGCTCTTCATGTTTTTCAACACCACTTCATGCTCCTCCTATTTTTCAGACCGTTTCATGCTCCTCATATTTTTGACACCTTTTGAAGCTCTTCATATTTTTCACACCTTTTCAAGCTCTTCATGTTTTTCAACACCACTTCATGCTCCACCTATTTTTCAGACCGTTTCATGCTCCTCATATTTTTCACACCTTTTGAAGCTCTTCATGTATTTCACACCTTTTCAGGCTCTTCATGTTTTTGAACACCGTTTCATGCTCCTCCTATTTTTCAGACAGTTTCATGCTCATCTCATATTTGACACCTTTTGAAGGTCTTCATATTTTTCACACCTTTTGATGCTGCCAGTTTTATTTAAGACTTTACATATCTGAATAATCAGTTAAAAATCAAATATTCATTTTTAGAGTTGCACAAAAGGAAAATAATAGGGAAAGTGATGACTGGCTTATGATTTGGGGCCAATTTCCATAAGTTAAATATAAAATCTAAGTTTTAGAACCTGGGGCTCTAAAAATAGCACTTGTAATTAATACTGATTTTCAGATTCATAGTTTATGGAAGTCACTACATTTTATTTCTTGATGTTATAGATTTAACAACATATTGGTAGCAACATGTAACTTCTCACATGGATTAGACATCAAGAGACCAGTTTATGTATATAAACTTAAACACTGAAAATGAATATATTCAGCTATTATGGAACTTATACTAAATACAAACTAGTTAACAACTTTCCAAAAGGCACAAAAGACAGTGTTAATAAAGAGTGGTCTTTTGCATCTTTTTCAAAAATTCTTCCTTGTTTATTTCTCCATCCCCATGATGATCAGCCTCATCAAGCATTTCCTGAAGTTCATCATCTGTTAAATTTTCCCCTAGCTCCTTAGCAACCCTCTTGATATTGTTCAATGATATACTTCCTGTATCATCATCATCATCAAATAGTTTGAAAGCCTTCAATATTTCTCCTTTTTCATCCTTTTCACTCATTTTTACACTCATTATGGCAAAAAATTCTTCAAAATTCATGGTGCCAATTCCTTCTTTGTCAGTTTCAGCTATCATCTTTTTAATTTCTTCTTTCTTTGGCTCAAATCCTAAGGCCCACATTGCAAACATGTCCCCAACCGGCGCCCCCGGCCAGGACCTCCCAGCTTTACCCGCCAGCCTGAAGCGCTTAATATTTGTGACACGTTTTCAGGCTTTTCATGTTTTTCAACAACGTTTCATGAGCCTCCTATTTTTCAGTCCGTTTCATGCTCCTCAGTTTTGACACCTTTTGAAGCTCTTCATAATTTTCACACCTTTTCAGGCTCTTCATGTTTTTCACACGTTTTCAGGCTCTTCTTGTTTTTGAACACTGTTTCATGCTCCTCCTATTTTTCAGACCGTTTCATGCTCCTCATATTTTTGACACATTTTGAAGATCTTCATATTTTTCACACCTTTTCAGGCTATTCATGTTTTTGAGCCCAGCTTCATGCTCCTCATATTTTTCAGACCATTTCATGCTCCTCATGTATTTCACACCCTTTGAAGCTCTTTATATTTTTCACAACTTTTCAGGCTCTTCATGTTTTTTAACACAGTTTTATGCTGCTCTTATATTTCAGACCCTTTCCTGCTCCTCATATTTTTGACACCATTTGAAGCTCTTCATATTTTTCACACCTTTTCAGGTTCTCCATGTTTTAGAACGCCGCTTCATGCTCGTCCTATTTTTAAGACCGTTTCATGCTCCTCATATTTTTCACACCTTTTGAAGCTCTTCATATTTTTCACATGTTTTCAGGCTCTTCATGTTTTTCAACACCGCTTCATGCTCCTCCTAATTTTCAGACCATTCATGCTCCTCTTATTGTTGACACCTTTTGAACCTCTTCATATTTTTAACACCTTTTCAGGCTCTTCATGTTTTTCAACACCGCTTCATGCTCCTCCTATTTTTCAGACCGTTTCATGCTCCTCATATTTTTGACACCTTTGGATGCTCTTCATATTTTTCACATTTTTAAGGCTCTTCATGTTTTTCAACACCGCTTCATGCTCTTCATGTTTTTTTAACACAGTTTTATGCTGCTCTTATATTTCAGACCCTTTCCTGTTCCTCATATTTTTGACACCATTTGAAGCTCTTCATATTTTTCACACCTTTTCAGGTTCTGAATGATTTAGAACGCCGCTCATGCTCCTCCTATTTTTAAGACCGTTTCATGCTCCTCATATTTTTCACACCTTTTCAAGCTCTTCATATTTTTCACATGTTTTCAGGCTCTTCATGTTTTTCAACACCGCTTCATGCTCCTCCTAATTTTCAGACCATTCATGCTCCTCTTATTGTTGACACCTTTTGAACCTCTTCATATTTTTAACACCTTTTCAGGCTCTTCATGTTTTTCAACACCGCTTCATGCTCCTCCTATTTTTCAGACCGTTTCATGCTCCTCATATTTTTGACACCTTTTGAAGCTCTTCATATGTTTCACACCTTTTGAAGCTCTTCATATTTTTCACACCTTTTCAGGCTCTTCATGTATTTCAACACCGCTTCATGCTCCTCCTAGTTTTCAGACCGTTTCATGCACCTCATATTTTTGGCACTTTTTAAAGGTCTTCATTTTTTTCACACGTTTTCAGACTCTTCATGTTTTTCAACAGCACTTCATGCTCCACCTATTTTTCAGACCGTTTCATGCTCCTCATATTTTTCACACCGTTTGAAGCTTTCATATTTTTCACACCTTTTCAAGCTCTTCATGTTTTTCAACACCACTTCATGCTCCACCTATTTTTCAGACCGTTTCATGCTCCTCCTATTTTTCAGACAGTTTCATGCTCATCTCATTTGTGACACCTTTTGAAGCTCTTCATATTTTTCACACCTTTTCAGGCTCTTCTTGTTTTCTAACACAGTTTTATGCTGCTCTTATATTTCAGACCGTTTCCTGCTCCTCATATTTTTGACACCTTTTGAAGCTCTTCATATTTTTCACACCTTTTCAGACTCTTCATGTTTTTCACACGTTTTCAGGCTCTTCATGTTTTTGAACACCGTTTCATGCTCCTCCTATTTTTCAGTCCGTTTCATGCTCCTCATATTTTTGACACCTTTTGAAGCTCTTCATAATTTTCACACCTTTTCAGGCTCTTCATGTTTTTCACACGTTTTCAGGCTCTTCTTGTTTTTGAACACTGTTTCATGCTCCTCCTATTTTTCAGACCGTTTCATGCTCCTCATATTTTTGACACCTTTTGAAGATCTTCATATTTTTCACACCTTTTCAGGCTATTAATGTTTTTGAGCCCAGCTTCATGATCATCCTATTTTTCAGACCATTTCATGCTCCTCATATTTTTCACACCTTTTGAAGCTCTTCATATTTTTCACACCTTTTCAGGCTCTTCATGTTTTTCACACGTTTTCAGGCTCTTCATGTTTTTGAACACCGTTTCATGCTCCTCCTATTTTTCAGACCGTTTCATGTTCCTCATATTTTTGACACCTTTTGAAGCTCTTCATATTTTTCACAGCTTTTCAGTCTCTTCATGTTTTTGAGCCCAGCTTCATGCTCCTCCTATTATTCAGACCGTTTCATGCTCCTCATGTATTTCACACCCTTTGAAGCTCTTTATATTTTTCACAACTTTTCAGGCTCTTCATGTTTTTTAACACAGTTTTTTGTTGCTCTTATATTTCAGACCCTTTCCTGCTCCTCATATTTTTGACACCATTTGCAGCTCTTCATATTTTTCACACCTTTTCAAGCTCTTCATGTTTTTCAACAGCACTTCATGCTCCACCTATTTTTCAGACCGTTTCATGCTCCTCATATTTTTCACACCGTTTGAAGCTCTTCATATTTTTCACACCTTTTCAAGCTCTTCATGTTTTTCAACACCACTTCATGCTCCACCTATTTTTCAGACCGTTTCATGCTCCTCCTATTTTTCAGACAGTTTCATGCTCCTCATATTTTTGACACCTTTTGAAGCTCTTCATATTTTTCACACCTTTTCAAGCTCTTCATGTTTTTCAACACCACTTCATGCTCCACCTATTTTTCAGACCGTTTCATGCTCCTCATATTTTTCACACCTTTTGAAGCTCTTCATGTATTTCACACCTTTTCAGGCTCTTCATGTTTTTGAACACCGTTTCATGCTCCTCCTATTTTTCAGACAGTTTCATGCTCATCTCATATTTGACACCTTTTGAAGGTCTTCATATTTTTCACACCTTTTGATGCTGCCAGTTTTATTTAAGACTTTACATATCTGAATAATCAGTTAAAAATCAAATATTCATTTTTAGAGTTGCACAAAAGGAAAATAATAGGGAAAGTGATGACTGGCTTATGATTTGGGGCCAATTTCCATAAGTTAAATATAAAATCTAAGTTTTAGAACCTGGGGCTCTAAAAATAGCACTTGTAATTAATACTGATTTTCAGATTCATAGTTTATGGAAGTCACTACATTTTATTTCTTGATGTTATAGATTTAACAACATATTGGTAGCAACATGTAACTTCTCACATGGATTAGACATCAAGAGACCAGTTTATGTATATAAACTTAAACACTGAAAATGAATATATTCAGCTATTATGGAACTTATACTAAATACAAACTAGTTAACAACTTTCCAAAAGGCACAAAAGACAGTGTTAATAAAGAGTGGTCTTTTGCATCTTTTTCAAAAATTCTTCCTTGTTTATTTCTCCATCCCCATGATGATCAGCCTCATCAAGCATTTCCTGAAGTTCATCATCTGTTAAATTTTCCCCTAGCTCCTTAGCAACCCTCTTGATATTGTTCAATGATATACTTCCTGTATCATCATCATCATCAAATAGTTTGAAAGCCTTCAATATTTCTCCTTTTTCATCCTTTTCACTCATTTTTACACTCATTATGGCAAAAAATTCTTCAAAATTCATGGTGCCAATTCCTTCTTTGTCAGTTTCAGCTATCATCTTTTTAATTTCTTCTTTCTTTGGCTCAAATCCTAAGGCCCACATTGCAAACATGTCTCCAACCGGCGCCCCCGGCCAGGACCTCCCAGCTTTACCCACCAGCCTGAAGCGCTTAATATTTGTGACACGTTTTCAGGCTTTTCATGTTTTTCAACAACGTTTCATGAGCCTCCTATTTTTCAGTCCGTTTCATGCTCCTCAGTTTTGACACCTTTTGAAGCTCTTCATAATTTTCACACCTTTTCAGGCTCTTCATGTTTTTCACACGTTTTCAGGCTCTTCTTGTTTTTGAACACTGTTTCATGCTCCTCCTATTTTTCAGACCGTTTCATGCTCCTCATATTTTTGACACATTTTGAAGATCTTCATATTTTTCACACCTTTTCAGGCTATTCATGTTTTTGAGCCCAGCTTCATGCTCCTCATATTTTTCAGACCATTTCATGCTCCTCATGTATTTCACACCCTTTGAAGCTCTTTATATTTTTCACAACTTTTCAGGCTCTTCATGTTTTTTAACACAGTTTTATGCTGCTCTTATATTTCAGACCCTTTCCTGCTCCTCATATTTTTGACACCATTTGAAGCTCTTCATATTTTTCACACCTTTTCAGGTTCTCCATGTTTTAGAACGCCGCTTCATGCTCGTCCTATTTTTAAGACCGTTTCATGCTCCTCATATTTTTCACACCTTTTGAAGCTCTTCATATTTTTCACATGTTTTCAGGCTCTTCATGTTTTTCAACACCGCTTCATGCTCCTCCTAATTTTCAGACCATTCATGCTCCTCTTATTGTTGACACCTTTTGAACCTCTTCATATTTTTAACACCTTTTCAGGCTCTTCATGTTTTTCAACACCGCTTCATGCTCCTCCTATTTTTCAGACCGTTTCATGCTCCTCATATTTTTGACACCTTTGGATGCTCTTCATATTTTTCACATTTTTAAGGCTCTTCATGTTTTTCAACACCGCTTCATGCTCTTCATGTTTTTTTAACACAGTTTTATGCTGCTCTTATATTTCAGACCCTTTCCAGTTCCTCATATTTTTGACACCATTTGAAGCTCTTCATATTTTTCACACCTTTTCAGGTTCTCAATGTTTTAGAACGCCGCTTCATGCTCCTCCTATTTTTAAGACCGTTTCATGCTCCTCATATTTTTCACACCTTTTCAAGCTCTTCATATTTTTCACATGTTTTCAGGCTCTTCATGTTTTTCAACACCGCTTCATGCTCCTCCTAATTTTCAGACCATTCATGCTCCTCTTATTGTTGACACCTTTTGAACCTCTTCATATTTTTAACACCTTTTCAGGCTCTTCATGTTTTTCAACACCGCTTCATGCTCCTCCTATTTTTCAGACCGTTTCATGCTCCTCATATTTTTGACACCTTTTGAAGCTCTTCATATGTTTCACACCTTTTGAAGCTCTTCATATTTTTCACACCTTTTCAGGCTCTTCATGTATTTCAACACCGCTTCATGCTCCTCCTAGTTTTCAGACCGTTTCATGCTCCTCATATTTTTGGCACCTTTTAAAGGTCTTCATTTTTTTCACACGTTTTCAGACTCTTCATGTTTTTCAACAGCACTTCATGCTCCAACTATTTTTCAGACCGTTTCATGCTCCTCATATTTTTCACACCGTTTGAAGCTCTTCATATTTTTCACACCTTTTCAAGCTCTTCATGTTTTTCAACACCACTTCATGCTCCACCTATTTTTCAGACCGTTTCATGCTCCTCCTATTTTTCAGACAGTTTCATGCTCATCTCATTTTTGACACCTTTTGAAGCTCTTCATATTTTTCACACCTTTTCAGGCTCTTCTTGTTTTCTAACACAGTTTTATGCTGCTCTTATATTTCAGACCGTTTCCTGCTCCTCATATTTTTGACACCTTTTGAAGCTCTTCATATTTTTCACACCTTTTCAGACTCTTCATGTTTTTCACACGTTTTCAGGCTCTTCATGTTTTTGAACACCGTTTCATGCTCCTCCTATTTTTCAGTCCGTTTCATGCTCCTCATATTTTTGACACCTTTTGAAGCTCTTCATAATTTTCACACCTTTTCAGGCTCTTCATGTTTTTCACACGTTTTCAGGCTCTTCTTGTTTTTGAACACTGTTTCATGCTCCTCCTATTTTTCAGACCGTTTCATGCTCCTCATATTTTTGACACCTTTTGAAGATCTTCATATTTTTCACACCTTTTCAGGCTATTCATGTTTTTGAGCCCAGCTTCATGATCCTCCTATTTTTCAGATCATTTCATGCTCCTCATATTTTTCACACCTTTTGAAGCTCTTCATATTTTTCACACCTTTTCAGGCTCTTCATGTTTTTCACACGTTTTCAGGCTCTTCATGTTTTTGAACACCGTTTCATGCTCCTCCTATTTTTCAGACCGTTTCATGTTCCTCATATTTTTGACACCTTTTGAAGCTCTTCATATTTTTCACACCTTTTCAGTCTCTTCATGTTTTTGAGCCCAGCTTCATGCTCCTCCTATTATTCAGACCGTTTCATGCTCCTCATGTATTTCACACCCTTTGAAGCTCTTTATATTTTTCACAACTTTTCAGGCTCTTCATGTTTTTTAACACAGTTTTTTGTTGCTCTTATATTTCAGACCCTTTCCTGCTCCTCATATTTTTGACACCATTTGAAGCTCTTCATATTTTTCACACCTTTTCAGGTTCTCCATGTTTTAGAACGCCGCTTCATGCTCCTCCTATTTATAAGTCCGTTTTAATGCTCCTCATATTTTTCACACCGTTTGAAGCTCTTCATATTTTTCACACCTTTTCAAGCTCTTCATGTTTTTCAACACGACTTCATGCTCCTCCTATTTTTCAGACAGTTTCATGCTCATCTCATTTTTGACACCTTTTGAACGTCTTCATATTTTTCACACCTTTTGATGCTGCCAGTTTTATTTAAGACTTTACATATCTGAATAATTAGTTAAAAAGCAAATATTCATTTTTAGAGTTGCACAAAAGGAAAATAATAGGGAAAGTGATGGCTGGCTTATGATTTGGGGCCTATTTCCATAAGTTAAATATAAAATCTAAGTTTTAGAACCTGTGGCTCTAAAAATAGCACTTGTAATTAATACTGTTCTTCAGATTCATAGTTTAAGGAAGACACTACATTTTATTTCTTGATGTTATAGATTTAACAACATATTGGTAGCAACATATAACTTCTCTCATGGATTAGACATCAAGAGACCAGTTTATGTATATAAACTTAAACACTTTAAATGAATATATTCAGCTATTATGGAACTTATAGCAAATAAAAAACTTGTTAACAACTTTCCAAAAGGCACAAAAGACAGTGTTAATAAAGAGTGGTCTTTTGCATCATTTTCAAAAATTCTTACTTGTTCATTTCTCCATCCCCATCATGATCAGCCTCATCAAGCATTTCCTGAAGTTCATCATCTGTTAAATTTTTCCCTAGCTCCTTAGCAACCCTCTTGATATTGTTCAATGATATACTTCCTGTATCATCATCATCAAATAGTTTGAAAGCCTTCAATATTTCTTCTATTTCATCCTTTTCACTCATTTTTACACTCATTATGGCAAAAAATTCTTCAAAATTAATGGTGCCAATTCCTTCTTTGTCAGTTTCAGCTATCATCTTTTTAATTTCTTCTTTCTTTGGCTCAAATCCTAAGGCCCACATTGCAATCATGTCTCCAACCGGCGCCCCCGGCCAGGACCTCCCAGCTTTACCCGCCAGCCTGAAGCGCTTAATATTTGTGACACGTTTTCAGGCTTTTCATGTTTTTCAACACCGTTTCATGAGCCTCCTATTTTTCAGACCGTTTCATTTTACTCATATTTTTGAAACCTTTTGAAGCTCTTCATAATTTTCACACCTTTTCAGGCTCTTCATGTTTTTCACACATTTTCAGGCTCTTCTTGTTTTTGAACACCGTTTCATGCTCCTCCTATTTTTCAGACCGTTTCATGCTCCTCATGTATTTCACACCCTTTGAAGCTCTTCATATTTTTCACACCTTTTCAGGCTCTTCATGTTTTTTAACACAGTTTTATGCTGCTCTTATATTTCAGACCGTTTCCTGCTCCTCATATTTTTGACACCTTTTGAAGCTCTTCATAATTTTCACACGTTTTCAGGCTCTTCATGTTTTTCAACACCGCTTCATGATCCTCCTATTTTTCAGACCATTTCCTGCTCCTCATATTTTTCACACCTTTTGAAGTTCTTCATATTTTTCACACCTTTTCAGGCTCTTCCTGTTTTTTAACTCCGTTTTATGCTGCTCTTATATTTCAGACCATTTCCTGCTCCTCATATTTTTGACACCGTTTGAACTCTTCATATTTTTCACACCGTTTGAAGCTCTTCCTACTTTTCACACCTTTTCAGGCTCTCCATGTTTTTCCACAACGTTTCATGCTCCTATATTTTTCAGACGGTTTCTTGCTCCCGCTATTTTTCAGACCGTTTCATGCTCCTCATGTAGTTCAAACCTTTTGAAGCTCTTCATATTTTTCACACCTTTTCAGGCTCTTCATGTT
Organism: Dama dama; assembly: GCF_033118175.1. NCBI lineage: Eukaryota > Metazoa > Chordata > Mammalia > Artiodactyla > Cervidae > Dama > Dama dama. The sequence continues at coordinate 2,278,647 of NW_026870965.1, read as the reverse complement.
TTTGAACATCGCTTCATGCTCCTCCTATTTTTCAGACGGTTTCATGCTCTTCATATTTTAGACAACTTTTGAAGCTCGTCATATTTTTCAAACCTTTTCAGGCTCTTCATGTTTTTGAACATCGCTTCATGCTCCTTTATTTTTCAGACAATTTCTTGCTCCTCATATTTTTAAAACCTTTTGAAGCTCTTCAGATTTTTCACACCTTTTCAGGCACTTCATGTTTTTGAACACCGCTTCATGCTCCTCCTATATTTCAGACCGTTTCATGATCCTCATATATTTGACACCTTTTGAAGCTCTTCATATTTTTAACAACTTTTCAGGCTCTTCATGTTTTTGAACACCGCTTCATGCTCCTCCTATTTTTCAGACCGTTTCATGCTCATCTCATTTTTGACACATTTTGAACTTCTTCATATTTTTCACACCTTTAAAGCTCTTCATATTTTTCACACCTTTTCAGTCTCTGCATTTTTTTGAACACCGCTTCATGCTCCTCCTATTTTTCAGAAGGTTTCATGCTCATCTCACTTTTGACACCTTTTGAAGCTCTTCATGTTTTTCACACCTTTTCAGGCTCTTCATGTTTTTCAACACCGCTACATGATCCTCCTATTTTTCAGACCGTTTCCTGCTCCTCATATTTTTGACACCTTTTGAAGCTCTTCATATATTTCACACCGTTTCAGGCTCTTCATGTTTTTCAACACCGCTTCATGCTCCTCCTATTTTTCAGACCGTTTCATGATGCTCATATTTTTGACACCTTTTGAGGCTCTTCATATTTTTCACACCTTTTCAGGCTCTTCATGTTTTTGAACACTGTTTCAAGCTCCTCCTCTTTTTCACACCGTTTCATGCCCCTCATAATTTTGATCCCTTTTGAAGCTTTTCATATTTTTCACACCTTTTCAGGCTCTTCACTTTTATCAACACCGCTTCATGCTCCTCCTATTTTTCAGACCGTTTCATGCTCCTGATATTTTTGACAACTTTTGAATCTCTTCATATTTTTCAAACATTCTCAGTGTTTTCAGGTTTTTCAAAACCGCTTCATGCTCCTCCTATTTTTCAGACCGTTTCATGCTCCTCATATTTTTCACATCTTTTAAAGCTCTTCATATTTTTCACACCTTTTCAGACCTTTCATGTTTTTCAACATCACTTCTTGCTCCTCCTATTTTTCAGACCGTTTCATGCTTCTCATATTTTTGACACCTTTTGAAGCTGTTCATATTTTTCCGACCTTTTCAGGCTCTTCATGTTTTTCAACACGGCTTCAGGCTCCTCCTATTTTTCAGAACGTTTCATGCTCCTCATAATTTTCACAACTTTTGAAGCTTTTCCTATATTTCACACGTTTTCAGGCTCTTCTTGTTTTTCAACACTTCTTCATGCTCCTCTTATTTTTCAGACCGTTTCATGCTCCTCATATTTTTCTCACCTTTTGAAGCTATTCATATTTTTTAAACCTTTTCAGGCTCTTCATGTTTTTCAACACCGCTTCATGCTCCTCCTATGTTTCCGACCTTTTCATGCTCCTCATGTATTTCACACCTTTTGAAGCTCTTCATATTTTTCACATCTTTTCAGGTTCTTCATATTTTTTTACACCGTTTCCTGCTCCTCCTATTTTTCAGACCATTTCATGCTCGTCATATTTTTGACACCGTTTGAAGCTCTTCATATTTTTCACACCTTTTCAGGCTCTTCATGTTTTTGAACACCGTTACATGCTCCTTCTATTTTTCATACCATTTCATGCTCGTCATTTTTTTTGACACCTTTTGAAGCTCTTCATATTTTTCACACCTTTTCAGGCTCTTTATGTTTTTCAACGCCATATCATGCTCCTCCTATTTTTCAGACCGTTTCATGCTCCTCATATCTGTGACACCTTTTGAAGCTCTTCATATTTTTCACACCATTTCAGGCTCTTCAAGTTTTTGAAAACGGCTTCATGCTCCTCCTAATTTTCAGACCGTTTCTTGCTCCTCATATTTTTGACACCTTTTGAAGCTCTTCATATTTTTCACACCTTTTGAAGCACTTCATATTTTTCACACCTTTTCAGGCTCTTCATGTTTCTCAACACCGTTTCATGCTTCTCCTATTTTTCAGACCGTTTCATGCTCCTCATATTTTTGACAGCTTTTGAAGCTCTTCATATATTTCACACCTTTTCAGGCTCTTCATGTTTTTCAACACCGCTTAATGCTCCTCATATTTTTCAGACCGTTTCATGCTCCTCATATTTTTGACACCTTTTGAAGCTCTTCCTATATTTCACACCTTTTCAGGCTCTTCAGGTTTTTGAACACCTTTTCATGCTCCTTCTACTTTTCGGACCGTTTCATGCTACTCATATTTTTCACACCTTTTGAAGCTCTTCATTTTTTTCACACCTTTTCAAGCTCTTCATGTTTTTCAACACCGTTTCATATTCCTCCTATTTTTCAGACCGTTTCATGCTCCTCATATTTTTGACAGCTTCTGAAGCTCTTCATATATTTCACACCTTTTCAGGCTCTTCATGTTTTTCAACACCTCTTCATGCACCTCCTATATTTCAGACCGTTTCATGCTCCTCATAATTTTGACACCTTTGAAGCTCTTCATATTTTTCAAACCTTTTCAGGCTCTTCATGTTTTTCAACACCACTTCATGCACCTCCTATATTTCAGACCGTTTCATGCTCCTCATATTTTGTCACGTTTTGAAGCTCTTCATATTTTTCACACATTTCAGTCTCTTCATGTTTTTGAATACTGCTTCATGCTCCTCCTATTTTTCAGAGCGATTCATGCTCCTCATATTTTTGACACGTTTTGAAGCTCTTCATATTTTTCACAACTTTACAGGCTCTTCATGTTTTTGAACACCGCTTAATGCTCCTCCTATTTTTCAGATTGTTTCATGCTCCTCATATTTTTGACAAGTTTTGAAGCTCTTCATATTTTTCACACCTTTTCAGGCTCTTCATGTTTTTGAACACCGTTTCATGCTCCTCTTATTTTTTTTTTATTGTTATTTTTTTTTATTTTTTGTATTATTTTTATTTTTTTTTCCAGTGGGTTTTGTCATACTTTGATATGAATCAGCCATGGATTTACATGTATTCCCAGTCCCGATTCCTCCTCCCACCTCCCTCTCCACCCGATTCCTCTGGGTCTTCCCAGTGCACCAAGCCGGAGCACTTGTCTCGTGCATCCTACCTGGGCTGGTGATCTGTTTCACCATAGATAGCATACATGCTGTTCTTTTGAAATATCCCACCCTCACATTCTCCCACAAAGTTTAAAAGTCTGTTCTGTATTTCTGTGTCTCTTCTTCTGTTCTGCATATAGGGTTATCGTTGTCACCTTTCTAAATTCCATATACATGTGTCAGTATGCTGTAATGTTCTTTATCTTTCTGGCTTACTTCACTCTGTAAAATGGGCTCCAGCTTCATCCATCTCATTAGGACTGATTCAAATGAATTCTTTTTAATGGCTGAGTAATATTCCATGGTGTATATGTACCACAGCTTTCTTATCCATTAATCTGCTGACGGGCATCTAGGTTGCTTCCATGTCCTGGCTATTATAAACAGTGCTGCGATGAACATTGGGGTGCACGTGTCTCTTTCAGACGAACCTATGGACACCTTATCTTTGACAAAGGAGGCAAGGATATGCAATGGAAAGAAGACAACCTCTTTAACAAGTGGTGCTGGGAAAACTGGTCAACCACTTGTAAAAGAATGAAAATAGAACACTTTCTAACACCATACACAAAAATAAACTCATAATGGATTAAAGATCTAAATGTAAGACCAGAAACTATAAAACTCCTAGAGGAGAAGATAGGCAAAACACTCTCCGACATAAATCAAAGCAAGATCCTCTAGACCCACCTCCCAGAATATTGGAAATAAAAGCAAAACTAAACAAATGGGACCTAATGAAACTTAAAAGCTTTTGCACTACAAAGGAAACTATAAGTAAGGTGAAAAGACAGCCCTCAGATTAGGAGAAAATAATAGCAAATGAAGAAACAGACAAAGGATTAATCTCAAAAATATAAAAGCAAATCCTGCAGCTCAATTCCAGAAAAATAAATGACCCAATAAAAAATGAGCCAAAGAACTAAACAGACATTTCTTCAAAGAAGACATACAGATGGATAACAAACACATGAAAAGATGCTCAACATCATTCATTATTAGAGAAATGCAAATCAAAACCACAATGAGGTACCATTACATGCCAGTCAGGATGGCTGCTATCCAAAAGTCTACAAGCAATAAATGCTGGAGAGGGAGTGGAGAAAAGGGAACCCTCTTATACTGTTGGTGGGAATGCACACTAGTACAGCCGCTATGGAAAACGGTGTAGAGATTTCTTAAAAAACTGGAAATAGAACTGCCATATGACCCAGCAATTCCACTTCTGGGCATACACAATGAGGAAACCAGATCCTCTTATTTTTCAGACCGTTTCAAACTCCTCATATTTTTTACACCTTTTGAAGCTCTTCATATATTTCACACATTTTCAGACTCTTCATGTTTTTCAACACCGCTTCATGCTCCTCATATTTTTCAGACCGTTTCATGGTCCTCATATTTTTGACACCTTTTGAAGCTCTTCATATTTTTCACACCTTTTCAGGCTCTTCATGTTTTTGAACACCGTTTCATGCTCCTCATATTTTTGACACCTTTTGAAGCTCTTCATATTTTTCAAACTTTTTCAGGCTCTTCAAGTTTTTAAACAACGCTTCATGCTCCTCCTAATTTTCAGACCATTTCATGATCCTCATATTTTTCACACCTTTTGAAGCTCTTCATATTTTTCACACCTTTTCAGGCTCTTCATGTTTTTGAACACCGTTTCATGCTCCTCCTATTTTTCAGACCGTTTCATGCTCCTCATATTTTTTACACCTTTTGAAGCTCTTCATATTTTTCACAGCTTAACAGGCTCTTCATGTTTTTGAACACCAATTCATGCTACTCCTATTTTTCAGGCCGTTTCATGCTCCTCATATTTTTGACACATTTTGAAGCTCTTCATATTTTTCACACTTTTTCAGGCTCTTCAAGTTTTTAAACAACGCTTCATGCTCCTCCTAATTTTCAGATCGTTTCATGATCCTCATATTTTTGACACCTTTTGAAGCTCTTCATATTTTTCACACCTTTTCAGGCTCTTCATGTTTTTCAACACCAATTCATTCTCCTCCTGTTTTTCAGATCGTTTCATGCTCCACATATTTTTCACACCTTTTGAAGCTAATCATTTTTTTCACACCTTTTCAGGCTTTTCATGTTTTTGAACACCGTTTCATGCTCCTCATATTTTTGACACCTTTTGAAGCTCTTCATATTTTTCACAGCTTAACAGGCTCTTCATGTTTTTGAAAACCAATTCATGCTACTCCTATTTTTCAGACCGTTTCATGCTCCTCATATTTTTGACACCTTTTGAAGCTCTTCATATTTTTCACACTTTTTCAGGCTCTTCAAGTTTTTAAACAACGCTTCATGCTCCTCCTAATTTTTAGACCGTTTCATGATCCTCATATTTTCGCCACCTTTTGAAGCTCTTCATATTTTTCACACTTATTCAGGCTCTTCATATTTTTGAACACCGTTTCATGCTCCTCCTATTTTTCAGACCGTTTCATGCTCCTCATATTTTTGACACATTTTGAAGCTCTTCATATTTTTCACATCTTTTCAGGCTCTTCATGTTTTTCAACACCAATTCATTCTCCTCCTATTTTTCGGATCGTTTCATGCTCCACATATTTTTCACACCTTTTGAAGCTAATCATTTTTTTCACACCTTTTCAGGCTTTGTATGTTTTTGAACACCGTTTCATGCTCCTCATATTTTTGACACCTTTTGAAGCTCTTCATATTTTTCACACCTTTTCAGGCTCTTCATGTTATTGAACACCGTTTCATGCTCCTCCTATATTTAAGACCGTTTCATGCTCCTCATATTTTTGACACCTTTTGAAGTTCTTCATATTTTTCACACCGTTTCAGGCTCTTTAGATTTTTGATCACCGCTTCATGCTCCTTCTATTTTCAGACCGTTTCATGCTCCTCATGTTTTTGAGACATTTTGACGCTCTTCATATTTTTCACACCTTTTCTGGATCTTCATGTTTTTGAACACAGTTTATGCTCCTCATATTTTTCACACATTTTCATGCTCTTCATATTTTTCACACCTTTCACGCTCTTCATGTTTTTCAACACCGCTTCATGCTCCTCCTATTTTTCACACTGTTTCATACTCCTCATATTTTTGACACGATTTGAAGCTCTTCATATTTTTCACACCTTTTCAGGCTCTTCATGTTTTTCAAGACTACTTCATGCTCCTCCTATTTTTCAGACCGTTTTATCCTACTCATATGTTTCACACCTTTTTCAAACTCTTCATGTTTTTCAACACCACTTCATGCTCCTCCTATGTTTCAGACCGCTTCATGCTCCTCATATTTTTGACACCTTTTGAAGCTCTTCATATTTTCACACCTTTTGAAGCTCATCGTATATTTCTCACCTTTTCATTCTCTTCATGTTTTTCAACACCACTTCATGCTCCTCCTCATTTTCAGACCGTTTCATGCCCATCTCATTTTTGACACCTTTAGAAGCTTTTCATATTTTTCACACCTTTTGAAGCTCTTCATATTTTTCACACGTTTTCATGCTCTTCATATTTTTCTACACCGCTTCATGCTCCTCTTATTTTTCAGACCGTTTCATGCTCCTCATATTTTTGATACGTTTTGAAGCCCTTCATATTTTTCACACCTTTTCAGGCTCTTCACGTTTTGAACATCGTTTCTTGCACCTCCAAATTTTCAGAACGTTTCATGCTGCTCATATATTTGACACCTTTTGAAGCTCTTCACATTTCACAACTTTTCAGGTTCTTCATGTTTTCAACACCACTTCATGCTCCTGCTATATTTCTGACCGTGTCATGCTCCTCATATTTTTGACACCTTTTGAAGATCTTCATATATTTCACACCTTTTCAGGCTATTCAGGTTTTTCTACACCGCTTCATGCTCCTCCTATTTTTGACACCTTTTGGAGCTCTTCATATATTTCACACATTTTCAGGCTCTTCACGATTTGAAAAGCGTTTCATGCTCCTCCTATTTTTCAGACCGTTTCATGCTCCTCATATTTTTGAAAACTTTTGAAGTGCTTCATATTTTTCACATCTTTTAAGGCTCTTCATGTTTTTCAAAACCGATTCATGCTGCTCCTATTTTTCGGACTGTTTCATTCTCCTCATATTTTTGACACCTTTTGAAGCTCTTCATATTTTTCACACCTTTTAATGCTCTTCATATTTTTCAACACCATTTCATGCTCCTCCTATTTTTCAGACCGTTTAATGCTCCCCATAATTTTCACACCTTTTGAAGCGCTTCATAATTGTCACACCTTTTCAGGCTCTTCATGTTTTTCAAATCCGCATCATCCTCCTCCTATATTTCTGACCGTGTCATGCTCCTCATTATTTTGACACCTTTTGAAGCTCTTCATATTTTTCACACCGTTTCTTGCTCCTCATATTTTTCAGACCGTTTCATGCTCCTCCAATTTTTAACATATTTTGAAGCTCTTCATAGATTTCACTACTTTTCAGGGTTTTCATGTTTTTGAACACCGTTTCATGCTCCTCATATTTTTCAGACCGTTTCATTCTCCTCGTATTTCTGACACCTTTTGAAGCTCTTCATATTCTTCACACCTGTTGAGGCTCTTCATGTTTTTCAACACCACTTCATGCCCCTCCTATTTTTCAGACCGTTTCATGCTCCTCATATTTGTGACAAATTTTGAAGCTCTTCATATTTTTCACAAGTTTTCATGCTCTTCATGTTTTTCTTCACCGCTTCATGCTCCTCCTATATTTCAGCCCGTTTCATGCTGCTCATATTTTGATACCTTTTGAAGCTCTTCATATTGTTCACACCTTTTCCCTCTCTCCATGTTTGTTAAAACCGTTTCTTGCTCCTCCTATTTTTCAGACCGTTTCTTGCTCCTCATATTTTTGACACCTTTTGAAGCTCTTCATATTCTTCACACCTTTTGAGGCTCTTCATGTTTTTCAACACCGCTTCATACTCCTCGTATTTTTCAGACCGTTTCATGCTCCTCATATTTTCAACACCTTTTGAAGCTCTTCATATTTTCCACTCATTTTCAGGCTCTTCACGTTTTCAACACCGTTTCATGCTAATCCTATTTTTCAGACTGTTTCATACTCTTCATATTTTTGACACCTTTGAAGCTCATCATATTTTTCACACGTTTTCATGCTCTTCATGTTTTTCTTCACCGCTTCATGCTCATCCTATATTTCAGCCCGTTTCATGCTACTCATATTTTGATACCTTTTGAAGCTCTTTATATTTTTCACACGTTTTCATGCTCTTCATGTTTTTCTTCACCGCTTCATGCTCATCCTATATTTCAGCCCGTTTCATGCTCCTCATATTTTTGACACCTTTTGAAGCTCTTCATATTTTTCACACCTTTTCAGGCTCTTCATGTTTTTGAACACCTCTTCATGCTCCTTCTATTTTCAAACCGTTTCATGCTCCTCATTTCTTTGAGACATTTTGACGCTTTTCATATTTTTCACACCTTTTGTGGATCTTCATGTTTTTGAACACAGTTTATGCTCCTCATATTTTTCACACATTTTCATGCTCTTCATATTTTTCACACCCTTTCAGGCTCTTCAGGTTTTTGAACACCGTTTCATGCTCCTCCTATTTTTCAGACCGTTTCCTGCTCCTCATATATTTGACATCTTTTGAAGCTCTTCTTATTTTTCACACTTGTTCATGCTTTTCATGTTTTTCAACACCGTTTCATGCTCCTCCTATTTTCAGACCGTTTCATGCTCCTCATATATTTGACACCTTTTAAAGCTCTTCATATATTTCACACCTTTTCAGGCTCTTCATGTTTTTGAACACCGTTTCATGCTCCTCATATTTTTCAGACCGTTTCGTGCTCCTCATATATTTGACATCTTTTGAAGGTCTTCTTATTTTTCACACATTTTCACGCTTTTCATGTTTTTCAACACCGTTTCATGCTCCTCCTATTTTTCAGACCGTTTCGTGCTCCTCATATATTTGACACCTTGTGAAGCTCTTCATATTCTTCACACCTTTTCAGGCTCTTCATGATTTTGAACACCGCTTCATTCTCCTCCTATTTATCAGAACGTTTCATGCGCCTCCTATTTTTCAGACTGTTTCTTGCTCCTCATATTTTTGACACCTTTTGAAGCTCTTCATATTTTTCACCCCATTTCAAGCTCTTCATATTTTTAAACACCACTTCTTACTCCTCCTATTTTCAGACCGTTTCATGCACCTCATATTTTTGACACCTTTTGAAGCTCTTCATATTTTTCAGACCTTTTCAGTCTCTTCATGTTTTTCAACACCGCCTCATGCTCCTCATTTTTCAGAACGTTTCATGCTGTTAATATTTTTGTCACCTTTTGAAGCTCTTCATATTTTTAACACCTTTCATTCTCTTCATGTTTTTCCACAGAGCTTCATGCTCCTCCTCTTTTACAGACCGTTTCATCCTTCTCATATTTTTGACACCTTTTGAAGCTCTTCATATTTTTCACACCTTTTCATTCTCTTCATGTTTTTCAGCACAGCTTCATGCTCCTCGTATTTTTCAGACCGTTTCATGCTCCTCATATTTTTGACACCTTTTGAAGCTCTTCCTATTTTCCACACCTTTTCAGCCTCTTCATGTTTTAGAACACCGCTTCATGCTCCTTCTATTTTTCATAACGTTTCATGCTCCTCTCATTTTTCACACCTTTTGAAGCTCTTCATATTTTTCACAACTTTTGAAGCTCTTCATATTTTTCACACCTTTTCAGGCTCTTCATGTTTTGGAGCACACCTTCATGCTCCTCCCATTTTTCAGACCGTTTCATGCTCCTCATATTTTTGACACCTTTTGAAGCTCTTAATATTTTTCACATCTTTTCAGGCTCTTCATCTTTTTGAACTCCTTTTCAGGCTCCTCCTCTTGTTCAGACCATTTCATGCTCCTCATATTTTTGACACATTTTGAAGCTCTTCATATTTTTCACACCTTTTCAGGCGCTTCCTGTTTTTCAACACTGCTTCATGCTCCTCCTATTTTTCAGACCGTTTCATGCTCCTCATATTTTTGACACCTTTTGAAGCTCTTCATATTTTTCACACATTTTCAGGCTCTTCATGTTTTTCAACACTATTTCATGCTCCTCCATTTTTTCAGACCGTTTCATGCTCCTCCTAATTTTCAGACGGTTTCATGCAATTCATATTTTTGACACCTTTTGAAGCTCTTCATATATTGCACACATTTTCAGGCTCTTCATGTTTTTGAACACCGTTTCATGCTCCTCATATTTTTCCGACCATTTCATGCTCTTCATATTTTTCACACTTTTTGAAGCTCCTCATATTTTTCACACCTTTTAATGCTCTTCATATTTTTCAACACCATTTCATGCTCCTCCTATTTTTCAGACCGTTTAATGCTCCCCATAATTTTGACACCTTTTGAAGCGCTTCATAATTGTCACACTTTTTCAGGCTCTTCAAGTTTTTTAAATCCGCTTCATCCTCCTCCTATATTTCTGACCATGTCATGCTCCTCATATTTTTGACACCTTTTGAAGCTCTTCATATTTTTCACACCGTTTCATGCTCCTCCTATTTTTCAGACCGTTTCATGCTCCTCGTATTTCTGACACCATGTGAAGCTCTTCATATTTTTCAAAGCTTTTCATGCTGTTCATGTTTTTCAACACCCTTTCATGCTCCTCCTGTTTTTGAGACCGTTTCATGCTCCTCGTATTTCTGACACCTTGTGAAGATCTTCATATTTTTCACACCTTTTCAGGCGCTTCCTGTTTTTCAACACCGCTTCATGCTCCTCCTATATTTCAGACCGTTTCATGCTCTCCATTTTTTGACACCTTTTGAAGTTCTTCATATATTTCACACCTTTTCAGGCTCTTCATGTTTTTGAACTCCTTTTCAGGTTCCTCCTCTTGTTCAGACCATTTCATGCTCCTCATATTTTTGACACATTTTCAAGCTCTTCATATTTTTCACACCTTTTCAGGCGCTTCCGGTTTTTCAACACCGCTTCATGCTCCTCCTATTTTTAAGACCGTTTCATGCTCCTCATATTTTGATACCTTTTGAAGCTCTTAATATTTTTCACACCTTTTCACTCTCTTCATGTTTGTTAAAACCGTTTCTTGCTCTTCCTATTTTTCAGACCGTTTCTTGCTCCTCATATTTTTGTCACCTTTTGAAGCTCTTCATATTCTTCACACCTTTTGAGGCTCTTCATGTTTTTCAACACCGCTTCATGCTCCTCCTATATTTCAGCCCGTTTCATGCTGCTCATATTTTGATACCTTTTGAAGCTCTTCATATTGTTCACACCTTTTCACTCTCTTCATGTTTGTTAAAACCGTTTCTTGTTCCTCCTATTTTTCAGACCGTTTCTTGCTCCTCATATTTTTGACACCTTTTGAAGCTCTTCATATTCTTCACACCTTTTGAGGCTCTTCATGTTTTTCAACACCGCTTCATACTCCTCGTATTTTTCAGACCGTTTCATGCTCCTCATATTTTCAACACCTTTTGAAGCTCTTCATATTTTCCACTCATTTTCAGGCTCTTCACGTTTTCAACACCGTTTCATGGTAATCCTATTTTTCAGACCGTTTCATACTCTTCATATTTTTGACACCTTTGAAGCTCATCATATTTTTCACACGTTTTCATGCTCTTCATGTTTTTCTTCACCGCTTCATGCTCATCCTATATTTCAGCCCGTTTCATGCTCTTCATATTTTGATACCTTTTGAAGCTCTTCATATTTTTCACACCTTTTCACGCTCTTCATGTTTTTCAACACCGCTTCATGCACCTCCTATTTTTCAGACCTTTTCATGCTCCTCATATTTTTGACACCTTTTGAAGCTCTTCATATTTTTCACACCTTTTCAGGCTCTTCATGTTTTTCAACACTACTTCATGCTCCTCCTATTTTTCAGACCATTTCATGCTCCTCATATTTTTGACACATTTTGAACCTCTTCATATTTTTCACACCTTTTCAGGCTCTTCATGTTTTTGAAAACCTCTTCATGCTCCTTCTATTTTCTAACCGTTTCATGCTCCTCATTTCTTTGAGACATTTTGACGCTCTTCATATTTTTCACACCTTTTGTGGATCTTCATGTTTTTGAACACAGTTTATGCTCCTCATATTTTTCACACATTTTCATGCTCTTCATATTTTTCACACCTTTTCAGGCTCTTCAGGTTTTTGAACACCGTTTCATGCTCCTCCTATTTTTCAGACCGTTTCCTGCACCTCATATATTTGACATCTTTTGAAGCTCTTCTTATTTTTCACACTTTTTCATGCTTTTCATGTTTTTCAACACCGTTTCATGCTCCTCCTATGTTCAGACCGTTTCATGCTCCCCATATATTTGACACCTTTTAAAGCTCTTCATATATTTCACACCTTTTCAGGCTCTTCATGTTTTTGAACACCGTTTCATGCTCCTCATATTTTTCAGACCGTTTCGTGCTCCTCATATATTTGACATCTTTTGAAGGTCTTCTTATTTTTCAGACCTTTTCACGCTTTTCATGTTTTTCAACACCGTTTCATGCTCCTCCTATTTTTCAGACCGTTTCGTGCTCCTCATATATTTGACACCTTGTGAAGCTCTTCATATTCTTCACACCTTTTCAGGCTCTTCATGATTTTGAACACCGCTTCATGCTCCTCCTATTTTTCAGGACGTTTCATGCGCCTCCTATTTTTCAGACTGTTTCATGCTCCTCATATTTTTGACACCTTTTGAAGTTCTTCATATTTTTCACCCCATTTCAGGCTCTTCATATTTTTAAACACCACTTCTTACTCCTCCTATTTTCAGACCGTTTCATGCACCTCATATTTTTGACACCTTTTGAAGCTCTTCATATTTTTCAGACCTTTTCAGTCTCTTCATGTTTTTCAACACCGCCTCATGCTCCTCCTTTTTTCAGAACGTTTCATGCTGTTAATATTTTTGTCACCTTTTGAAGCTCTTCATATTTTTAACACCTTTCATTCTCTTCATGTTTTTCCACAGAGCTTCATGCTCCTCCTATTTTACAGACCGTTTCATCCTTCTCATATTTTTGACACCTTTTGAAGCTCTTCATATTTTTCACACCTTTTCATTCTCTTCATGTTTTTCAGCACAGCTTCATGCTCGTACTATTTTTGAGACCGTTTCATGCTCCTCATATTTTTGACACCTTCTGAAGCTCATCATATTTTTCACAGGTTTTCATGCTCTTCATCTTTTTCAAAACCGTTTCATTCTCATACTATTTTTCAGACAGTTTCATGCTCCTATATATTTGACACCTTTTGAAACTCTTCATATATTTCACACCTTTTCAGGCTCTTCATGTTTTTCAACACTGTTTCATGCTCCTCCTATTTTTCAGACCGTTTCATGCTTCTCTTATTTTTGACACCTTTTGAAGCGCTTCATAATTTTCACACCTTTTCAGGGTCTTCTTCTTTTGCAACACCACTTCATGCTCCTCTTATTTTTTAGACCGTTTCATGCTCCTCATATTTTTGACACCTTTTGAAGCTCTTCATATTTTACACACCTTTCCTGGTTCTTCTTGTTTTTGAACACTGTTTCATGCTCCTCCTTTTTTTCAGACCGTTTCATGCTGCTCATATTTTGACACCTTTTGAAGCTCTCCATATTTTTCACACCTTTTCAGGCTCTTCATATTTTTCAACACAACCTCATGCTCCTCTTATTTTTCAGACCGTTTCATGCTCCTCATATTTTTGACACCTTTTGAAGCTCTTCCTATTTTTCACAACTTTTCAGGCTCTTCACGTTTTTGAAAACCACTTCATTCTCCTTCTATTTTTCAGATCGTTTCATGCTCCTCATATTTTTGACACCTTTTGAAGCTCTTCATATATTTCACCCCTTTTCAGGCTCTTCATGTTCTTTAACACCGATTCATGCTCCTCCTACTTTTCAGACCGTTTCATGCTCCTCATATTTTGACACCTTTTGAAGCTCTTCATGTTTTTCAACACCGTTTCATGCCCCTCCTATTTTTAAGACCGTTTCCTGCTCCTCATATTTTTCACACCTTTTGAAGCTTTTCATATTTTTCACAGCTTTTCAAGTTCTTCATGTTTTTCAACACCGCTTAATGCTCCTCCTATTTTTCAGACCGATTCATGCTCCTCATATTTTTGACACCTTTTGAAGCTCTTCATATTTTTCACATCTTTTCAGGCTCTTCATGTTTTTCCAATGCTTCATGCTCCTCCTATTTTTCAGACCGTTTCATGCTCCTGATATTTTTGACACCTTTTGAAGCTCTTCATATTTTTCACACCTTTTCAGGCTCTTCATGTTTTTCAACACCACTTCACGCTCCTACTATTTTTCAGACCGTTTCCTGCTCCGCATATTTTTGACACCTTTTGAAGCTCTTCATATTTTTCACCCCATTTCAGGCTCTTCATATTTTTAAACACCACTTCTTACTCCTCCTATTTTCAGACCGTTTCATGCACCTCATATTTCTGACACCTTTTGAAGCTCTTCATATTTTTCACACCTTTTCAGGCTCTTCATGTTTTTCAACACCGTTTCCTGCTCCTCCTATATTTAAGACCGTTTCATGCTCCTCATATTTTTGACACCTTTTGAAGCTCTTCATATTTTTCTCACGTTTTCAGGCTCTTTAGATTTTTGAACACCGCTTCATGCTCCTCCAATTTTTAAGAAGGTTTCTTGCTCCTCATATTTTTGACACGTTTAGAAGCTCTTCATATTTTTCACACCTTTTCAGGCTCTTCATATTTTTCACACCTTTCACTCTCTTCATGTTTTTCAACACCGCTTCATGCTCCTCCTATTTTTCACACTGTTTCATGCTCCTCATATTTTTGACACGATTTGATGCTCTTCATATTTTTCTCACGTTTTCAGGCTCTTCATATTTTTGAACACCACTTCATGCTCCTCATATTTTTTAGACCGTTTAATGCTCCTCATATTTTGACACTTTTTGAAGCTCTTCATATTTTTCACAGCTTTTCAGACTCTTCATGATTTTGAACACCTTTTCATGCTCCTCCTATTTTTCTGAACATTGCATGCTCCTCATATTTTTGACACATTTTGAAGCTCTTCCTATTTTTCACACTTTTTCAGGCTCTTCATGATTTTGAAGACCGCTTCATGCTCCTCCTATTTTTCAGGCCGCTTCATGCTCCTCATGTATTTCACACCCTTTGAATCTCTTCATATATTTCACACCTTTTCAGGCTCTTCATGTTTTTCAACACCGTTTTATGATCCTCCTATTTTTCATACCGTTTCATGCTCCTCTTGTATTTCCCACCTTTTGAAGGTCTTCATATTTTTCACAACTTTTCAGGCTGTTCATGTTTTTGAACACCGCTTCATGCTCCTACTATTTTTCAGACCGTTTTTGCTCCTCATATATTTCACACCTTTTGAAGCACTTCATATGTTTCACACATTTTCAGGCTCTTCATGTTTTGAACACCGCTTCATGCTCCTCTATTTTTCAGACCGTTTCATGCTCTTCTTATTGTAGACACCTTTTGAAAGTCCTCATATATTTCACACCTTTTCAGGCTCTTCAAGTTTTTGAACACCGCTTCACGCTCCTCCTATTTTTCAGATCGTTTCATGCTCCTCATGTATTTCACACCTTTTCAGGCTCTTCATGTTTTTCAACACCACTTCATGCTTCTCCTATTTTTCAGACCGTTTCATGCTCCTCATATTTTTGACACCTTTTGAAGCTCTTCATATTTTTCACACCTTTTCAGGCTCTTCATGTTTTTGAACACCGCTTCATACTCCTCCTATTTTTCAGGCGGTTTCATGCTCCTCATATTTTTGACACCTTTTGAAGCTGCTCATATATTTCACACATTTTTAGGTTGTTCATGTTTTTCAACACCACTACATTCTCGTGCTATTTTTCAGAACGTTTCAGGCTCATGTCATTTTTGACACATTTTGAAGCTTTTCATATTGTTCACACCTTTTGAAGCTCTTCATATTTTTCACACCTTTTGAAGCTCTTCATATTTTTCACACCTTTTCAGGCTCTTTATGTTTTTGAACACCGTTTCATGCTCCTCCTATTTTTCAGATATTTTCCTGTTCCTCATATTTTTGACACTTTTTGAAGCTCCTCATATTTTTCACACCTTTTGTAGCTCTTCATATATTTCACACTTTTTCAGGCTTTTCATGTTTTTCAACACCACTTCATGCTCCTCCTATTTTTCAGACCGCTTCAACTCATCTCATTTTTGACACCTTTTGAAGCTGTTCATATTTTTGACACCTTTTCAAGCTCTTCATATTTTTCACACCTTTTCAGGCTCTTCATGTTTTTGAACACAGTTTCATGCTCCTCCTATTTTTCAGACCGTTTCATGTTCCTCCTATTTTTCAGATCATTTCATGCTCCTCATATTTTTGACACCTTTTGAAGCTCTTCATATATTTCACACCTTTTCAGGCTCTTCAATTTTTTCAACCCCACTTCATGCTCCTCCTATTTTTCAGACCGTTTCATTCTCACATCACTTTTGACACCTTTTGAAGCTCTTCTTATTTTTCACATCTTTTGAAACTCTTCATATTTTTCACACGTTTTCAGGCTCTTCATGTTTTCAAAACCGTTTCATGCTCCTCCTATTTTTCAGACCGTTTCATGCTCCTTATATGTTTGTCTCCTTTTGAAGCTCTTCATATTTTTCACATCTTTTGAAACTCTTCATATTTTTCACACGTTTTCAGGTTCTTCATGGTTTTCAACAGCGCTTCATGCTCCTCCAATTTTTCAGACCGCTTCATTATCATTTCATTTTGGACACCTTTTGAAGCTCTTCATATATTTCACACCTTTTCAGGCTCTTCAAGTTTTTCAACACCGCTTCAGGCTCCTCCTAGTTTTCAGACCCTTTCATCCTCCTCAAGTATTTCACACCTTTTGAAGCTCTTCATATTTTTCACACCTTTTCAGGCTCTTTATGTTTGTCAACAATAATACATGCTCCTCCTGTGTTTCAGACCGTTTCATGCTCCTCATATTTTTGACACCTTTTGAAGCTCTTCATATATTTCACACCTTTTCATGCCCTTCATGTTTTCAACACCACTTCATCCTCCTCCTATTTTTCAGACCGTTTCATGCTCATCTCATTTTTGACAACTTTTGAAGCTCTTCATATATTTCACACCTTTTCAGGCTCTTCATGTTTTCAACACCGCTTCATCCTCCTCCTATTTTTCAGACCGTTTCATGCTCCTCATATTTTTGATACCTTTTGAAGCTCTTCATATATTCAACACCTTTTCATTCTCTTCATGTTTTCCACACCACTTCATCCCCCTCCTATTTTTCAGACCGTTTCATGCTCATCTCATTTTTGACCCCTTTTGAAGCTCTTCATGTTTTTTACAGCTTTTGAAGCTCTTCATATTTTTCACACCTTTTCAGGCTCTTCATGTTTTTGAACACCGTTTCATGCTTCTTCTATTTTTCAGACCGTTTCATGCTCCTCATAATTTCGACACCTTATGAAGCTCTTCATATTTTTCACACCTTTTCAGGTTCTTCAAGTTTATCAACACCGTTTCATGCTCCTCTTATTTTTCAGACCATTTCATGCTCCTCATATTTTTGACACCTTTTGAAGCTCTTCCTATTTTCCACACCTTTTCAGGCTCTTCATGTTTTTGAACACCGCTTCATGCTCCTCCTATTTTTCTGACCGTTTCATGCACCTCATATGTTTGACACCTTTTGTAGCTCCTCCTATTTTTCACACGTTTTCAGGCTCTTCATGTTTTTCAACACCGTTTCATGCTCCTCCTATTTTTCCTACCGTTTCATGCTCCTCCTATTTTTCTGACCGTTTCATGCTCCTCATATTTTTGACAATTTTGGAAGCTCTTCATATTTTTCACACCTTTTCAGGATCTTCATGTTTTTCAACACCACTATATGCTCCTACTAATTTTCAGACTGTTTCATGCTCCTCATATTTTTCACACCTTTTGAAGTTGTTCATATTTTTCACACCTTTTGAATCTCTTTTAATTTTTCACACGTTTTCAGACTCTTCATGTTTTTCAACACCGCTTCATGCTCGTGCTATTCTTCAGACCGTTTCATGCTCCTCATGTATTTCACATCTTTTGAAGCTCTTCATATTTTTCACACCTTTTCAGGCTCTTCATGTTTTTCAACACCGCTTCATGCTCCTCCTAATTTGCAGACCGTTTCATGCTCCTCATATTTTTCACACCTTTTGAAGCTGTTCATATTTTTCACACCTTTTCAGTCTCTTCATGTTTTTCAACACCGTCTCATGATTCTCCTATTTTTCAGACAGTTTCATGCTCTCCATGTATTTCACACATTTTGAAGCTCTTCATATACTTCACACCTTTTCAGGCTCTGCATGTTTTTGAACACCGTTTCATGCTCCTCCTATTTTTCAGACCGTTTCATGCTCCTCATATTTTTGACAATTTTGGAAGCTCTTCATATTTTTCACACCTTTTCAGGCTCTTCATGTTTTTCAACACCACTATATGCTCCTACTAATTTTCAGACTGTTTCATGCTCCTCATATTTTTCACACCTTTTGAAGCTCTTTTAATTTTTCACACGTTTTCAGACTCTTCATGTTTTTCAACACCGCTTCATGCTCGTGCTATTTTTCAGACCGTTTCATGCTCCTCATGTATTTCACATCTTTTGAAGCTCTTCATATTTTTCACACCTTTTCAGGCTCTTCATGTTTTTCAACACCGCTTCATGCTCCTCCTAATTTGCAGACCGTTTCATGCTCCTCATATTTTTCACACCTTTTGAAGCTGTTCATATTTTTCACACCATTTCAGTCTCTTCATGTTTTTCAACACCGTCTCATGATTCTCCTATTTTTCAGACAGTTTCATGCTCTCCATGTATTTCACACATTTTGAAGCTCTTCATATACTTCACACCTTTTCAGGCTCTGCATGTTTTTGAACACCGTTTCATGCTCCTCCTATTTTTCAGACCGTTTCATGCTCATCTCATTTTTGACACCTTTGGAAGCTTTTCATATTTTTCACAACTTTTCAGGCTCTTCATGTTTTGAACACCGCTTCATGCTCCTCCTATTTTTCAGACCGTATCATGCTCCTCATATTTTTCACACCTTTTGAAGCTCTTCATATTTTTCACACCTTTTCAGGCTGTTCATGTTTTTGAATACTACTTCATGCTCCTTCTATTTTTCAGAGAGTTTCATGCTCCTCATGTATAACACACCTTTGGAGCTCTTCATATTTTTCACACCTTTACAGGCTCTTCATGTTTTTCCACACCACTTCATGCTACTCAGATTTTTCAGCTCGTTTCATGCTGCTCATGAATTTCACACCTTTTGTAGCTGTTCATATTTTTCACACCTTTTCAGGCTCTTCCTGTTTTGATCACCGTTTCATGCTCCTCCTATTTTTCAGACCGTTTCATGCTCCTCATATTTTTGACACCTTTTGAAGCTCTTCATATTTTCACACCTTTTCAGGCTCTTCATGTTTTTTAACACTGCCTCATGCTCCTCCTATTTTTCAGACCGTTTCATGCTCCTCATATTTTTGACACCTTTTGAAGCTCTTCATATTTTCACACCTTTCCAGGCTCTTCATGTTTTTGAACACCACTTCATGCTCTTCCTATTTTTCAGACGGTTTCATGTTCATCTCATTTTTGACACCTTTGAAGCTCTTCATATTTTTCACACCTTTTGAAGCTCTTCATGTTTTTCACTCCTTTTCAGGGTCTTCATGTTTTTCAACACCACTTCATGCTCCTCCTATTTTTCAGACGGTTTCATGTTCATCTCATTTTTGACACCTTTTGAAGCTCTTCATATTTTTCACACCTTTTGAAGTTCTTCATCTTTTTCACACTTATTCAGGCTCTTCATGTTTTTCAACACCGCTTCATGCTCCTCGTATATTTCAGACCGTTTCATTCTCCTCATATTTTTGACAAATTTTGGAGCTCTTCATATTTTTCACACTTTTTCAGGCTCTCCAAGTTTTTGAACACCGCTAAATGCTCCTCATATTTTTGAGAACGTTTCATGCTCCTAATATTTTTGACACCTTTGAAGCTCTTCATATTTTTAACACTTTCTGAAGCTCTTCATATTTTTCACAACATTACAGGCTCTTCATGTTTTTGAACACCGTTTCATGCTCGTCCTATTTTTCAGACCGTTTCATGCTCCTCTTATTTTCGACACCTTTTGAAGCTCTTCATATTTTTCACACCCTTTCAGGCTCTTCATGGTTTTCAACATCGCTTCATGTTCCTCATATTTTTGAGAACGTTTCATGCTCCTGATATTTATGACACCTTTTGAAGCTCTTCATATTTTTCACACGTTTTCAGGCTCTTCATGTTTTTCAACACCGCTTCACGTTCCTCCTATTTTTCAGACCATTTCATGCTCCTCATATTTTTGACACTTTTTGAGCTCTTCATATTTTTCAAACCTTTTCAGGCTCTTCATGTTTTCGAACTCTGCTTCATGCTCCTCCAATTTTTCACACCGTTTCATGCTCCTCTTATTTTTGACACCTTTTGAAGCTCTTCTTATTTTTCACACCTTTTCAAACTCTTCATCTTTTTCAACACCGTTTCATGCTCCTCATATTTTTCAGACCGTTTCATTCTCCTCATATTTATGTCAACTTTTGAAACTCTTCATTTTCTTCACACCTTTTCATGCTCTTCATGTTTTTGAACACTGCTTCATGCTCCTCCTATGTTTCAGACCGTTTCATGCTCCTCATATTTTTGAAACCTTTTGAAGTTCTTCATATATTTCACACCTTTTCAGGCTCTTCATGTTTTTAAACACCTCTTCATTCTTCTCCTGTTTTTCAGACCATTTCATGCTCCTCATATTTTTCACACTTTTTGAAGCTCTTCATATTTTTCACACTTTTTGAAGCTCTTCATACTTTTCACACCTGTCAGGCTCTTCATGTTTTTGAACACCGCTTCCTGCTCCACCTATTTTTTAGATCGTTTCATGCTCCTCATATTTTTCACACTTTTTGAAGCTCTTCATATTTTTCACACTTTTTCAGGCTCTTCATGTTTTTTAACATCGTTTCATGCTCTTACTTTTATTCAGACCGTTTCATGCTCCTCATATTTTTGACACCTTTTGAACCTCTTCATATTTTTCACACCTATTCAGGGTCTTCATATTTTTCAACACCGCTTCATGCTCCTCCTATTTTTCAGACCGTTTCATGCTCCTCATATTTTTGACAACTTTGGAAGTTCTTCATATTTTTCACACCTTTTCAGGCTCTTCATGTTTTTATACACCGCTTCATGCTAATCCCATTTTTCAAACCATATCATGCTCCTCATATTTTTCACACCTTTTTAAGCTCTTCATATTTTTCACACCTTTTCAGGCTCTTCATGTTTTTGAATACTACTTCATGCTCCTTCTATTTTTCAGAGAGTTTCATGCTCCTCATGTATAACACACCTTTGGAGCTCTTCATATTTTTCACACCTTTACAGGCTCTTCATGTTTTTCCACACCACTTCATGCTACTCAGATTTTTCAGCTCGTTTCATGCTGCTCATGAATTTCACACCTTTTGTAGCTGTTCATATTTTTCACACCTTTTCAGGCTCTTCCTGTTTTGATCACCGTTTCATGCTCCTCCTATTTTTCAGACCGTTTCATGCTCCTCATATTTTTGACACCTTTTGAAGCTCTTCATATTTTCACACCTTTTCAGGCTCTTCATGTTTTTTAACACTGCCTCATGCTCCTCCTATTTTTCAGACCGTTTCATGCTCCTCATATTTTTGACACCTTTTGAAGCTCTTCATATTTTCACACCTTTCCAGGCTCTTCATGTTTTTGAACACCGCTTCATGCTCTTCCTATTTTTCAGACGGTTTCATGTTCATCTCATTTTTGACACCTTTGAAGCTCTTCATATTTTTCAAACCTTTTGAAGCTCTTCATGTTTTTCACTCCTTTTCAGGGTCTTCATGTTTTTCAACACCTCTTCATGCTCCTCCTATTTTTCAGACGGTTTCATGTTCATCTCATTTTTGACACCTTTTGAAGCTCTTCATATTTTTCACACCTTTTGAAGTTCTTCATCTTTTTCACACTTATTCAGGCTCTTCATGTTTTTCAACACCGCTTCATGCTCCTCGTATATTTCAGACCTTTTCATTCTCCTCATATTTTTGACAAATTTTGGAGCTCTTCATATTTTTCACACTTTTTCAGGCTCTCCAAGTTTTTGAACACCGCTAAATGCTCCTCATATTTTTGAGAACGTTTCATGCTCCTAATATTTTTGACACCTTTGAAGCTCTTCATATTTTTAACACTTTCTGAAGCTCTTCATATTTTTCACAACATTCCAGGCTCTTCATGTTTTTGAACACCGTTTCATGCTCGTCCTATTTTTCAGACCGTTTCATGCTCCTCTTATTTTCGACACCTTTTGAAGCTCTTCATATTTTTCACACCCTTTCAGGCTCTTCATGGTTTTCAACATCGCTTCATGTTCCTCATATTTTTGAGAACGTTTCATGCTCCTGATATCTATGACACCTTTTGAAGCTCTTCATATTTTTCACACGTTTTCAGGCTCTTCATGTTTTTCAACACCGCTTCACGTTCCTCCTATTTTTCAGACCATTTCATGCTCCTCATATTTTTGACACTTTTTGAGCTCTTCATATTTTTCAAACCTTTTCAGGCTCTTCATGTTTTCGAACTCTGCTTCATGCTCCTCCAATTTTTCACACCGTTTCATGCTCCTCTTATTTTTGACACCTTTTGAAGCTCTTCTTATTTTTCACACCTTTTCAAACTCTTCATCTTTTTCAACACCGTTTCATGCTCCTCATATTTTTCAGACCGTTTCATTCTCCTCATATTTATGTCAACTTTTGAAACTCTTCATTTTCTTCACACCTTTTCATGCTCTTCATGTTTTTGAACACTGCTTCATGCTCCTCCTATGTTTCAGACCGTTTCATGCTCCTCATATTTTTGAAACCTTTTGAAGTTCTTCATATATTTCACACCTTTTCAGGCTCTTCATGTTTTTAAACACCTCTTCATTCTTCTCCTGTTTTTCAGACCATTTCATGCTCCTCATATTTTTCACACTTTTTGAAGCTCTTCATATTTTTCACACTTTTTGAAGCTCTTCATACTTTTCACACCTGTCAGGCTCTTCATGTTTTTGAACACCGCTTCCTGCTCCACCTATTTTTTAGATCGTTTCATGCTCCTCATATTTTTCACACTTTTTGAAGCTCTTCATATTTTTCACACTTTTTCAGGCTCTTCATGTTTTTGAACATCGTTTCATGCTCTTACTTTTATTCAGACCGTTTCATGCTCCTCATATTTTTGACACCTTTTGAACCTCTTCATATTTTTCACACCTATTCAGGGTCTTCATATTTTTCAACACCGCTTCATGCTCCTCCTATTTTTCAGACCGTTTCATGCTCCTCATATTTTGACACGTTTTGAAGCTCTTCATTTATTTCACACCTTTTCAGGCTCTTCATGTTTTTCAACATCGCTTCATGCTTCTCGTATTTTTCAGACCATTTCATGCTTCCCAAATTTTTGACACCTTTTGAAGCTCTTCATATTTTTCACACCTTTTCATGTTCTTCATTTTTGTCAACAAAGCTTCATGCTCCTCCTATTTTTCAGACCGTTTCATGCTC
Organism: Dama dama; assembly: GCF_033118175.1. Taxonomy (NCBI): domain Eukaryota; kingdom Metazoa; phylum Chordata; class Mammalia; order Artiodactyla; family Cervidae; genus Dama; species Dama dama. The sequence continues at coordinate 2,254,647 of NW_026870965.1, read as the reverse complement.
CTCATCTTTTACACACCTGTTGAAGCTCTTCATATTTTTCACACCATTTCAGGCTCTTCTTGTTTTTCAACACCATTTCAAGCTCCTCCTATTTTTCAGACTGTTTCATGCTCCTCATATTTCTGACACCTTTTGAAGCTCTTCATATATTTCACACCTTTTCAGGCTCTTCATGTTTTTGAACACGGCTTCATGCTCCTCCTATTTTTCACACCTTTTGAAGATCTTCATATATTTCACACCTTTTCAAGCTCTTCATGTTTTTGAACACCGCTTCATGCTCCTCATATTTTTCACACCTTTTGAAGCTCTTAATATTTTTCACACATTTTCAGGCTCTTCATGTTTTTGAACACCTTTTAATGCTCCTCCTATTTTTCAGACCGTTTCATGCTCCTCATATTTTTCACACCTTTTGAAGCTCTTCATATATTTCTCACCTTTTCCTGTTCTTCAGGTTTTTCAAGACCGTTTCATGCTCCTCCTATTTTTCAGATCGTTTCATGCTCCTCCTATTTTTCAGACTGTTTCATACACCTCTTATTATTGACACCTTTTGAAGCTCTTCATATTTTTCACAGCTTTTCATGCTCTTCATGTTTTTCAACAACATTTCATGCTCCTCCTATTTTTCAGACCTTTTTATGCTCCTCATATTTTTCACACCTTTTCATGCTCTTCTTGTTTTTCAACACAGTTTCATGCTCCTCATATGTTTGACACCTTTTGAATCTCTTCATATTATTCACACCTTTTCAGGCTCTTCATGATTTTCAACACCGCTTCATGCTCCTCATATTTTTGAGACGGTTTCATGCTCCTAATATTGTTCACACCTTTTCAAGATGTTCATGTTATTCAACACCGCTTCATGCTCTTCCTATTTTTCAGTCCGTTTCATGCTCCTCATATTTTTGATACCTTTGAAGCTCTTCATATTTTTCACACCTTTTCAGACTCTTCATGTTTTGAACACCATTTCATGCTCCTCCTGTTTTTCAGACCGTTTCATGCTCCTCATATTTTTGACAACTTTTGAAGCTCCTCATATTTTTCACACCATTTCAGGCTCTTCATGTTTTTGAACACCGCTTCATGCTCCTCTTATATTTGACACCTTTTGAAGCTCTTCATATATTTCACACCTTTTCAGGCTCTTCATGTTTTTGAACAACGCTTGATGCTCCTCCTATATTTCACACCTTTTGAAGCTCTTCATATATTTCACACCTTTTCAGACTCTTCATGTTTTTCAACATCGCTTCATACTCCTCCTATTTTTCTGACCGTTTCATGCTCCTCATATATTTGACACCTTTTGAAGCTCTTCATATTTTTCACACCTTTTGAAACTCTTCGTATTTTTCACACCTTTTGAAGCTCTTCATACTTTACACATATTTTCACCCTCTTCATGTTTTTCAACACCTTTTCATGCTCCTCCTATTTTTCAGACCGTTTCATTCTCTTCATATTTTTGACACTTTTTGAAGCTCTTCATATTTTTCACACCTTTTCAGGCTCTTCATCTTTTTCAACACCGTTTCATACTCCTCATATTTTTCAGACCGTTTCATTCTCCTCATATTTATGTCAACTTTTGAAACTCTTCATTTTCTTCACACCTTTTCATGCTCTTCATGTTTTTGAACACTGCTTCATGCTCCTCCTATGTTTCAGACCGTTTCATGCTCCTCATATTTTGGAAACCTTTTGAAGTTCTTCATATATTTCACACCTTTTCAGGCTCTTCATGTTTTTAAACACCTCTTCATTCTTCTCCTGTTTTTCAGACCATTTCATGCTCCTCATATTTTTCACACTTTTTGAAGCTCTTCATATTTTTCACACTTTTTGAAGCTCTTCATACTTTTCACACTTTTTGAAGCTCTTCATACTTTTCACACCTGTCAGGCTCTTCATGTTTTTGAACACCGCTTCCTGCTCCACCTATTTTTCAGATCGTTTCATGCTCCTCATATTTTTCACACTTTTTGAAGCTCTTCATATTTTTCACACTTTTTCAGGCTCTTCATGTTTTTAAACATCGTTTCATGCTCCTCCTTTTATTCAAACCGTTTCATGCTCCTCATATTTTTGACACCTTTTGAACCTCTTCATATTTTTCACACCTATTCAGGGTCTTCATATTTTTCAACACCGCTTCATGCTCCTCCTATTTTTCAGACCGTTTCATGCTCCTCATATTTTTGACACGTTTTGAAGCTCTTCATTTATTTCACACCTTTTCAGGCTCTTCATGTTTTTCAACATCGCTTCATGCTCCTCGTATTTTTCAGACCGTTTCATGCTTCTCAAATTTTTGACACCTTTTGAAGCTCTTCATATTTTTCACACCTTTTCATGTTCTTCATTTTTGTCAACAAAGCTTCATGCTCCTCATCTTTTACACACCTGTTGAATCTCTTCATATTTTTCACACCATTTCAGGCTCTTCTTGTTTTTCAAAACCATTTCAAGCTCCTCCTATTTTTCAGACTGTTTCATGCTCCTCATATTTCTGACACCTTTGGAAGCTCTTCATATATTTCTCACCTTTTCCTGTTCTTCAGGTTTTTCAACACCGTTTCATGCTCCTCCTATTTTTCAGACCGTTTCATGCTCCTCATATTTCTGACACATTTTGAAGCTCTTCATATATTTCACACCTTTTCAGACTCTTCATGTTTTTCAACATTGCTTCATCCTCCTCCTATTTTTCAGTACGTTTCATGCTCCTCATATTTTTAACACCTTTTGAAGCTCTTCATATTTTTGACACTTTTTGAAGCTCTTCATATTTTTCACAAGTTTTAAGGCTGTTCATGTTTTTCAACACCGTTTCATGCTCCTCCTATTTTTCAGACCCTTTCATGCTCCTCATATTTCTGACACCTTTGAAGCTCTCCATATTTTTCACATATTTTCAGGCTCTTCATGCTTTTCTACACCGTTTCATGCTCCTCCTATTTTGAGACTGTTTCATGCTCCTCTTATTTTTGACACCTTTAGAAGGTCTTAATATATTTCACACCTTTTAAGGCTCTTCATGTTTTTGAACAACGCTTCATGCTCCTCCTATATTTCACACCTTTTGAAGCTCTTCATATATTTCACACCTTTTCAGACTCTTCATGTTTTTCAACATCGCTTCATACTCCTCCTATTTTTCAGACCGTTTCATGCTCCTCATATATTTGACACCTTTTGAAGCTCTTCATATTTTTCACACCTTTTGAAGCTCTTCATATTTTTCACACCTTTTGAAGCTCTTCATATTTTACACATATTTTCACCCTCTTCATGTTTTTCAACACCTTCTCATGCTCCTCCTATTTTTCGGACCGTTTCATTCTCTTCATATTTTTGACACTTTTTGAAGCTCTTCATATTTTTCACACCTTTTCAGGCTCTTCATGTTTTTCAACACCGTTTCATGCTTCTCGTATTTTTCAGACCGTTTCATGCTTCTCAAATTTTTGACACGTTTTGAAGCTCTTCATATTTTTCACACCTTTTCAGGCTCTTCATGTTTTTCATCACCGGTTCATGCTTCTCGTATTTTTCAGACCGTTTCATGCTTCTCAAATTTTTGACACCTTTTGAAGCTCTTCATATTTTTCACACCTTTTCAGGCTCTTCATGTTTTTAAACACCTCTTCATTCTTCTCCTGTTTTTCAGACCATTTCATGCTCCTCATATTTTTCACACTTTTTGAAGCTCTTCATATTTTTCACACTTTTTGAAGCTCTTCATACTTTTCACACCTGTCAGGCTCTTCATGTTTTTGAACACCGCTTCCTGCTCCACCTATTTTTTAGATCGTTTCATGCTCCTCATATTTTTCACACTTTTTGAAGCTCTTCATATTTTTCACACTTTTTCAGGCTCTTCATGTTTTTGAACATCGTTTCATGCTCTTAATTTTATTCAGACCGTTTCATGCTCCTCATATTTTTGACACCTTTTGAACCTCTTCATATTTTTCACACCTATTCAGGGTCTTCATATTTTTCAACACCGCTTCATGCTCCTCCTATTTTTCAGACCGTTTCATGCTCCTCATATTTTGACACGTTTTGAAGCTCTTCATTTATTTCACACCTTTTCAGGCTCTTCATGTTTTTCAACATCGCTTCATGCTTCTCGTATTTTTCAGACCATTTCATGCTTCCCAAATTTTTGACACCTTTTGAAGCTCTTCATATTTTTCACACCTTTTCATGTTCTTCATTTTTGTCAACAAAGCTTCATGCTCCTCCTATTTTTCAGACCGTTTCATGCTCCTCATCTTTTACACACCTGTTGAAGCTCTTCATATTTTTCACACCATTTCAGGCTCTTCTTGTTTTTCAACACCATTTCAAGCTCCTCCTATTTTTCAGACTGTTTCATGCTCCTCATATTTCTGACACCTTTTGAAGCTCTTCATATATTTCACACCTTTTCAGGCTCTTCATGTTTTTGAACACGGCTTCATGCTCCTCCTATTTTTCACACCTTTTGAAGATCTTCATATATTTCACACCTTTTCAAGCTCTTCATGTTTTTGAACACCGCTTCATGCTCCTCATATTTTTCACACCTTTTGAAGCTCTTAATATTTTTCACACATTTTCAGGCTCTTCATGTTTTTGAACACCTTTTAATGCTCCTCCTATTTTTCAGACCGTTTCATGCTCCTCATATTTTTCACACCTTTTGAAGCTCTTCATATATTTCTCACCTTTTCCTGTTCTTCAGGTTTTTCAAGACCGTTTCATGCTCCTCCTATTTTTCAGATCGTTTCATGCTCCTCCTATTTTTCAGACTGTTTCATGCACCTCTTATTATTGACACCTTTTGAAGCTCTTCATATTTTTCACAGCTTTTCATGCTCTTCATGTTTTTCAACAACATTTCATGCTCCTCCTATTTTTCAGACCTTTTTATGCTCCTCATATTTTTCACACCTTTTCATGCTCTTCTTGTTTTTCAACACAGTTTCATGCTCCTCATATGTTTGACACCTTTTGAATCTCTTCATATTATTCACACCTTTTCAGGCTCTTCATGATTTTCAACACCGCTTCATGCTCCTCATATTTTTGAGACGGTTTCATGCTCCTAATATTGTTCACACCTTTTCAAGATGTTCATGTTATTCAACACCGCTTCATGCTCTTCCTATTTTTCAGTCCGTTTCATGCTCCTCATATTTTTGATACCTTTGAAGCTCTTCATATTTTTCACACCTTTTCAGGCTCTTCATGTTTTGAACACCATTTCATGCTCCTCCTGTTTTTCAGACCGTTTCATGCTCCTCATATTTTTGACAACTTTTGAAGCTCCTCATATTTTTCACACCATTTCAGGCTCTTCATGTTTTTGAACACCGCTTCATGCTCCTCTTATATTTGACACCTTTTGAAGCTCTTCATATATTTCACACCTTTTCAGGCTCTTCATGTTTTTGAACAACGCTTGATGCTCCTCCTATATTTCACACCTTTTGAAGCTCTTCATATATTTCACACCTTTTCAGACTCTTCATGTTTTTCAACATCGCTTCATACTCCTCCTATTTTTCTGACCGTTTCATGCTCCTCATATATTTGACACCTTTTGAAGCTCTTCATATTTTTCACACCTTTTGAAACTCTTCGTATTTTTCACACCTTTTGAAGCTCTTCATACTTTACACATATTTTCACCCTCTTCATGTTTTTCAACACCTTTTCATGCTCCTCCTATTTTTCAGACCGTTTCATTCTCTTCATATTTTTGACACTTTTTGAAGCTCTTCATATTTTTCACACCTTTTCAGGCTCTTCATCTTTTTCAACACCGTTTCATACTCCTCATATTTTTCAGACCGTTTCATTCTCCTCATATTTATGTCAACTTTTGAAACTCTTCATTTTCTTCACACCTTTTCATGCTCTTCATGTTTTTGAACACTGCTTCATGCTCCTCCTATGTTTCAGACCGTTTCATGCTCCTCATATTTTGGAAACCTTTTGAAGTTCTTCATATATTTCACACCTTTTCAGGCTCTTCATGTTTTTAAACACCTCTTCATTCTTCTCCTGTTTTTCAGACCATTTCATGCTCCTCATATTTTTCACACTTTTTGAAGCTCTTCATATTTTTCACACTTTTTGAAGCTCTTCATACTTTTCACACTTTTTGAAGCTCTTCATACTTTTCACACCTGTCAGGCTCTTCATGTTTTTGAACACCGCTTCCTGCTCCACCTATTTTTCAGATCGTTTCATGCTCCTCATATTTTTCACACTTTTTGAAGCTCTTCATATTTTTCACACTTTTTCAGGCTCTTCATGTTTTTAAACATCGTTTCATGCTCCTCCTTTTATTCAGACCGTTTCATGCTCCTCATATTTTTGACACCTTTTGAACCTCTTCATATTTTTCACACCTATTCAGGGTCTTCATATTTTTCAACACCGCTTCATGCTCCTCCTATTTTTCAGACCGTTTCATGCTCCTCATATTTTTGACACGTTTTGAAGCTCTTCATTTATTTCACACCTTTTCAGGCTCTTCATGTTTTTCAACATCGCTTCATGCTCCTCGTATTTTTCAGACCGTTTCATGCTTCTCAAATTTTTGACACCTTTTGAAGCTCTTCATATTTTTCACACCTTTTCATGTTCTTCATTTTTGTCAACAAAGCTTCATGCTCCTCATCTTTTACACACCTGTTGAATCTCTTCATATTTTTCACACCATTTCAGGCTCTTCTTGTTTTTCAAAACCATTTCAAGCTCCTCCTATTTTTCAGACTGTTTCATGCTCCTCATATTTCTGACACCTTTGGAAGCTCTTCATATATTTCTCACCTTTTCCTGTTCTTCAGGTTTTTCAACACCGTTTCATGCTCCTCCTATTTTTCAGACCGTTTCATGCTCCTCATATTTCTGACACATTTTGAAGCTCTTCATATATTTCACACCTTTTCAGACTCTTCATGTTTTTCAACATTGCTTCATCCTCCTCCTATTTTTCAGTACGTTTCATGCTCCTCATATTTTTAACACCTTTTGAAGCTCTTCATATTTTTGACACTTTTTGAAGCTCTTCATATTTTTCACAAGTTTTAAGGCTGTTCATGTTTTTCAACACCGTTTCATGCTCCTCCTATTTTTCAGACCCTTTCGTGCTCCTCATATTTCTGACACCTTTTGAAGCTCTCCATATTTTTCACATATTTTCAGGCTCTTCATGCTTTTCAACACCGTTTCATGCTCCTCCTATTTTGAGACTGTTTCATGCTCCTCTTATTTTTGACACCTTTAGAAGGTCTTAATATATTTCACACCTTTTAAGGCTCTTCATGTTTTTGAACAACGCTTCATGCTCCTCCTATATTTCACACCTTTTGAAGCTCTTCATATATTTCACACCTTTTCAGACTCTTCATGTTTTTCAACATCGCTTCATACTCCTCCTATTTTTCAGACCGTTTCATGCTCCTCATATATTTGACACCTTTTGAAGCTCTTCATATTTTTCACACCTTTTGAAGCTCTTCATATTTTTCACACCTTTTGAAGCTCTTCATATTTTACACATATTTTCACCCTCTTCATGTTTTTCAACACCTTCTCATGCTCCTCCTATTTTTCGGACCGTTTCATTCTCTTCATATTTTTGACACTTTTTGAAGCTCTTCATATTTTTCACACCTTTTCAGGCTCTTCATGTTTTTCAACACCGTTTCATGCTTCTCGTATTTTTCAGACCGTTTCATGCTTCTCAAATTTTTGACACGTTTTGAAGCTCTTCATATTTTTCACACCTTTTCAGGCTCTTCATGTTTTTCAACACCGGTTCATGCTTCTCGTATTTTTCAGACCGTTTCATGCTTCTCAAATATTTGACACCTTTTGAAGCTCTTCATATTTTTCACACCTTTTAAGGCTCTTCATGTTTTTCAACATCGCTTCATGCTTCTCGTATTTTTCAGACCGTTTCATGCTTCTCAAATTTTTGACACCTTTTGAAGCTCTTCATATTTTTCACACCTTTTCATGTTCTTCATTTTTGTCAACAAAGCTTCATGCTCCTCCTATTTTTCAGACCGTTTCATGCTCCTCATCTTTTACACACCATTGAAGCTCTTCATATTTTTCACACCATTTCAGGCTCTTCTTGTTTTTCAACACCATTTCAAGCTCCTCCTATTTTTCAGACTGTTTCATGCTCCTCATATTTCTGACACCTTTTGAAGCTCTTCATATATTTCACACCTTTTCAGGCTCTTCATGTTTTTGAACACGGCTTCATGCTCCTCCTATTTTTCACACCTTTTGAAGATCTTCATATATTTCACACCTTTTCAAGCTCTTCATGTTTTTGAATACCGCTTCATGCTCCTCATATTGTTCACACATTTTGAAGCTTTTAATATTTTTCACACATTTTCAGGCTCTTCATGTTTTTGAACACCGTTTAATGCTCCTCCTCTTTTTCAGACCGTTTCATGCTCCTCATATTTTTCACACCTTTTGAAGCTCTTCATATATTTCTCACCTTTTCCTGTTCTTCAGGTTTTTCAACTCCGTTTCATGCTCCTCCTATTTTTCAGATCGTTTCATGCTCCTCCTATTTTTCAGACTGTTTCATGCTCCTCTTATTATTGACACCTTTTGAAGCTCTTCATATTTTTCACACCTTTTCATGCTCTTCATGTTTTTCAACAACATTTCATGCTCCTCCTATTTTTCAGACCTTTTCATGCTCCTCATATTTTTCACACCTTTTCATGCTCTTCTTGTTTTTCAACACAGTTTCATGCTCCTCATATGTTTGACACCTTTTGAATCTCTTCATATTATTCACACCTTTTCATGCTCTTCATGATTTTCAACACCGCTTCATGCTCCTCATATTTTTGAGACCGTTTCATGCTCCTAATATTGTTCACACCTTTTCAAGATCTTCATGTTATTCAACACCGCTTCGTGCTCTTCCTATTTTTCAGACAGTTTCATGCTCCTCATATTTTTGATACCTTTGAAGCTCTTCATATTTTTCACACCTTTTCAGGCTCTTCATGTTTTGAACACCATTTCATGCTCCTCCTATTTTTCAGACCGTTTCATGCTCCTCATATTTTTGACAACTTTTGAAGCTCCTCATATTTTTCACACCTTTTCAGGCTCTTCATGTTTTTCAACACACTTTCATGCTCCTCATATGTTTGACACCTTTTGAATCTCTTCATATTATTCACACCTTTTCAGGCTCTTCATGATTTTCAACACCGCTTCATGCTCCCCATATTTTGAGACCGTTTTATGCTACTCATATTTTGACACCTTTTGAAGCTCTTCATGTATTTCACACCTTTTCAGGCTCTACATGTTTTTCAACACCGCTTCATGCTCGTCATATTTTGAGACCGTTTTATGCTACTCATATTTTGTCACCTTTTGAAGCTCTTCATGTATTTCAGACCTTTTCAGACTCCTCATGTATTTCAACAGCGCTTCTTGCTCCTCCTATTTTTCAGCCCGTTTCATGCTCGTCATATTTTTCAGACAGTTTCCTGATCCTCCTGTTTTTCAGACCGTTTCATGCTCCTCATGTTTTTGACACCTTTTGAAGCTCTTCATATATTTCACACCTTTTAAGGCTCTTCAAGTTTCTGAACACCGCTTCATGCTCCTCCTATATTTCACACTTTTTGAAGCTCTTCATATATTTCACACCTTTTCAAGCTCTTCATGTTTTTGAACACCGCTTCATGCTCCTCTTATTTTGACACCTTTTGAAGCTCTTCATATTTTGCACACCTTTTCAGGCTCTTCATGTTTTTCAACACCGCTTCATTCTCCTTCTGTTTTTCAGACCGTTTCATGCTCCTCATATTTTGAAACCTTTTGAATCTCTTCATATACTTCACACTTTTTCAGGCTCTTCACGTTTTTCACCAACACTTCATGCTCCTCCTATTTTTTAGGCCATTTCATGCTCATCTCATTTTTGACACCGTTTGAAGCTCTTCATATTTTTCACACCTTTTGAATCTCTTCATATTTTTCACACCTTTTGAAGCTGTTCATATTTTTCACACGTTTTCAGGCTCTTCATGTTTTCAACACCGCTTCATGCACCTCCTATTTTTCAGACCGTTTCAGGCCCCTCATATTTTTCACACCTTTTGAAGATCTTCATATATTTCACACCTTTTCAGGCTCTTCATATTTTTGAACAAAACTTCATGCTTCTCCTATTTTTCAGAGCTTTTAATGCTCCTCATGTACTACACACCTTTTGAAGGTCTTCATATTTTTCACACCTTTTCAGACTCTTCATGCTTTTCAAAACCGCTTCATGCTCCTCCTATTTTTCAGACCGGTTCATGCTCCTCATATTTTTCACATCTTTTAATGCTCTTCATATTTTTCACACCTTTTCAGGCGCTTCATGTTTTTAAACATCACTTCATGCTCATCCTATTTTTCAGACCGATTCAACCTCCTCATATTTTTGACACCTTTTGAAGCTCTTCAAATTTTTCACACATTTTCAGGCTCTTCATGTTTTTCAACACCGCTTCATGCTCCTCCTATTTTTCAGACCTTTTCATGCTCCTCATATTTTTGACACCTTTTGAAGATCTCCATATTTCTCACACCTTTTCAGGCTCTTCATGTTTTTCAACACCGCTTCATGCTCCTCCAATCTTTCAGACAATATCATGCTCATCTCATTTTTGACTTCTTTTGAAGCTCTTCATATATTTCACACCTTTTGAAGCTCTTCATATTTTTCACACCTTTTCAGTCTCTTCATGTTTTTCAACACCAATTCATGTTCCTCCTAATATTCAGACCGTTTCATGCTCATCTCATTTTTGACACATTTTGAAGCTCTTCATATTTTTCACACCTTTTGAAGCTCTTCATATTTTTCACACCTTTTCAGACTCTTCATGTTTTTCAACACCGCTTCATGCTCCTCCTATTTTTCAGACCGTTTAATGCTCCTCATATTTTTGACACCTTTTGAATCTCTTCATATACTTCACACTTCTTCAGGCTCTTCATGTTTTTCACCAACACTTCATGCTCCTCCTTTTTTTTAGGCCATTTCATGCTCATCTCATTTATGACACCGTTTGAAGCTCTTCATATTTTCACACCTTTTGAAGCTCTTCATATTTTTCACACCTTTTGAAGCTGTTCATATTTTTCACACGTTTTCAGGCTCTTCATGTTTTCAACACTGCTTCATGCACCTCCTATTTTTCAGAGCGTTTCATGCTCCTCATATTTTTCACACCTTTTGAAGATCTTCATATATTTCACACCTTTTCAGGCTCTTCATGTTTTTGAACAAAACTTCATGCTTCTATTTTTCAGAGCGTTTAATGCTCCTCATGTATTTCACACCTTTTGAAGTTCTTCATATATTTCACACCTTTTCAGGCTCTTCATGTTTTTCAACACCGCTTCATGCTCCTCCTATTTTTCAGGCTGTTTCATGCTCATCTCATTTTTGACACCTTTTGAAGCTCTTCATATTTTTCACACCTTTAGAAGCTCTTCATATTTTTCACACGTTCTCAGGCTCTTCATGTTTTTCAACACCGCTTCATGCACCTCCTTTTTTTAAGACCGTTTCATGCTCATCTCATTTTTGACACGTTTTTAAGGTCTTCATATTTTTCACAAATTTTCATGCTCTTCATGTTTTCGAACACCGCTTCGTGCTCCTCCTATTTTTCAGACCCTTTCTTACTCCTCATATTTTTGACACCTTTAGAAACTCTTCATATCTTTCACACCTTTTCAGGCGCTTCATGTTTTTCAACACCGCTTCATGCTCCTCCTATTTTTCAGACCGTTTCATTCTCCTCTTCTTCTTGACAACGTTTGAAGCTCTTCATATATTTCACACCTTTTCAGGCTCTTCATTTTTTTTCAACAATACTTCATGCTCCTCCTATTTTTCAGACAGTTTCATGCTCATCTCATTTGACACCTTTTGAAGCTCTTCATATTTTTCACACCTTTTGAAGCTCTTCCTATTTCTCACACTTTCTCAGGCTCTTCATGTTTTTCAACACCGCTTGATGCTCCTCCTATTTTTCAGACCGTTTCATGCTCCTCATATTTTTGACACCTTTTGAAGTTCTTCATATTTTCCACACCTTTTAAGGCTCTTCTTGTTTTTGAAGACCGCTTGATGCTCCTCCTATTTTTCAGACCGTTTCATGCTCAACATATTTTTGACACCTTTTGAAGCTCTTCATATTTTTCACACCTTTTCAGGCTCTTAATATTTTTCACACGTTTTCATGCCCTTCATGTTTTTCATCACCGCTTCATGCTCCTCCTATTTTTCAGACCGTTTCATGCTCCTCCTGTTTTTGACACCTTTTGAAGCTCTTCATATTTTTCACACCTTTTGAAGCTCTTCATATTTTTCACACCTTTTCAGGCTCTTAATATTTTTCACACGTTTTCATTCCCTTCATGTTTTTCATCACCGCTTCATGCTCCTCCTATTTTTCAGACCGTTTCATGCTCCTCATATTTTTGATACCTTTTGAAGCTCTTCATATATTTCATACCTTCAGGCTCTTCATGTTTTTCAACACCGCTTTATGCTCCTCCTATTTTTCAGACCTTTTCATGCTCCTCATATGTTTCACACCTTTTCAAGCTCTTCATGTTTTTTAATACCTTTTCATGCTCCTGCTATATTTCAGACCGTTTCATGTTCCTCATATTTTGACACCTTTTGAAGCTCTTCAAGTTTTTCACACCTTTCCATGCTCTTCATGTTTTTCAACACCGTTTCATGCTCCTCCTATTGTTCAGACCGTTTCAGGCTCCTCATATTTTTCAGATCGTTTTATGGTCCTCATATTTGTGACACCTTTTGAAGCTCTTCATATTTTTCACACCTTTTCAGGCTCTTCATGTGTTTCAACACCGTTTCTTGCTCCTCATATTTTGACACCTTTTTAAGCTCTTCATATTTTTAACACCTTTTCATGCTCTTCAGGTTTATCATCAACGTTTCATGCTCCTCCTATTTTTTGACCGTTTCATGCTCCTCATATTTTTGACACCTTTTTAAGCTCTTCCTGTTTTTCACACCCTTTCATTGTCTTCATATCTTTCAACACCGTTTAATGCTTCTTCTAATTTTCAGACCGTTTCATGCTCCTCATAATTTTGACGCCTTTTGCAGCTCTTCTTATTCTCACACCTTTTCAGGCTCTTCATGATTTTCAAGACCTTTTCAGGCTCCTCCTATTATTCAGACCGTTTCATGCTCCTCATATTTTTTACACCTTTTGACGCTCTTTATATTATTCACACCTTTCCATGATCTTCATGTTTTTCAACACTGCTTCATGCTCCTACTATTTTTCAAACCGTTTACTGCTCCTCATATTTTGACACCTTTTGAAGCTCTTCATATTTTTCACACGTTTTCAGGCTCTTCATGTTTTTCAACACCATTTCATGCTCCTCCTATTTTTCAGACCGTTTCATGCACTTCATATTTTTGACACCTTTTGAAGCTTCATATATTTCACACATTTTCTGGCTCTTCATGTTTTTCTATACCGCTTCATTCTCCTCCTAATTTTAAGACTGTTTCATGCTCTTCATAATTTTGGCACCTTTTGAAGCTTTTCATATTTTTCACACCTTTTCAGGCTCTTCATGTTTTTCAACACCGCTTCATGCTCCTCCTATTTTTCAGACCGTTTCATGCTCCTCATATTTTTGACACCTTTTAAAGCTCTTCATATTTTTCACACCTTTTCAGGCTCTTCACGTTTTTCAACCCCGCTTCATGTTCCTTCTATTTTTCAGACTGTTTCATGCATCTCATATTTTTGACTCCTTTTAAGTTCTTCATATATTTCACACATTTTCAGGCTCTTCATGTTTTTCAACACCGTTTCATGCTCCTCCTATTCATCAGACCATTTCATGCTCCTCCTATTTTTCAGACAGTTTCATGCTCTTCATATTTTTGACACCTTTTGAAGCTCTTCATATATTTCACACCTTTTCAGGCTGTTCATGTTTTTGAACACCGTTTCATGCTCCTCATATTTTTCAGACCATATCAAGCTCTTCATATTTTTGACACCTTTTGAAGCTCTTCATATTTTTCACACCTTTTCAGACTCTTCATGTTTTTCAACGTCGCTTCATGCTCCTCTTATTTTTCAGACCGTTTCATGCTGTTCATATTTTTGACACCTTTTGAAACTCTTCATATATTTCACACCTTTTCAGACTCTTCATGTTTTTGAACACAGTTTCATGCTCCTCCTATTTTTGACCGTTTCATGCTCTTCATATTTTTGCCTACTTTTGAAGCTCTTCATATTTTTCACACCTTTTCAGGCTCTTCATGTTTTTCAACACCACTTCATGCTCCTCCTATTTTTCAGACCGTCTCATGCTCCTCATATTTTTCACACCTTTTGAAGCTCTTCATATTTTGCACACCTTTTCAGGCTCTTCATGTTTTTCAGCACCAGTTCATGCTCCTCCTATTTTTCAGACCGTTTCATGCTCATTTCATTTTTTACACCTTTTGAAGCTCTTCATATTTTGCACACCTTTTCAGGCTCTTCAGGTTTTTCAGCTCCACTTCATGCTCCTACTATTTTTCAGACCGTTTCATGCTCCTCATATTTTTCACACCTTTTGAAGCTCTTCATATTTTTCAAACCTTTTCAGGCTCTTCATGTTTTTCAGCACCAGTTCATGCTCCTCCTATTTTTCAGACCGTTACATGCTCATCTCATTTCTTACACCTTTTGAAGCTCTTCATATTTTGCACACCTTTTCAGGCTCTTCAGGTTTTTGAACACCACTTCATGCTCTTCCTGTTTTTCAGACCGTTTCTTTCTCCTCATATATTTGACACATTTTGAAGCTGTTCATATTTTTCACACCTTTTCAGGCTCTTCATGTTTTTGAACACCGCTTCATGCTCCTCCTATTTTTCAGACCGTTTCATGCTCGTCATATTTTTCACACCTTTTAAAGCTCTTCATATTTTTCACACCTTTTCAGGCTCTTCATGTTTTTCAACACCACTTCATGCTACTGCTATTTTTCAGACCTTTTAATACTCCTCCAATTTTTGACATTTTTTAAGGCTCTTCATATTTTTCACCTTTTCAGGCTCTTCATGTTTTTGAACACGGTTTCATGATCCTCCTATTTTTCAGAAAGTTTCATGCTCCTCATATTTTTGACACCTTTTAAACCTCTTCATATTTTTCACACCTTTTCAGGCTCTTCATGTTTTTCAACACCGGTTCATGCTCCTCCTCTTTTTCAGAAAGTTTCATGCTCCTCATATTTTTGAAACCTTTTGTAGCTCTTTATATTTTTCTCACATTTTCAGGCTCTTCCTGTTTTTCAACACCATTTCATGCTCCTCTTATTTTTCAGACCGTTTCATGTTGCTCCTATTTTTCAGACCGTTTAATGATCCTCATATTTTTGAAAACTTTTGAAGCTCTTCATATTTTTCACACCTTTTCTTGCTCTTCAAGATTTTCAACAACGCTTCATGCTCCTCCTTTTTTTCAGACCGTTTCATGCTCATCTCATTTTTGACAGCTTTTGAAGCTCTTTATATTTTTCACACCTTTTCAGGCTCTTCATGTTTTTCAGCACCAGTCCATGCTCCTCCTATTTTTCAGACCGTTTCATGCTCATCTCATTTTTACACCTTTTGAAGCTCTTCATATTTTTCACACCTTTTCAGGCACTTCATGTTTTTCACCTCCACTTCATGCTCCTCCTATTTTTCAGACCGTTTCATGCTTCTCCTATTTGTCATACCGTTTCATGCTCCTCATATTTTTGACAGCTTTTGAAGCTCTTCATATTTTTCTCACCTTTTCAGGCTCTTCATGTTTTTGACCTCCGCTTCATGCTCCTTCTATTTTTCAGACCGTGTCATGCTCCTCCTATTTTTCATACCGTTTCATGCTCCTCATATACCTGACAGCTTTTGAAGCTCTTCATATTTTTCACACCTTTTCAGGCTCTTCATGTTTCTGTACACCGCTTCATGCTCCTCCTATTTTTCTGACCGTTTCATGCTCCTCATATGTTTGACACCTTTTGAACGTCTTCATATTTTTCAAACATTTTCAGGCTCTTCAAGTTTTTCAACACCACTTCATGCTCCTCCTATTTTTCAGACCGTTTTATGCTCATCTCATTTTTTACACCTTTTGATGCTCCTCATATTTTTCACGCCTTTTGAAGCTCTTCATATTTTTCACAACTTTTCAGGCTCTTGACGTTTTTGAACACCGCTTCATGTTCCTCGTATTCTTCAGACCGTTTCATGCTCTTCATATTTTTCAAAATTTTTGAAGCTCTTCTTATTTTTCACACCTTTTCAGGCTCTTCATGTTTTTGAACACCGCTTTATCCTCCTCCTATTTTTCAGACCGTTCCATGCTCTTCATATTTTTCAAAATTTTTGAAGCTCTTCTTATTTTTCACACCTTTTCAGGCTCTTCATGTTTTTAAACACCGCTTCATGCTCTTCCTATTTTTCAGACCGTTTCATGCTCCTCATATTTTTGACACCTTTTGAAGCTCTTCATATATTTCACAAATTTTCAGGCTCTTCATGTTTTTCAATACCACTTCATGCTCCTCCTATTTTTCAGACCGTTTCATGCTCCTCATATTTTTGACACCTTTTGAAGCTCTTCATATATTTCACACCTTTTCAGGCTCTTCATGTTTTTCAATACCACTTCATGCTCCTCCTATTTTTCAGAGCGTTTCATGCTCCTCATATTTTTGACACCTTTTGAAGATCTCCATATTTCTCACACCGTTTCAGGCTCTTCATGTTTTTCAACACCGCTTCATGCTCCTCCTATCTTTCAGACAATATCATGCTCATCTCATTTTTGACTTCTTTTGAAGCTCTTCATATTTTTCACACCTTTTCAGTCTCTTCATGTTTTTCAACACCAATTCATGTTCCTCCTAATATTCAGACCGTTTCATGCTCATTTCATTTTTGACACATTTTGAAGCTCTTCATATTTTTCACACCTTTTGAAGCTCTTCATATTTTTCACACCTTTTCAGACTCTTCTTGTTTTTCAACACCGCTTCATGCTCCTCCTATTTTTCAGACCGTCTCATGCTCCTCATATTTTTCACACATTTTGAAGCTCTTCATATTTTGCACATCTTTTCAGGCTCTTCATGTTTTTCAACAACACTTCATTCTCCTTCTATTTTTCAGACCGTTTCATGCTCCTCATATTTTTGACACCTTTTCAATCTCTTCATATACTTCACATTTTTTCAGGCTCTTCATGTTTTTCACCAACATTTCATGCTCCTCCTATTTTTTAGGCCATTTCATGCTCATCTCATTTTTGACACCGTTTGAAGCTCTTCATATTTTTCACACCTTTTGAAGCTCTTCATATTTTTCACACCTTTTGAAGCTGTTCATATTTTTCACACGTTTTCAGGCTCTTCATGTTTTCAACACCGCTTAATGCACCTCCTATTTTTCAGACCTTTTCATGCCCCTCATATTTTTCACACCTTTTGAAGATCTTCATATATTTCACACCTTTTCATGCTCTTCATGTTTTTGAACAAAACTTCATGCTTCTCCTATTTTTCAGAGCGTTTAATGCTCCTCATGTACTTCACACCTTTTGAAGGTCTTCATATTTTTCACACCTTTTCTGGCTCTTCATATTTTTCAACACCACTTCACGCTCCTCCTATTTTTCAGACCGTTCATTCTCCTCATAATTTTGAAACATTTTGAAGCTCTTCTTATTTTTCACACCTTTTCAGGCTCTTCATGGTTTTCAAGAACGCTTCAAGCTCCTCCTATTTTCCAGAACGTTCATGCTCCTCAAATTTTTGACACCTTTTGCAGCTCTTCATATTTTTCACACCTTTTCAGGCTCTTCGTGTTTTTCAATACCGCTTCATGCTCCTCCTATTTTTCAGGCCGTTTCATGCTCATCTCATTTTTGACACCTTTTGAAACTCTTCATATTTTTCACACCTTAAGAAGCTCTTCATATTTTTCACACCTTTTCAGGCTCTTCATGTTTTTGAACACCGCTTCATGCTCCTCCTATTTTTCAGACCGTTTCATGATCCTCATATTTTTGACACCTTTTGAAGCTTTTCATATTTTTCACACCTTTTCAGGGTCTTCATGTTTTTTACACCGCTTCATGCTCCTCCTATTTTTCAGACCGTTTCATGCTTCTCCTATTTTTGACACCTTTTGAAGCTCTTCATATTTTTCACAACATTTCAGGCTCTCCATGTTTTTGAACACCGTTTAATGCTCCTCCTATTTTTCAGACTGTTTCATGCTCCTCATATTTTTGACACCTTTTGAAGCTCTTCATATTTTACCCACCTTTTCAGGCTCTTCATGTTTTCCAACACCGCTTCATGCTCCTCCCATTTTTCAGACCGTTTCATGCTCCTTCTATTTTTCAGACCGTTTCATGCTCCTCATATTTTTGACACCTTTTGAAGCTCTTCATGTTTTTCACACCTTTTCAGGTTCTTCATGTTTTTCAACACCGCTTCATGCTCCTCCTATTTTTCAGACCGTTTCATGCTCCTCATATTTTTGACAACTTTTGAAGCTCTTCATATGTTTCACACCTTTTGAAGCTCTTCATGTTTTTTAACACCGTTTCATGCTCCTCCTATTTGTCAGACCGTTTCATGCTCCTCATATGTTTCACACCTTTTGAAGCTCTTCATGTTTTTTAACACCTTTTCATGCTCCTGATATATTTCAGACAGTTTCATGCTCCTCATATTTTGACACCTTTAGAAGCTCTTCATATTTTTCACACCTTTTCAGGGTCTTCATGTCTTTCAACACCGCTTCATGCTCCTCGTATTTCTCATACCGTTTCATGCTCCTCATATTTTTCACACCTTTTGAAGCTTGTCTTACTTTCACAGCTTTTCAGGAACTTCATGTTTTTCAAAACCGCTTAATGCTCCTCCTATTTTTCAGACCGTTTCATGCTCCTCATATTTTTGACACTTTTTGAAGCTCTTCATATGTTTCACACCTTTTGAAACTCTTCATGTTTTTTAACACCGTTTCATGCTCCTCCTATTTTTCAGACCGTTTCATGCTCCTCATATGTTTCACACCTTTTGAAGCTCTTCATAATTTTCACACCTTTTCAGGCTCTTCATGTTTTTTTAGCACCGTTTCATGCTCCTCCTGTTTTTCAGACCGTTTCATGCTCCTCATATATTTGACACCTTTTGAAGCTGTTCATATTTTTCACACCTTTTCAGGCTCCCCATGTTTTTCAACACGGCTTCATGATCCTCCTGTTTTTCAGACCGTTTCATGCTCCTCATATTTTTGACACGTTTTGAAGCTCTTCATATTTTTCACACCTTTTTAGGCTCTTCATGTTTTCAACACCACTTCACTCTCCTCCTATTTTCAGAACGTTTCATGCTCTTCATATTTTTGACACTTTTTAAGCTCTTCATATTTTTCACACCTTTTCTGGCTCTTCATGTTTTTCAACACTGCTTCATGCTCGTACTACTTTCCAGACCGTTTCATGCTCGTCTCATTTTTGACACCTTTTGAAGCTCTTTATATTTCTCACAACTTTTAAGCTCTTCATGTTTTTCACACGTTTTCAGGCTCTTCATGTTTTTCAACACCGCTTCATGCTCCTCCCATTTTTCAGACCGTTTCATGCTCCTCCTATTTTTCAGACCGTTTCATGCTCCTCATATTTTTGACACCTTTTGAAGCTCTTCATGTTTTTCACACCTTTTCAGGTTCTTCATGTTTTTCAACACCGCTTCATGCTCCTCCTATTTTTCAGACCGTTCTTGCTCCTCATATATTTGACAACTTTTGTAGCTCTTCATATTTTTCACATCTTTTCTGGCTCTTCATGTTTTTGAACTCCGTTTCTTGCTCCTCCAATTTTTCAGACCGTTTCATGCCCCTCATATTTTTAACACCTTTTGAAGCTCTTCATATTTGTCACACATTTTCAGTCTCTTCATGTCTTTCAACACCCCTTCATGCTCCTCCTATTTTTCAGACCGTTCATGCTCCTCATATTTTTCACACCTTTTGAAGCTCTTCATATTTTTCACACCTTTTCAGGTTCTTCATGTTTTTCAACACCGCTTCATGCTTCGCCTATTTTTCAGACCGTGTCATGCTCCTCATATTTTTGACACCTTTTGAAGCTCTTCATATTTTTCACACCTTTTCAGGCTCTTCATGTTTTTCAACATCACTTCATTCTTCTCCTATTTTTCAGACCGTTACATGCTCCTCATATTTTTGACACCTTTTGAAGCTCTTCATATGTTTCACACCTTTTGAAGCTCTTCATGATTTTCTAAACAGCTTCATGCTCCTCCTATTTTTCAGACCGTTACATGCTCCTCATATTTTTGACACCTTTTGAAGCTCTTCATATGTTTCACACCTTTTGAAGCTCTTCATGATTTTCTAAACAGCTTCATGCTCCTCCTATTTTTCATACCGTTTCATGCTCCTCATATTTTTGACACCTTTTGAAGCTCTACATAATTCTCACACCTTTTCTGGCTCTTCATGTTTTTCAACACCCCTTCTTGCTCCTCCTATTTTTCAGACTGTTTCATGCTCCTCATATTTTTGACACCTTTTGAAGCTCTTCATATGTTTCACACCTTTTGAAACTCTTCATGTTTTGAAACACCGCTTCATGCTCCTCGTATTTTTCATACCGTTTCATACTCCTCATATTTTTCACACCTTTTGAAGCTTGTCTTATTTTCACAGCTTTTCAGGAACTTCATGTTTTTCAAAACCGCTTAATGCTCCTCCTATTTTTCAGACCGTTTCATGCTCCTCATATTTTTGACAACTTTTGAAGCTCTTCATATGTTTCACAGCTTTTGAAGCTCTTCATGTTTTTTAACACCTTTTCATGCTCCTGATATATTTCAGACAGTTTCATGCTCCTCATATTTTGACACCTTTAGAAGCTCTTCATATTTTTCACACCTTTTCAGGATCTTCATGTCTTTCAACACCGCTTCATGCTCCTCCTATTTGTCAGACCGTTTCATGCTCCTCATATGTTTCACAGCTTTTGAAGCTCTTCATGTTTTTTAACACCTTTTCATGCTCCTGATATATTTCAGACAGTTTCATGCTCCTCATATTTTGACACCTTTAGAAGCTCTTCATATTTTTCACACCTTTTCAGGGTCTTCATGTCTTTCAACACCGCTTCATGCTCCTCGTATTTTTCATACCGTTTCATGGTCCTCATATTTTTCACACCTTTTGAAGCTTGTCTTATTTTCACAGCTTTTCAGGAACTTCATGTTTTTCAAAACCGCTTAATGCTCCTCCTATTTTTCAGACCGTTTCATGCTCCTCATATTTTTGACACTTTTTGAAGCTCTTCATATGTTTCACACCTTTTGAAGCTCTTCATGTTTTTTAACACCGTTTCATGCTCCTCCTATTTTTCAGACCGTTTCATGCTCCTCATATGTTTCACAGCTTTTGAAGCTCTTCATGTTTTTTAACACCTTTTCATGCTCCTGATATATTTCAGACAGTTTCATGCTGCTCATATTTTGACATCTTTAGAAGCTCTTCATATTTTTCACAACTTTTCAGGGTCTTCATGTCTTTCAACACCGCTTCATGCTCCTCCTATTTTTCAGACCGTTTCATGCTCCTCATATTTTTGACCCATTTTGAAGCTCTTCATATTTTTCACACCTTTTCAGGCTCTTCATGTTTTTCAAAACCAATTCATGCTCTTCCTATTTTTCAGACTGTTTCATGCTCCTCATAATTTTGACATCTTTTGAAGCGCTTCATATATTTCACACCTTTTCAGGCTCTTCATGTTCTTCAACACCGCTTCATTCTCCTCCTATTTTTCAGACCGTTTCTTGCTCTTCATATTTTTGACACTTTTTATTCTCTTCATATTTTTCACACCTTTTCTGGCTCTTCATGTTTTTCAACACTGCTTCATGCTCGTCCTACTTTCCAGACCGTTTCATGCTCGTCTCATTTTTGACACCTTTTGAAGCTCTTCATATTTCTCACAACTTTTAAGCTCTTCATGTTTTTCACACGTTTTCAGGCTCTTCATGTTTTTCAACACCGCTTCATGCTCCTCCCATTTTTCAGACCGTTTCATGCTCCTCCTATTTTTCAGACCGTTTCATGCTCCTCATATTTTTGACATCTTTTGAAGCTCTTCATATTTTTCACACCATTTCACGCTCTTCATGTTTTTGAACACCGCTTCTTGCTCCTCCCATATTTCAGACCGTTTCATGCTCCTTCTATTTTTGACACCTTTTGAAGCTCTTCATATATTTCACACCTTTTGAAGCTCTTGATAATTTTCACACGTTTTCAGGCTCTTCATGTTTTTCAACAAGATTTCATGCTCCTCCAGTTTTTCAGACCGTTTCTAGGTCCTCATGTATTTCACACCATTTGAAGCTCTTCATATTTTTCACACTTTTTCAGGCTCTTCATGTTTTTCAACACCGCTTCATGCTCCTCCTATCTTTCAGACCATTTCATGCTCATCTCATTTTTGACACCTTTTGAAGCTCTTCTTATATTTCACACCTTTTGAAGCTCTTCATAATTTTCACACGTTTTCAGGCTCTTCATGTTTTTCAACACGGCTTCATGATCCTCCTATTTTTCAGACCTTTTCATGCTCCTCATAATTTTGACATCTTTTGAAGCCCTTCATATTTTTCACACTTTTTCAGGCTCTTCATATTCTTCAACACCGCTTCATGCTCCTCCTATTTTTCAGACCGTTTCATGCTCCTCATATTTTTGACACCTTTTGAAGAGCTTCATATTTTTCACACCATTTCAGGCTCTTCATGTTTTTCAACAGCGCTTCATGCTCCTCCTATTTTTCAGAACCTTTCATGATCCTCATATTTTTGCAACCTTCTGAAGCTCTTCATATTTTTCACACCTTTTGAAGCTCTTCATATTTTTCACACCTTTTCAGGATCTTCATGTTTTTAAACACCGCTTCATGCTCGTACTACTTTCCAGACCGTTTCATGCTCGTCTCATTTTTGACACCTTTTGAAGCTCTTCATATTTCTCACAACTTTTAAGCTCTTCATGTTTTTCACACGTTTTCAGGCTCTTCATGTTTTTCAACACCGCTTCATGCTCCTCCCATTTTTCAGACCGTTTCACGCTCCTCATATTTTTGACACCTTTTGAAGCTCTTCATATTTTTCACACCTTTTCAGGTTCTTCATGTTTTTCAACACCGCTTCATGCTCCTCCTATTTTTCAGACCGTTCTTGCTCCTCATATATTTGACAACTTTTGTAGCTCTTCATATTTTTCACACCTTTTCTGGCTCTTCATGTTTTTCAACACTGCTTCATGCTCGTCCTACTTTCCAGACCGTTTCGTGCTCGTCTCATTTTTGACACCTTTTGAAGCTCTTCATATTTCTCACAACTTTTAAGCTCTTCATGTTTTTCACACGTTTTCAGGCTCTTCATGTTTTTCAACACCGCTTCATGCTCCTCCCATTTTTCAGACCGTTTCATGCTCCTCCTATTTTTCAGACCGTTTCATGCTCCTCATATTTTTGACATCTTTTGAAGCTCTTCATATTTTTCACACCATTTCACGCTCTTCATGTTTTTGAACACCGCTTCTTGCTCCTCCCATATTTCAGACCGTTTCATGCTCCTTCTATTTTTGACACCTTTTGAAGCTCTTCATATATTTCACACCTTTTGAAGCTCTTGATAATTTTCACACGTTTTCAGGCTCTTCATGTTTTTCAACAAGATTTCATGCTCCTCCAGTTTTTCAGACCGTTTCTAGGTCCTCATGTATTTCACACCATTTGAAGCTCTTCATATTTTTCACACTTTTTCAGGCTCTTCATGTTTTTCAACACCGCTTCATGCTCCTCCTATCTTTCAGACCATTTCATGCTCATCTCATTTTTGACACCTTTTGAAGCTCTTCTTATATTTCACACCTTTTGAAGCTCTTCATAATTTTCACACGTTTTCAGGCTCTTCATGTTTTTCAACACGGCTTCATGATCCTCCTATTTTTCAGACCTTTTCATGCTCCTCATAATTTTGACATCTTTTGAAGCCCTTCATATTTTTCACACTTTTTCAGGCTCTTCATATTCTTCAACACCGCTTCATGCTCCTCCTATTTTTCAGACCGTTTCATGCTCCTCATATTTTTGACACCTTTTGAAGAGCTTCATATTTTTCACACCATTTCAGGCTCTTCATGTTTTTCAACAGCGCTTCATGCTCCTCCTATTTTTCAGAACCTTTCATGATCCTCATATTTTTGCAACCTTCTGAAGCTCTTCATATTTTTCACACCTTTTGAAGCTCTTCATATTTTTCACACCTTTTCAGGATCTTCATGTTTTTAAACACCGCTTCATGCTCGTACTACTTTCCAGACCGTTTCATGCTCGTCTCATTTTTGACACCTTTTGAAGCTCTTCATATTTCTCACAACTTTTAAGCTCTTCATGTTTTTCACACGTTTTCAGGCTCTTCATGTTTTTCAACACCGCTTCATGCTCCTCCCATTTTTCAGACCGTTTCATGCTCCTCATAATTTTGACACCTTTTGAAGCTCTTCATATTTTTCACACCTTTTCAGGTTCTTCATGTTTTTCAACACCGCTTCATGCTCCTCCTATTTTTCAGACCGTTCTTGCTCCTCATATATTTGACAACTTTTGTAGCTCTTCATATTTTTCACACCTTTTCTGGCTCTTCATGTTTTTCAACACTGCCTCATGCTCGTCCTACTTTCCAGACCGTTTCGTGCTCGTCTCATTTTTGACACCTTTTGAAGCTCTTCATATTTCTCACAACTTTTAAGCTCTTCATGTTTTTCACACGTTTTCAGGCTCTTCATGTTTTTCAACACCGCTTCATGCTCCTCCCATTTTTCAGACCGTTTCATGCTCCTCCTATTTTTCAGACCGTTTCATGCTCCTCATATTTTTGACATCTTTTGAAGCTCTTCATATTTTTCACACCATTTCACGCTCTTCATGTTTTTGAACACCGCTTCTTGCTCCTCCCATATTTCAGACCGTTTCATGCTTCTTCTATTTTTGACACCTTTTGAAGCTCTTCATATATTTCACACCTTTTGAAGCTCTTGATAATTTTCACACGTTTTCAGGCTCTTCATGTTTTTCAACAAGATTTCATGCTCCTCCAGTTTTTCAGACCGTTTCTAGGTCCTCATGTATTTCACACCATTTGAAGCTCTTCATATTTTTCACACTTTTTCAGGCTCTTCATGTTTTTCAACACCGCTTCATGCTCCTCCTATCTTTCAGACCATTTCATGCTCATCTCATTTTTGACACCTTTTGAAGCTCTTCTTATATTTCACACCTTTTGAAGCTCTTCATAATTTTCACACGTTTTCAGGCTCTTCATGTTTTTCAACACGGCTTCATGATCCTCCTATTTTTCAGACCTTTTCATGCTCCTCATAATTTTGACATCTTTTGAAGCCCTTCATATTTTTCACACTTTTTCAGGCTCTTCATATTCTTCAACACCGCTTCATGCTCCTCCTATTTTTCAGACCGTTTCATGCTCCTCATATTTTTGACACCTTTTGAAGAGCTTCATATTTTTCACACCATTTCAGGCTCTTCATGTTTTTCAACAGCGCTTCATGCTCCTCCTATTTTTCAGAACCTTTCATGATCCTCATATTTTTGCAACCTTCTGAAGCTCTTCATATTTTTCACACCTTTTGAAGCTCTTCATATTTTTCACACCTTTTCAGGATCTTCATGTTTTTAAACACCGCTTCATGCTCGTACTACTTTCCAGACCGTTTCATGCTCGTCTCATTTTTGACACCTTTTGAAGCTCTTCATATTTCTCACAACTTTTAAGCTCTTCATGTTTTTCACACGTTTTCAGGCTCTTCATGTTTTTCAACACCGCTTCATGCTCCTCCCATTTTTCAGACCGTTTCACGCTCCTCATATTTTTGACACCTTTTGAAGCTCTTCATATTTTTCACACCTTTTCAGGTTCTTCATGTTTTTCAACACCGCTTCATGCTCCTCCTATTTTTCAGACCGTTCTTGCTCCTCATATATTTGACAACTTTTGTAGCTCTTCATATTTTTCACACCTTTTCTGGCTCTTCATGTTTTTCAACACTGCTTCATGCTCGTCCTACTTTCCAGACCGTTTCGTGCTCGTCTCATTTTTGACACCTTTTGAAGCTCTTCATATTTCTCACAACTTTTAAGCTCTTCATGTTTTTCACACGTTTTCAGGCTCTTCATGTTTTTCAACACCGCTTCATGCTCCTCCCATTTTTCAGACCGTTTCATGCTCCTCCTATTTTTCAGACCGTTTCATGCTCCTCATATTTTTGACATCTTTTGAAGCTCTTCATATTTTTCACACCATTTCACGCTCTTCATGTTTTTGAACACCGCTTCTTGCTCCTCCCATATTTCAGACCGTTTCATGCTCCTTCTATTTTTGACACCTTTTGAAGCTCTTCATATATTTCACACCTTTTGAAGCTCTTGATAATTTTCACACGTTTTCAGGCTCTTCATGTTTTTCAACAAGATTTCATGCTCCTCCAGTTTTTCAGACCGTTTCTAGGTCCTCATGTATTTCACACCATTTGAAGCTCTTCATATTTTTCACACCTTTTCTGGCTCTTCATGTTTTTCAACACTGCTTCATGCTCGTCCTACTTTCCAGACCGTTTCGTGCTCGTCTCATTTTTGACACCTTTTGAAGCTCTTCATATTTCTCACAACTTTTAAGCTCTTCATGTTTTTCACACGTTTTCAGGCTCTTCATGTTTTTCAACACCGCTTCATGCTCCTCCCATTTTTCAGACCGTTTCATGCTCCTCCTATTTTTCAGACCGTTTCATGCTCCTCATATTTTTGACATCTTTTGAAGCTCTTCATATTTTTCACACCATTTCACGCTCTTCATGTTTTTGAACACCGCTTCTTGCTCCTCCCATATTTCAGACCGTTTCATGCTCCTTCTATTTTTGACACCTTTTGAAGCTCTTCATATATTTCACACCTTTTGAAGCTCTTGATAATTTTCACACGTTTTCAGGCTCTTCATGTTTTTCAACAAGATTTCATGCTCCTCCAGTTTTTCAGACCGTTTCTAGGTCCTCATGTATTTCACACCATTTGAAGCTCTTCATATTTTTCACACTTTTTCAGGCTCTTCATGTTTTTCAACACCGCTTCATGCTCCTCCTATCTTTCAGACCATTTCATGCTCATCTCATTTTTGACACCTTTTGAAGCTCTTCTTATATTTCACACCTTTTGAAGCTCTTCATAATTTTCACACGTTTTCAGGCTCTTCATGTTTTTCAACACGGCTTCATGATCCTCCTATTTTTCAGACCTTTTCATGCTCCTCATAATTTTGACATCTTTTGAAGCCCTTCATATTTTTCACACTTTTTCAGGCTCTTCATATTCTTCAACACCGCTTCATGCTCCTCCTATTTTTCAGACCGTTTCATGCTCCTCATATTTTTGACACCTTTTGAAGAGCTTCATATTTTTCACACCATTTCAGGCTCTTCATGTTTTTCAACAGCGCTTCATGCTCCTCCTATTTTTCAGAACCTTTCATGATCCTCATATTTTTGCAACCTTCTGAAGCTCTTCATATTTTTCACACCTTTTGAAGCTCTTCATATTTTTCACACCTTTTCAGGATCTTCATGTTTTTAAACACCGCTTCATGCTCGTACTACTTTCCAGACCGTTTCATGCTCGTCTCATTTTTGACACCTTTTGAAGCTCTTCATATTTCTCACAACTTTTAAGCTCTTCATGTTTTTCACACGTTTTCAGGCTCTTCATGTTTTTCAACACCGCTTCATGCTCCTCCCATTTTTCAGACCGTTTCACGCTCCTCATATTTTTGACACCTTTTGAAGCTCTTCATATTTTTCACACCTTTTCAGGTTCTTCATGTTTTTCAACACCGCTTCATGCTCCTCCTATTTTTCAGACCATTCTTGCTCCTCATATATTTGACAACTTTTGTAGCTCTTCATATTTTTCACACCTTTTCTGGCTCTTCATGTTTTTCAACACTGCTTCATGCTCGTCCTACTTTCCAGACCGTTTCGTGCTCGTCTCATTTTTGACACCTTTTGAAGCTCTTCATATTTCTCACAACTTTTAAGCTCTTCATGTTTTTCACACGTTTTCAGGCTCTTCATGTTTTTCAACACCGCTTCATGCTCCTCCCATTTTTCAGACCGTTTCATGCTCCTCCTATTTTTCATACCGTTTCATGCTCCTCATATTTTTGACACCTTTTGAAGCTCTTCATATTTTTCACACCTTTTCAGGTTCTTCATGTTTTTCAACACCGCTTCATGCTTCGCCTATTTTTCAGACCGTGTCATGCTCCTCATATTTTTGACACCTTTTGAAGCTCTTCATATTTTTCACAGCTTTTCAGGCTCTTCATGTTTTTCAACATCACTTCATTCTTCTCCTATTTTTCAGACCGTTACATGCTCCTCATATTTTTGACACCTTTTGAAGCTCTTCATATGTTTCACACCTTTTGAAGCTCTTCATGATTTTCTAAACAGCTTCATGCTCCTCCTATTTTTCATACCGTTTCATGCTCCTCATATTTTTGACACCTTTTGAAGCTCTACATAATTCTCACACCTTTTCTGGCTCTTCATGTTTTTCAACACCCCTTCTTGCTCCTCCTATTTTTCAGACTGTTTCATGCTCCTCATATTTTTGACACCTTTTGAAGCTCTTCATATGTTTCACACCTTTTGAAGCTCTTCATGTTTTGTAACACCGCTTCATGCTCCTCGTATTTTTCATACCGTTTCATGCTCCTCATATTTTTCACACCTTTTGAAGCTTGTCTTATTTTCACAGCTTTTCAGGAACTTCATGTTTTTCAAAACCGCTTAATGCTCCTCCTATTTTTCAGACCGTTTCATGCTCCTCATATTTTTGACAACTTTTGAAGCTGTTCATATGTTTCACAGCTTTTGAAGCTCTTCATGTTTTTTAACACCTTTTCATGCTCCTGATATATTTCAGACAGTTTCATGCTCCTCATATTTTGACAGCTTTAGAAGCTCTTCATATTTTTCACACCTTTTCAGGGTCTTCATGTCTTTCAACACCGCTTCATGCTCCTCCTATTTGTCAGACCGTTTCATGCTCCTCATATGTTTCACACGTTTTGAAGCTCTTCATGTTTTTTAACACCTTTTCATGCTCCTGATATATTTCAGACAGTTTCATGCTCCTCATATTTTGACACCTTTAGAAGCTCTTCATATTTTTCACACCTTTTCAGGGTCTTCATGTCTTTCAACACCGCTTCATGCTCCTCCTATTTGTCAGACCGTTTCATGCTCCTCATATTTTTCACACCTTTTGAAGCTTGTCTTATTTTCACAGCTTTTCAGGAACTTCATGTTTTTCAAAACCGCTTAATGCTCCTCCTATTTTTCAGACCGTTTCATGCTCCTCATATTTTTGACACTTTTTGAAGCTCTTCATATGTTTCACACCTTTTGAAGCTCTTCATGTTTTTTAACACCGTTTCATGCTCCTCCTATTTTTCAGACCGTTTCATGCTCCTCATATGTTTCACAGCTTTTGAAGCTCTTCATGTTTTTTAACACCTTTTCATGCTCCTGATATATTTCAGACAGTTTCATGCTGCTCATATTTTGACATCTTTAGAAGCTCTTCATATTTTTCACAACTTTTCAGGGTCTTCATGTCTTTCAACACCGCTTCATGCTCCTCCTATTTTTCAGACCGTTTCATGCTCCTCATATTTTTGACCCATTTTGAAGCTCTTCATATTTTTCACACCTTTTCAGGCTCTTCATGTTTTTCAAAACCAATTCATGCTCTTCCTATTTTTCAGACTGTTTCATGCTCCTCATAATTTTGACATCTTTTGAAGCGCTTCATATATTTCACACCTTTTCAGGCTCTTCATGTTCTTCAACACCGCTTCATTCTCCTCCTATTTTTCAGACCGTTTCTTGCTCTTCATATTTTTGACACTTTTTATTCTCTTCATATTTTTCACACCTTTTCTGGCTCTTCATGTTTTTCAACACTGCTTCATGCTCGTCCTACTTTCCAGACCGTTTCATGCTCGTCTCATTTTTGACACCTTTTGAAGCTCTTCATATTTCTCACAACTTTTAAGCTCTTCATGTTTTTCACACGTTTTCAGGCTCTTCATGTTTTTCAACACCGCTTCATGCTCCTCCCATTTTTCAGACCGTTTCATGCTCCTCCTATTTTTCAGACCGTTTCATGCTCCTCATATTTTTGACATCTTTTGAAGCTCTTCATATTTTTCACACCATTTCACGCTCTTCATGTTTTTGAACACCGCTTCTTGCTCCTCCCATATTTCAGACCGTTTCATGCTCCTTCTATTTTTGACACCTTTTGAAGCTCTTCATATATTTCACACCTTTTGAAGCTCTTGATAATTTTCACACGTTTTCAGGCTCTTCATGTTTTTCAACAAGATTTCATGCTCCTCCAGTTTTTCAGACCGTTTCTAGGTCCTCATGTATTTCACACCATTTGAAGCTCTTCATATTTTTCACACTTTTTCAGGCTCTTCATGTTTTTCAACACCGCTTCATGCTCCTCCTATCTTTCAGACCATTTCATGCTCATCTCATTTTTGACACCTTTTGAAGCTCTTCTTATATTTCACACCTTTTGAAGCTCTTCATAATTTTCACACGTTTTCAGGCTCTTCATGTTTTTCAACACGGCTTCATGATCCTCCTATTTTTCAGACCTTTTCATGCTCCTCATAATTTTGACATCTTTTGAAGCCCTTCATATTTTTCACACTTTTTCAGGCTCTTCATATTCTTCAACACCGCTTCATGCTCCTCCTATTTTTCAGACCGTTTCATGCTCCTCATATTTTTGACACCTTTTGAAGAGCTTCATATTTTTCACACCATTTCAGGCTCTTCATGTTTTTCAACAGCGCTTCATGCTCCTCCTATTTTTCAGAACCTTTCATGATCCTCATATTTTTGCAACCTTCTGAAGCTCTTCATATTTTTCACACCTTTTGAAGCTCTTCATATTTTTCACACCTTTTCAGGATCTTCATGTTTTTAAACACCGCTTCATGCTCGTACTACTTTCCAGACCGTTTCATGCTCGTCTCATTTTTGACACCTTTTGAAGCTCTTCATATTTCTCACAACTTTTAAGCTCTTCATGTTTTTCACACGTTTTCAGGCTCTTCATGTTTTTCAACACCGCTTCATGCTCCTCCCATTTTTCAGACCGTTTCACGCTCCTCATATTTTTGACACCTTTTGAAGCTCTTCATATTTTTCACACCTTTTCAGGTTCTTCATGTTTTTCAACACCGCTTCATGCTCCTCCTATTTTTCAGACCATTCTTGCTCCTCATATATTTGACAACTTTTGTAGCTCTTCATATTTTTCACACCTTTTCTGGCTCTTCATGTTTTTCAACACTGCTTCATGCTCGTCCTACTTTCCAGACCGTTTCGTGCTCGTCTCATTTTTGACACCTTTTGAAGCTCTTCATATTTCTCACAACTTTTAAGCTCTTCATGTTTTTCACACGTTTTCAGGCTCTTCATGTTTTTCAACACCGCTTCATGCTCCTCCCATTTTTCAGACCGTTTCATGCTCCTCCTATTTTTCATACCGTTTCATGCTCCTCATATTTTTGACACCTTTTGAAGCTCTTCATATTTTTCACACCTTTTCAGGTTCTTCATGTTTTTCAACACCGCTTCATGCTTCGCCTATTTTTCAGACCGTGTCATGCTCCTCATATTTTTGACACCTTTTGAAGCTCTTCATATTTTTCACAGCTTTTCAGGCTCTTCATGTTTTTCAACATCACTTCATTCTTCTCCTATTTTTCAGACCGTTACATGCTCCTCATATTTTTGACACCTTTTGAAGCTCTTCATATGTTTCACACCTTTTGAAGCTCTTCATGATTTTCTAAACAGCTTCATGCTCCTCCTATTTTTCATACCGTTTCATGCTCCTCATATTTTTGACACCTTTTGAAGCTCTACATAATTCTCACACCTTTTCTGGCTCTTCATGTTTTTCAACACCCCTTCTTGCTCCTCCTATTTTTCAGACTGTTTCATGCTCCTCATATTTTTGACACCTTTTGAAGCTCTTCATATGTTTCACACCTTTTGAAGCTCTTCATGTTTTGTAACACCGCTTCATGCTCCTCGTATTTTTCATACCGTTTCATGCTCCTCATATTTTTCACACCTTTTGAAGCTTGTCTTATTTTCACAGCTTTTCAGGAACTTCATGTTTTTCAAAACCGCTTAATGCTCCTCCTATTTTTCAGACCGTTTCATGCTCCTCATATTTTTGACAACTTTTGAAGCTGTTCATATGTTTCACAGCTTTTGAAGCTCTTCATGTTTTTTAACACCTTTTCATGCTCCTGATATATTTCAGACAGTTTCATGCTCCTCATATTTTGACAGCTTTAGAAGCTCTTCATATTTTTCACACCTTTTCAGGGTCTTCATGTCTTTCAACACCGCTTCATGCTCCTCCTATTTGTCAGACCGTTTCATGCTCCTCATATGTTTCACACGTTTTGAAGCTCTTCATGTTTTTTAACACCTTTTCATGCTCCTGATATATTTCAGACAGTTTCATGCTCCTCATATTTTGACACCTTTAGAAGCTCTTCATATTTTTCACACCTTTTCAGGGTCTTCATGTCTTTCAACACCGCTTCATGCTCCTCCTATTTGTCAGACCGTTTCATGCTCCTCATATTTTTCACACCTTTTGAAGCTTGTCTTATTTTCACAGCTTTTCAGGAACTTCATGTTTTTCAAAACCGCTTAATGCTCCTCCTATTTTTCAGACCGTTTCATGCTCCTCATATTTTTGACACTTTTTGAAGCTCTTCATATGTTTCACACCTTTTGAAGCTCTTCATGTTTTTTAACACCGTTTCATGCTCCTCCTATTTTTCAGACCGTTTCATGCTCCTCATATGTTTCACAGCTTTTGAAGCTCTTCATGTTTTTTAACACCTTTTCATGCTCCTGATATATTTCAGACAGTTTCATGCTGCTCATATTTTGACATCTTTAGAAGCTCTTCATATTTTTCACAACTTTTCAGGGTCTTCATGTCTTTCAACACCGCTTCATGCTCCTCCTATTTTTCAGACCGTTTCATGCTCCTCATATTTTTGACCCATTTTGAAGCTCTTCATATTTTTCACACCTTTTCAGGCTCTTCATGTTTTTCAAAACCAATTCATGCTCTTCCTATTTTTCAGACTGTTTCATGCTCCTCATAATTTTGACATCTTTTGAAGCGCTTCATATATTTCACACCTTTTCAGGCTCTTCATGTTCTTCAACACCGCTTCATTCTCCTCCTATTTTTCAGACCGTTTCTTGCTCTTCATATTTTTGACACTTTTTATTCTCTTCATATTTTTCACACCTTTTCTGGCTCTTCATGTTTTTCAACACTGCTTCATGCTCGTCCTACTTTCCAGACCGTTTCATGCTCGTCTCATTTTTGACACCTTTTGAAGCTCTTCATATTTCTCACAACTTTTAAGCTCTTCATGTTTTTCACACGTTTTCAGGCTCTTCATGTTTTTCAACACCGCTTCATGCTCCTCGCATTTTTCAGACCGTTTCATGCTCCTCCTATTTTTCAGACCGTTTCATGCTCCTCATATTTTTGACATCTTTTGAAGCTCTTCATATTTTTCACACCATTTCACGCTCTTCATGTTTTTGAACACCGCTTCTTGCTCCTCCCATATTTCAGACCGTTTCATGCTCCTTCTATTTTTGACACCTTTTGAAGCTCTTCATATATTTCACACCTTTTGAAGCTCTTGATAATTTTCACACGTTTTCAGGCTCTTCATGTTTTTCAACAAGATTTCATGCTCCTCCAGTTTTTCAGACCGTTTCTAGGTCCTCATGTATTTCACACCATTTGAAGCTCTTCATATTTTTCACACTTTTTCAGGCTCTTCATGTTTTTCAACACCGCTTCATGCTCCTCCTATCTTTCAGACCATTTCATGCTCATCTCATTTTTGACACCTTTTGAAGCTCTTCTTATATTTCACACCTTTTGAAGCTCTTCATAATTTTCACACGTTTTCAGGCTCTTCATGTTTTTCAACACGGCTTCATGATCCTCCTATTTTTCAGACCTTTTCATGCTCCTCATAATTTTGACATCTTTTGAAGCCCTTCATATTTTTCACACTTTTTCAGGCTCTTCATATTCTTCAACACCGCTTCATGCTCCTCCTATTTTTCAGACCGTTTCATGCTCCTCATATTTTTGACACCTTTTGAAGAGCTTCATATTTTTCACACCATTTCAGGCTCTTCATGTTTTTCAACAGCGCTTCATGCTCCTCCTATTTTTCAGAACCTTTCATGATCCTCATATTTTTGCAACCTTCTGAAGCTCTTCATATTTTTCACACCTTTTGAAGCTCTTCATATTTTTCACACCTTTTCAGGATCTTCATGTTTTTAAACACCGCTTCATGCTCGTACTACTTTCCAGACCGTTTCATGCTCGTCTCATTTTTGACACCTTTTGAAGCTCTTCATATTTCTCACAACTTTTAAGCTCTTCATGTTTTTCACACGTTTTCAGGCTCTTCATGTTTTTCAACACCGCTTCATGCTCCTCCCATTTTTCAGACCGTTTCACGCTCCTCATATTTTTGACACCTTTTGAAGCTCTTCATATTTTTCACACCTTTTCAGGTTCTTCATGTTTTTCAACACCACTTCATGCTCCTCCTATTTTTCAGACCGTTCTTGCTCCTCATATATTTGACAACTTTTGTAGCTCTTCATATTTTTCACATCTTTTCTGGCTCTTCATGTTTTTGAACTCCGTTTCTTGCTCCTCCAATTTTTCAGACCGTTTCATGCCCCTCATATTTTTAACACCTTTTGAAGCTCTTCATATTTGTCACACATTTTCAGTCTCTTCATGTTTTTCAACACCGCTTCATGCTCCTCCTATTTTTCAGACCGTTCATGCTCCTCATATTTTTCACACCTTTTGAAGCTCTTCATATTTTTCACACCTTTTCAGGTTCTTCATGTTTTTCAACACCGCTTCATGCTTCGCCTATTTTTCAGACCGTGTCATGCTCCTCATATTTTTGACACCTTTTGAAGCTCTTCATATTTTTCACAGCTTTTCAGGCTCTTCATGTTTTTCAACATCACTTCATTCTTCTCCTATTTTTCAGACCGTTACATGCTCCTCATATTTTTGACACCTTTTGAAGCTCTTCATATGTTTCACACCTTTTGAAGCTCTTCATGATTTTCTAAACAGCTTCATGCTCCTCCTATTTTTCATACCGTTTCATGCTCCTCATATTTTTGACACCTTTTGAAGCTCTACATAATTCTCACACCTTTTCTGGCTCTTCATGTTTTTCAACACCCCTTCTTGCTCCTCCTATTTTTCAGACTGTTTCATGCTCCTCATATTTTGACACCTTTTGAAGCTCTTCATATGTTTCACACCTTTTGAAGCTCTTCATGTTTTGTAACACCGCTTCATGCTCCTCGTATTTTTCATACCGTTTCATTCTCCTCATATTTTTCACACCTTTTGAAGCTTGTCTTATTTTCACAGCTTTTCAGGAACTTCATGTTTTTCAAAACCGCTTAATGCTCCTCCTATTTTTCAGACCGTTTCATGCTCCTCATATTTTTGACAACTTTTGAAGCTGTTCATATGTTTCACAGCTTTTGAAGCTCTTCATGTTTTTTAACACCTTTTCATGCTCCTGATATATTTCAGACATTTTCATGCTCCTCATATTTTGACACCTTTAGAAGCTCTTCATATTTTTCACACCTTTTCAGGGTCTTCATGTCTTTCAACACCGCTTCATGCTCCTCCTATTTGTCAGACCGTTTCATGCTCCTCATATTTTTCACACCTTTTGAAGCTTGTCTTATTTTCACAGCTTTTCAGGAACTTCATGTTTTTCAAAACCGCTTAATGCTCCTCTTATTTTTCAGACCGTTTCATGCTCCTCATATTTTTGACACTTTTTGAAGCTCTTCATATGTTTCACACCTTTTGAAGCTCTTCATGTTTTTTAACACCGTTTCATGCTCCTCCTATTTTTCAGACCGTTTCATGCTCCTCATATGTTTCACAGCTTTTGAAGCTCTTCATGTTTTTTAACACCTTTTCATGCTCCTGATATATTTCAGACAGTTTCATGCTGCTCATATTTTGACATCTTTAGAAGCTCTTCATATTTTTCACAACTTTTCAGGGTCTTCATGTCTTTCAACACCGCTTCATGCTCCTCCTATTTTTCAGACCGTTTCATGCTCCTCATATTTTTGACCCATTTTGAAGCTCTTCATATTTTTCACACCTTTTCAGGCTCTTCATGTTTTTCAAAACCAATTCATGCTCTTCCTATTTTTCAGACTGTTTCATGCTCCTCATAATTTTGACATCTTTTGAAGCGCTTCATATATTTCACACCTTTTCAGGCTCTTCATGTTCTTCAACACCGCTTCATTCTCCTCCTATTTTTCAGACCGTTTCTTGCTCTTCATATTTTTGACACTTTTTATTCTCTTCATATTTTTCACACCTTTTCTGGCTCTTCATGTTTTTCAACACTGCTTCATGCTCGTCCTACTTTCCAGACCGTTTCATGCTCGTCTCATTTTTGACACCTTTTGAAGCTCTTCATATTTCTCACAACTTTTAAGCTCTTCATGTTTTTCACACGTTTTCAGGCTCTTCATGTTTTTCAACACCGCTTCATGCTCCTCCCATTTTTCAGACCGTTTCATGCTCCTCCTATTTTTCAGACCGTTTCATGCTCCTCATATTTTTGACATCTTTTGAAGCTCTTCATATTTTTCACACCATTTCACGCTCTTCATGTTTTTGAACACCGCTTCTTGCTCCTCCCATATTTCAGACCGTTTCATGCTCCTTCTATTTTTGACACCTTTTGAAGCTCTTCATATATTTCACACCTTTTGAAGCTCTTGATAATTTTCACACGTTTTCAGGCTCTTCATGTTTTTCAACAAGATTTCATGCTCCTCCAGTTTTTCAGACCGTTTCTAGGTCCTCATGTATTTCACACCATTTGAAGCTCTTCATATTTTTCACACTTTTTCAGGCTCTTCATGTTTTTCAACACCGCTTCATGCTCCTCCTATCTTTCAGACCATTTCATGCTCATCTCATTTTTGACACCTTTTGAAGCTCTTCTTATATTTCACACCTTTTGAAGCTCTTCATAATTTTCACACGTTTTCAGGCTCTTCATGTTTTTCAACACGGCTTCATGATCCTCCTATTTTTCAGACCTTTTCATGCTCCTCATAATTTTGACATCTTTTGAAGCCCTTCATATTTTTCACACTTTTTCAGGCTCTTCATATTCTTCAACACCGCTTCATGCTCCTCCTATTTTTCAGACCGTTTCATGCTCCTCATATTTTTGACACCTTTTGAAGAGCTTCATATTTTTCACACCATTTCAGGCTCTTCATGTTTTTCAACAGCGCTTCATGCTCCTCCTATTTTTCAGAACCTTTCATGATCCTCATATTTTTGCAACCTTCTGAAGCTCTTCATATTTTTCACACCTTTTGAAGCTCTTCATATTTTTCACACCTTTTCAGGATCTTCATGTTTTTAAACACCGCTTCATGCTCGTACTACTTTCCAGACCGTTTCATGCTCGTCTCATTTTTGACACCTTTTGAAGCTCTTCATATTTCTCACAACTTTTAAGCTCTTCATGTTTTTCACACGTTTTCAGGCTCTTCATGTTTTTCAACACCGCTTCATGCTCCTCCCATTTTTCAGACCGTTTCACGCTCCTCATATTTTTGACACCTTTTGAAGCTCTTCATATTTTTCACACCTTTTCAGGTTCTTCATGTTTTTCAACACCGCTTCATGCTCCTCCTATTTTTCAGACCGTTCTTGCTCCTCATATATTTGACAACTTTTGTAGCTCTTCATATTTTTCCACATCTTTTCTGGCTCTTCATGTTTTTGAACTCCGTTTCTTGCTCCTCCAATTTTTCAGACCGTTTCATGCCCCTCATATTTTTAACACCTTTTGAAGCTCTTCATATTTGTCACACATTTTCAGTCTCTTCATGTTTTTCAACACCGCTTCATGCTCCTCCTATTTTTCAGACCGTTCATGCTCCTCATATTTTTCACACCTTTTGAAGCTCTTCATATTTTTCACACCTTTTCAGGTTCTTCATGTTTTTCAACACCGCTTCATGCTTCGCCTATTTTTCAGACCGTGTCATGCTCCTCATATTTTTGACACCTTTTGAAGCTCTTCATATTTTTCACAGCTTTTCTGGCTCTTCATGTTTTTCAACATCACTTCATTCTTCTCCTATTTTTCAGACCGTTACATGCTCCTCATATTTTTGACACCTTTTGAAGCTCTTCATATGTTTCACACCTTTTGAAGCTCTTCATGATTTTCTAAACAGCTTCATGCTCCTCCTATTTTTCATACCGTTTCATGCTCCTCATATTTTTGACACCTTTTGAAGCTCTACATTATTCTCACACCTTTTCTGGCTCTTCATGTTTTTCAACACCCCTTCTTGCTCCTCCTATTTTTCAGACTGTTTCATGCTCCTCATATTTTGACACCTTTTGAAGCTCTTCATATGTTTCACACCTTTTGAAGCTCTTCATGTTTTGTAACACCGCTTCATGCTCCTCGTATTTTTCATACCGTTTCATGCTCCTCATATTTTTCACACCTTTTGAAGCTTGTCTTATTTTCACAGCTTTTCAGGAACTTCATGTTTTTCAAAACCGCTTAATGCTCCTCCTATTTTTCAGACCGTTTCATGCTCCTCATATTTTTGACAACTTTTGAAGCTCTTCATATGTTTCACACCTTTTGAAGCTCTTCATGTTTTTTAACACCGTTTCATGCTCCTCCTATTTGTCAGACCGTTTCATGCTCCTCGTATGTTTCACACCTTTTGAAGCTCTTCATGTTTTTTAACACCTTTTCATGCTCCTGATATATTTCAGACAGTTTCATGCTCCTCATATTTTGACACCTTTAGAAGCTTTTATATTTTTCACACCTTTTCAGGGTCTTCATGTCTTTCAACACCGCTTCATGCTCCTCGTATTTTTCATACCATTTCATGCTCCTCATATTTTTCACACCTTTGAAGCTTGTCTTATTTTCACAGCTTTTCAGGAACTTCATGTTTTTCAAAACCGCTTAATGCTCCTCCTATTTTTCAGACCGTTTCATGCTCCTCATATTTTTGACACTTTTTGAAGCTCTTCATATGTTTCACACCTTTTGAA
Source organism: Dama dama (assembly GCF_033118175.1). Classification (NCBI taxonomy): domain Eukaryota; kingdom Metazoa; phylum Chordata; class Mammalia; order Artiodactyla; family Cervidae; genus Dama; species Dama dama. Next base: position 2,215,054 of record NW_026870965.1, on the reverse strand, counting down.
GCTCTTCATGTTTTTTAACACCGTTTCATGCTCCTCCTATTTTTCAGACCGTTTCATGCTCCTCATATGTTTCACACCTTTTGAAGCTCTTCATGTTTTTTAACACCTTTTCATGCTCCTGATATATTTCAGACAGTTTCATGCTGCTCATATTTTGACATCTTTAGAAGCTCTTCATATTTTTCACAACTTTTCAGGGTCTTCATGTCTTTCAACACCGCTTCATGCTCCTCCTATTTTTCAGACCGTTTCATGCTCCTCATATTTTTGACCCATTTTGAAGCTCTTCATATTTTTCACACCTTTTCAGGCTCTTCATGTTTTTCAAAACCAATTCATGCTCTTCCTATTTTTCAGACTGTTTCATGCTCCTCATAATTTTGACATCTTTTGAAGCGCTTCATATATTTCACACCTTTTCAGGCTCTTCATGTTCTTCAACACCGCTTCATTCTCCTCCTATTTTTCAGACCGTTTCTTGCTCTTCATATTTTTGACACTTTTTATTCTCTTCATATTTTTCACACCTTTTCTGGCTCTTCATGTTTTTCAACACTGCTTCATGCTCGTCCTACTTTCCAGACCGTTTCATGCTCGTCTCATTTTTGACACCTTTTGAAGCTCTTCATATTTCTCACAACTTTTAAGCTCTTCATGTTTTTCACACGTTTTCAGGCTCTTCATGTTTTTCAACACCGCTTCATGCTCCTCGCATTTTTCAGACCGTTTCATGCTCCTCCTATTTTTCAGACCGTTTCATGCTCCTCATATTTTTGACATCTTTTGAAGCTCTTCATATTTTTCACACCATTTCACGCTCTTCATGTTTTTGAACACCGCTTCTTGCTCCTCCCATATTTCAGACCGTTTCATGCTCCTTCTATTTTTGACACCTTTTGAAGCTCTTCATATATTTCACACCTTTTGAAGCTCTTGATAATTTTCACACGTTTTCAGGCTCTTCATGTTTTTCAACAAGATTTCATGCTCCTCCAGTTTTTCAGACCGTTTCTAGGTCCTCATGTATTTCACACCATTTGAAGCTCTTCATATTTTTCACACTTTTTCAGGCTCTTCATGTTTTTCAACACCGCTTCATGCTCCTCCCATCTTTCAGACCATTTCATGCTCATCTCATTTTTGACACCTTTTGAAGCTCTTCATATATTTCACACCTTTTGAAGCTCTTCATAATTTTCACACGTTTTCAGGCTCTTCATGTTTTTCAACACGGCTTCATGATCCTCCTATTTTTCAGACCTTTTCATGCTCCTCATAATTTTGACATCTTTTGAAGCCCTTCATATTTTTCACACTTTTTCAGGCTCTTCATATTCTTCAACACCGCTTCATGCTCCTCCTATTTTTCAGACCGTTTCATGCTCCTCATATTTTTGACACCTTTTGAAGAGCTTCATATTTTTCACACCATTTCAGGCTCTTCATGTTTTTCAACAGCGCTTCATGCTCCTCCTATTTTTCAGAACCTTTCATGATCCTCATATTTTTGCAACCTTCTGAAGCTCTTCATATTTTTCACACCTTTTGAAGCTCTTCATATTTTTCACACCTTTTCAGGATCTTCATGTTTTTAAACACCGCTTCATGCTCGTACTACTTTCCAGACCGTTTCATGCTCGTCTCATTTTTGACACCTTTTGAAGCTCTTCATATTTCTCACAACTTTTAAGCTCTTCATGTTTTTCACACGTTTTCAGGCTCTTCATGTTTTTCAACACCGCTTCATGCTCCTCCCATTTTTCAGACCGTTTCACGCTCCTCATATTTTTGACACCTTTTGAAGCTCTTCATATTTTTCACACCTTTTCAGGTTCTTCATGTTTTTCAACACCGCTTCATGCTCCTCCTATTTTTCAGACCGTTCTTGCTCCTCATATATTTGACAACTTTTGTAGCTCTTCATATTTTTCACATCTTTTCTGGCTCTTCATGTTTTTGAACTCCGTTTCTTGCTCCTCCAATTTCTCAGACCGTTTCATGCCCCTCATATTTTTAACACCTTTTGAAGCTCTTCATATTTGTCACACATTTTCAGTCTCTTCATGTTTTTCAACACCGCTTCATGCTCCTCCTATTTTTCAGACCGTTCATGCTCCTCATATTTTTCACACCTTTTGAAGCTCTTCATATTTTTCACACCTTTTCAGGTTCTTCATGTTTTTCAACACCGCTTCATGCTTCGCCTATTTTTCAGACCGTGTCATGCTCCTCATATTTTTGACACCTTTTGAAGCTCTTCATATTTTTCACACCTTTTCAGGCTCTTCATGTTTTTCAACATCACTTCATTCTTCTCCTATTTTTCAGACCGTTACATGCTCCTCATATTTTTGACACCTTTTGAAGCTCTTCATATGTTTCACACCTTTTGAAGCTCTTCATGATTTTCTAAACAGCTTCATGCTCCTCCTATTTTTCATACCGTTTCATGCTCCTCATATTTTTGACACCTTTTGAAGCTCTACATTATTCTCACACCTTTTCTGGCTCTTCATGTTTTTCAACACCCCTTCTTGCTCCTCCTATTTTTCAGACTGTTTCATGCTCCTCATATTTTGACACCTTTTGAAGCTCTTCATATGTTTCACACCTTTTGAAGCTCTTCATGTTTTGTAACACCGCTTCATGCTCCTCGTATTTTTCATACCGTTTCATGCTCCTCATATTTTTCACACCTTTTGAAGCTTGTCTTATTTTCACAGCTTTTCAGGAACTTCATGTTTTTCAAAACCGCTTAATGCTCCTCCTATTTTTCAGACCGTTTCATGCTCCTCATATTTTTGACAACTTTTGAAGCTCTTCATATGTTTCACACCTTTTGAAGCTCTTCATGTTTTTTAACACCGTTTCATGCTCCTCCTATTTGTCAGACCGTTTCATGCTCCTCGTATGTTTCACACCTTTTGAAGCTCTTCATGTTTTTTAACACCTTTTCATGCTCCTGATATATTTCAGACAGTTTCATGCTCCTCATATTTTGACACCTTTAGAAGCTTTTATATTTTTCACACCTTTTCAGGGTCTTCATGTCTTTCAACACCGCTTCATGCTCCTCGTATTTTTCATACCATTTCATGCTCCTCATATTTTTCACACCTTTGAAGCTTGTCTTATTTTCACAGCTTTTCAGGAACTTCATGTTTTTCAAAACCGCTTAATGCTCCTCCTATTTTTCAGACCGTTTCATGCTCCTCATATTTTTGACACTTTTTGAAGCTCTTCATATGTTTCACACCTTTTGAAGCTCTTCATGTTTTTTAACACCGTTTCATGCTCCTCCTATTTTTCAGACCGTTTCATGCTCCTCATATGTTTCACAGCTTTTGAAGCTCTTCATGTTTTTTAACACCTTTTCATGCTCCTGATATATTTCAGACAGTTTCATGCTGCTCATATTTTGACATCTTTAGAAGCTCTTCATATTTTTCACAACTTTTCAGGGTCTTCATGTCTTTCAACACCGCTTCATGCTCCTCCTATTTTTCAGACCGTTTCATGCTCCTCATATTTTTGACCCATTTTGAAGCTCTTCATATTTTTCACACCTTTTCAGGCTCTTCATGTTTTTCAAAACCAATTCATGCTCTTCCTATTTTTCAGACTGTTTCATGCTCCTCATAATTTTGACATCTTTTGAAGCGCTTCATATATTTCACACCTTTTCAGGCTCTTCATGTTCTTCAACACCGCTTCATTCTCCTCCTATTTTTCAGACCGTTTCTTGCTCTTCATATTTTTGACACTTTTTATTCTCTTCATATTTTTCACACCTTTTCTGGCTCTTCATGTTTTTCAACACTGCTTCATGCTCGTCCTACTTTCCAGACCGTTTCATGCTCGTCTCATTTTTGACACCTTTTGAAGCTCTTCATATTTCTCACAACTTTTAAGCTCTTCATGTTTTTCACACGTTTTCAGGCTCTTCATGTTTTTCAACACCGCTTCATGCTCCTCCCATTTTTCAGACCGTTTCATGCTCCTCCTATTTTTCAGACCGTTTCATGCTCCTCATATTTTTGACATCTTTTGAAGCTCTTCATATTTTTCACACCATTTCACGCTCTTCATGTTTTTGAACACCGCTTCTTGCTCCTCCCATATTTCAGACCGTTTCATGCTCCTTCTATTTTTGACACCTTTTGAAGCTCTTCATATATTTCACACCTTTTGAAGCTCTTGATAATTTTCACACGTTTTCAGGCTCTTCATGTTTTTCAACAAGATTTCATGCTCCTCCAGTTTTTCAGACCGTTTCTAGGTCCTCATGTATTTCACACCATTTGAAGCTCTTCATATTTTTCACACTTTTTCAGGCTCTTCATGTTTTTCAACACCGCTTCATGCTCCTCCCATCTTTCAGACCATTTCATGCTCATCTCATTTTTGACACCTTTTGAAGCTCTTCATATATTTCACACCTTTTGAAGCTCTTCATAATTTTCACACGTTTTCAGGCTCTTCATGTTTTTCAACACGGCTTCATGATCCTCCTATTTTTCAGACCTTTTCATGCTCCTCATAATTTTGACATCTTTTGAAGCCCTTCATATTTTTCACACTTTTTCAGGCTCTTCATATTCTTCAACACCGCTTCATGCTCCTCCTATTTTTCAGACCGTTTCATGCTCCTCATATTTTTGACACCTTTTGAAGAGCTTCATATTTTTCACACCATTTCAGGCTCTTCATGTTTTTCAACAGCGCTTCATGCTCCTCCTATTTTTCAGAACCTTTCATGATCCTCATATTTTTGCAACCTTCTGAAGCTCTTCATATTTTTCACACCTTTTGAAGCTCTTCATATTTTTCACACCTTTTCAGGATCTTCATGTTTTTAAACACCGCTTCATGCTCGTACTACTTTCCAGACCGTTTCATGCTCGTCTCATTTTTGACACCTTTTGAAGCTCTTCATATTTCTCACAACTTTTAAGCTCTTCATGTTTTTCACACGTTTTCAGGCTCTTCATGTTTTTCAACACCGCTTCATGCTCCTCCCATTTTTCAGACCGTTTCACGCTCCTCATATTTTTGACACCTTTTGAAGCTCTTCATATTTTTCACACCTTTTCAGGTTCTTCATGTTTTTCAACACCGCTTCATGCTCCTCCTATTTTTCAGACCGTTCTTACTCCTCATATATTTGACAACTTTTGTAGCTCTTCATATTTTTCACATCTTTTCTGGCTCTTCATGTTTTTGAACTCCGTTTCTTGCTCCTCCAATTTTTCAGACCGTTTCATGCCCCTCATATTTTTAACACCTTTTGAAGCTCTTCATATTTGTCACCCATTTTCAGTCTCTTCATGTTTTTCAACACCGCTTCATGCTCCTCCTATTTTTCAGACCGTTCATGCTCCTCATATTTTTCACACCTTTTGAAGCTCTTCATATTTTTCACACCTTTTCAGGTTCTTCATGTTTTTCAACACCGCTTCATGCTTCGCCTATTTTTCAGACCGTGTCATGCTCCTCATATTTTTGACACCTTTTGAAGCTCTTCATATTTTTCACACCTTTTCAGGCTCTTCATGTTTTTCAACATCACTTCATTCTTCTCCTATTTTTCAGACCGTTACATGCTCCTCATATTTTTGACACCTTTTGAAGCTCTTCATATGTTTCACACCTTTTGAAGCTCTTCATGATTTTCTAAACAGCTTCATGCTCCTCCTATTTTTCATACCGTTTCATGCTCCTCATATTTTTGACACCTTTTGAAGCTCTACATTATTCTCACCCCTTTTCTGGCTCTTCATGTTTTTCAACACCCCTTCTTGCTCCTCCTATTTTTCAGACTGTTTCATGCTCCTCATATTTTGACACCTTTTGAAGCTCTTCATATGTTTCACACCTTTTGAAGCTCTTCATGTTTTGTAACACCGCTTCATGCTCCTCGTATTTTTCATACCGTTTCATGCTCCTCATATTTTTCACACCTTTTGAAGCTTGTCTTATTTTCACAGCTTTTCAGGAACTTCATGTTTTTCAAAACCGCTTAATGCTCCTCCTATTTTTCAGACCGTTTCATGCTCCTCATATTTTTGACAACTTTTGAAGCTCTTCATATGTTTCACACCTTTTGAAGCTCTTCATGTTTTTTAACACCGTTTCATGCTCCTCCTATTTGTCAGACCGTTTCATGCTCCTCGTATGTTTCACACCTTTTGAAGCTCTTCATGTTTTTTAACACCTTTTCATGCTCCTGATATATTTCAGACAGTTTCATGCTCCTCATATTTTGACACCTTTAGAAGCTCTTCATATTTTTCACACCTTTTCAGGGTCTTCATGTCTTTCAACACCGCTTCATGCTCCTCGTATTTTTCATACCATTTCATGCTCCTCATATTTTTCACACCTTTGAAGCTTGTCTTATTTTCACAGCTTTTCAGGAACTTCATGTTTTTCAAAACCGCTTAATGCTCCTCCTATTTTTCAGACCGTTTCATGCTCCTCATATTTTTGACACTTTTTGAAGCTCTTCATATGTTTCACACCTTTTGAAGCTCTTCATGTTTTTTAACACCGTTTCATGCTCCTCCTATTTTTCAGACCGTTTCATGCTCCTCATATGTTTCACACCTTTTGGAGCTCTTCATGTTTTTTAACACCTTTTCATGCTCCTGATATATTTCAGACAGTTTCATGCTGCTCATATTTTGACATCTTTAGAAGCTCTTCATATTTTTCACAACTTTTCAGGGTCTTCATGTCTTTCAACACCGCTTCATGCTCCTCCTATTTTTCAGACCGTTTCATGCTCCTCATATTTTTGACCCATTTTGAAGCTCTTCATATTTTTCACACCTTTTCAGGCTCTTCATGTTTTTCAAAACCAATTCATGCTCTTCCTATTTTTCAGACTGTTTCATGCTCCTCATAATTTTGACATCTTTTGAAGCGCTTCATATATTTCACACCTTTTCAGGCTCTTCATGTTCTTCAACACCGCTTCATTCTCCTCCTATTTTTCAGACCGTTTCTTGCTCTTCATATTTTTGACACTTTTTATTCTCTTCATATTTTTCACACCTTTTCTGGCTCTTCATGTTTTTCAACACTGCTTCATGCTCGTCCTACTTTCCAGACCATTTCATGCTCGTCTCATTTTTGACACCTTTTGAAGCTCTTCATATTTCTCACAACTTTTAAGCTCTTCATGTTTTTCACACGTTTTCAGGCTCTTCATGTTTTTCAACACCGCTTCATGCTCCTCCCATTTTTCAGACTGTTTCATGCTCCTCCTATTTTTCAGACCGTTTCATGCTCCTCATATTTTTGACATCTTTTGAAGCTCTTCATATTTTTCACACCATTTCACGCTCTTCATGTTTTTGAACACCGCTTCTTGCTCCTCCCATATTTCAGACCGTTTCATGCTCCTTCTATTTTTGACACCTTTTGAAGCTCTTCATATATTTCACACCTTTTGAAGCTCTTGATAATTTTCACACGTTTTCAGGCTCTTCATGTTTTTCAACAAGATTTCATGCTCCTCCAGTTTTTCAGACCGTTTCTAGGTCCTCATGTATTTCACACCATTTGAAGCTCTTCATATTTTTCACACTTTTTCAGGCTCTTCATGTTTTTCAACACCGCTTCATGCTCCTCCTATCTTTCAGACCATTTCATGCTCATCTCATTTTTGACACCTTTTGAAGCTCTTCTTATATTTCACACCTTATGAAGCTCTTCATAATTTTCACACGTTTTCAGGCTCTTCATGTTTTTCAACACGGCTTCATGATCCTCCTATTTTTCATACCGTTTCTAGGTCCTCATGTATTTCACACCATTTTAAGCTCTTCATATTTTTCACACCTTTTCATTCTCTTCATGTTTTTCAACACCGCTTCATGCTCCTCCTATCCGTCAGACCATTTCATGCTCATCTCATTTTTGACACCTTTTGAAGCTCTTCTTATATTTCACACCTTATGAAGCTCTTCATAATTTTCACACGTTTTCAGGCTCTTCATGTTTTTCAACAAGATTTCATGCTCCTCCAGTTTTTCAGACCGTTTCTAGGTCCTCATGTATTTCACACCATTTGAAGCTCTTCATATTTTTCACACCATTTCAGGCTCTTCATGTTTTTCAACAGCGCTTCATGCTCCTCCCATTTTTCAGACCGTTTCATGCTCCTCCTGTTTTTCAGACCGTTTCATGCTCCTCATATTTTTGACATCTTTTGAAGCTCTTCATATTTTTCACACCATTTCACGCTCTTCATGTTTTTGAACACCGCTTCTTGCTCCTCCCATATTTCAGACCGTTTCATGCTCCTTCTATTTTTGACACCTTTTGAAGCTCTTCATATTTTTCACACCATTTGAGGCTCTTCATGTTTTTGAACACCGTTTCATGCTCCTCCTATTTTTCAGACCGTTTCATGCTCCTCATATTTTTAACACCTTTTGAAGCTCTTCATATTTTACTCACCTTTTCAGGCTCTTCATGTTTTTCAACACCGCTTCATGCTCCTCCTATTTTTCAGACCTTTTCATACTCCTCATGTATTTCCAACCTTTTGAAGCTCTTCATATTTTTAACACCTTTTCAGGCTCTTCATGTTTTTGAACACCGCTTCATGCTCCTCCTATTTTTCAGACCGTTTCATGCTCCTCATAATTTTCACACCTTTTGAAGCTCTTCATATTTTTCACACCTTTTCCGGTTCTTCATGTTTTTGAACACTGCTTCATGCTCCTCCTATTTTTCAACTGTTTCATGCTCCTCATATATTTCACACCTTTTGAAGCGCTTCATATATTTCGCACGTTTTCAGGCTCTTCATGTTTTTCAAAACCAATTCATGCTCCTCTTATTTTTCAGACTGTTTCATGCTCCTCATAATTTTGACATCTTTTGAAGTGCTTCATATTTTTCACACCTTTTCAGGCTCTTCATGTTTTTCAACACTGCATCATGCTCTTCTTTTCTTAAGAACTTTTCATGCTCCTCAAATTTTTGACACCTTTTGAAGCTCTTCATATTTTTCACACCTTTTCAGACTCTTCATGTTTTTCAACACCGCTTCATGCTCCTCCTATTTTTCAGACCGTTTCATGCTTTTCCTATTTTTCACAACTTTTGAAGCTCTTCATATTTTTCACACCTTTTAAACTCTTCATTTTTTTGAACACCGCTTCACACTCCTCCTATTTTTCATACCGTTTCATGCTCCTCAAATTTTTGACAGCTTTTGAAGCTCCTCATATACTTTCCACCTTTTCAGGCTCTTCATTTTTGTGAACTCCGCTTCATGCTCCTCCTTTTCTTCAGACCGTTTCATGCTCATCTCATTTTTGACATCTTTTGAAGCTCTTCATATTTTTCACACCTTTTGACTCTCTTCATATTTTTCATATTTTTGAAGCTCTTCATATTTTCACACCTTTTCAGGCTCTTCATGTTTTTGAACACGGTTTCATGATCCTCCTATTTCAGAAAGTTTCATGCTCCTCATATTTTTGACACCTTTTAACCTTTTCATATTTTTCACACCTTTTCAGGCTCTTCATGTTTTTCAACACCGGTTCATGCTCCTCCTCTTTTTCAGAAAGTTTCATGCTCCTCATATTTTTGAAACCTTTTGAAGCTCTTCATATTTTTCTCACATTTTCAGGCTCTTCCTGTTTTCAACACCATTTCATGCTCCTCTTATTTTTCAAACCGTTTCATGTTGCTCCTATTTTTCAGACCGTTTCATGATCCTCATATTTTTGAAACATTTTGAAGCTCTTCATATTTTTCACACCTTTTCTTGCTCTTCAAGATTTTCAACAACGCTTCATGCTCCTCCTTTTTTTCAGACCGTTTCATGCTCATCTCATTTTTGACAGCTTTTGAAGCTCTTCATATTTTTCACACCTTTTCAAGCTCTACATGTTTTTGAACACCGTTTCATGCTGCTTCTATTTTTCAGACCGTTTCATGTTCCTCATATTTTTCACGCCTTTTCAAGCTCTTCATATTTTTCACACCTTTCAGGCTCTTCCTGTTTTTGAACACACCTTAATGCTCCTCCTATTTTTCAGACCGTTCCATATTCCTCATAGTTTTGACACCTTTTGAAGCTCTTCATATTTTTCACACCTTTTCAGGCTCTTCATGTATTTGATCACCGTTTCTTTCTCCTCCTATTTTTCAGACCGTTTCATGCTCCTCATATTTTTCAGACAGTTCCTTGCTCCTCATATTTTTGACACATTTTGAAGCTCCTCATATTTTTAACACATTTTGAAGCTCTTCATATATTTCACACCATTTCAGGCTCTTCATGTTTTTCAACACCACTTCATGCTCCTCCTATTTTTCAGACCGTTTCATTCTCCTCATAATTTTGACACCTTTTGAAGCTCTTCATATATTTCACACCTTTTCAGGCTCTTCATGTTTTTAACACCACTTCATGCTCCTCCTATTTTTCAGACCATTTCCTGCTCATCGATTTTTGACAACTTTTGAAGCTCTTCATATTCTTCACACCTTTTGAAGCTCTTAATATTTTTCACACGTTTTCAGGCTCTTCACGTTTTTCAACAACGCTTCATGCTCCTCCTATTTTTCAGACCGTTTCATGCTCCTCATATTTTTGACACCTCTTGAAGCTCTTCATATTTTTCACACATTTTCAGGCTCTTCATGTATTTGATCACCGTTTCTTTCTCCTCCTATTTCTCAGACCGTTTCATGCTCCTCATATTTTTGACACCTTTTGAAGCTCTTCATATTTTTCACACCTTTTCAGGCTCTTCATGTTTTTTAACACCACTTCATGCTCCTCCTATTTGTCAGACCGTTTCATGCTCCTCATATTTTTGACACCTTTTGAAGCTCTTCATAATTTTCACACCCTTTCAGGCTATTTATGTTTTTCAACACCACTTCATGCTCCTCCTATTTTTCTGACCGTTTCATGATCCTCATATTTTTGACACCTTTTGAAGCTCTTCATATTGTTCACACCTTTTCCGGCTCTTCATGTTTTTCAACACCATTTCATGCTCCTCCTATTTTTCAGACCGTTTCATGCTCCTCATATTTTTGACACCTTTTGAAGCTCTTCATATTTTTCACACCTTTTCAGGCTCTTCATGTTTTTCAACACCACTTCATGCTCCTCCTATTTTTCAGACCGTTTCATGCTCCTCATATTTTTGACACCTTTTGAAGCTCTTCATAATTGTCACACACTTTCAGGCTCTTCATGTTTTTCAACACCACTTCATGCTCCTGCTATTTTTCAAACCGTTTCATGCTCCTCATATTTTTGACACCTTTTGAAGCTCTTCATATTTTTACACCTTTTCAGGCTCTTCATGTTTTTGAACACCACTTCATGCTCCTCCTATTTTTCAGACCGTTTCATGCTCGTCATATTTTTGACACCTTTTGAAGCTCTTCATAATTGTCACACCCTTTCAGGCTCTTCATGTTTTTCAACACCACTTCATGCTCCTCCTATTTTTCAGACCGTTTCATGCTCCTCATATTTTTGACATCTTTAGAAACTCTTCATATCTTTCACACCTTTTCAAGCTCTTCATAATTTTCACACCTTTGAAGCTCTTCATATTTTTGAACACCGCTTCTTGCTCCTCCTATTTATCTGACCGTTTCATACTCCTCATGTATTTCACACCTTTTGAAGCTCTTCATATTTTTCACACCTTTTCAGTCTCTTCATGTTTTGAATACCGGTTCATGATCCTCCTATTTTTCAGACTGTTTCATGCTCTGCATATATTTCACACCATTTGAAGCTCTTCATATTTATCACACCTTTTCTGGTTCTCATGTTTTTGAACACAGCTTCATGCTTCTCCTATTTTTCAGACCGTTTCATGCTCCTCATATATTTCACACCTTTTGAAGCTCTTCCTATTTTTCAGACCTTTTCAGGCTCTTCCAGTTTTTCAACAGCATTTCATGCTCCTCCTATTTTTCAGACCGTTTCATGCTCCTCATAGATTTGACACCTTATGAAGCTCTTCATATATTTCACAGATTTTCAGGCTCTTCAGGTTTTTGAACATCGTTTCATGCTCCTCCTATTTTTCAGAACGTTCCATGCTCCTCATATTTTTCACACCTTTTGCATCTCTTCATATTTTTCACACCTTTTCTGGCTCTTCATATTTTTAAACACCACTTAATGCTCCTCCTATGTTTAGAACGTTTAATGCTCTTAATAATTTTGACACCTTTTGTAGCTCTTCATATTTTTCACACTTTTTCTGGCTCTTCATATTTTTCAACACCACTTTATGCTCCTCCTATGTTTAGAACGTTTAATGCTCCTCATAATTTTGACAGCTTTTGAAGCTCTTCATATTTTTCACACCTTTTCAGTCTCTTCATGTTTTGAACACCGCTTCATTATCCTCCTATTTTTCAGACTGTTTCATGCTCCGCATATATTTCACACCATTTGAAGCTCTTAATATTTTTCACACCTTTTCTGGTTCTCATGATTTGAACACAGCTTCATGCTTCTCCTATTTTTCAGACCGTTTCATGCTCCTCATATATTTCACACCTTTTGAAGCTCTTCCTATTTTTCAGACCTTTTCAGGCTCTTCAAGTTTTTCAACAGCATTTCATGCTTCTCCTATTTTTCAGACCGTTTAATGCTCCTCATATTTTTGACACCTTTTGAATATCTTCATTTTTTTCTCACCTTTTCAGGCTCTTCATGTTTTTCAACAGCATTTCTTCCTCCTCCTATTTTTTAGACCGTTTCATGCTCCTCATATTTTTGACACCTTTTGAAGCTCTTCATATTTTTCACACTTTTTCAGGCTCTTCATGTCTTTCAACACCGCTTCATGTTCCCCTTCTTTTTCAGACCGTATCATGCTCCTCATAATTTGACAACTTTTGAAGCTCTTCATATATTTAACACATTTTCAGACTCTTCATTTTTTTCTACAACGCTTCATGCCCCTCCTCTTTTTCAGACCATTTCATGCTCATCTAATTTTTGACAGCTTTTGAAGCTCTTCATATTTTTCACACTTTTTGAATCTCTTCATATATTTCACACCTTTTCAGGCTCTTCATGTTTTGAAAACCGTTTCATGCTCCTCCTATTTTTCAGATCGTGTCATGCTGCTCATATTTTTCACCCCTTTGGAAGCTCCTCATATTTTTCATATTTTTGAAACTCTTCATATTTTTCACACCTTTTCAGGCTCTTCATGTTTTTCAACACCGCTTCATGTTCTTCCTATTTTTCAGACCGTGTCATGCTCCTCATATTTTTCACACCTTTTGAAGCTCTTCATATTTTTCACAACTTTTCAGGCTCTTCATGTTTTGCAACACTGCTTCATGCTCCTGCTACTTTTCAGACCGTTTCATGCTCATCTCATTTTTGACATCTTTTGAAGCTCTTCATAATTTTCACCTTTTTTGAAGCTCTTCATATTTTCACACGTTTTCAGGCTCTTCATGTTTTTCAACACCGCTTCTTGCTCCTCCAATTTTTCAGACCGTTTCATGCTCATCATGTATTTCACACCTTTTGAAGCACTTCATATTTTTCACACCGTTTCAGGCTCTTCATGTTTTCGAACACCGCTTCATGCCCCTCCTATTTTTCAGACCGTTTCATGATTCTCATATTTTTCACACCTTTTGAAGCTCTTCATATTTTTCACACCTTTTCAGGCCCTTCATATATTCAACACCGCTTCATGCTCCTCCTATTTTTCAGAACGTTTCATGCTCCTCATTTTTTGACACCTTTTGAAGCTCTTCATATTTTTCACACATTTTCAGGCTCTTCATGTTTTTGAACAATGCTTCCTTTCCTCCTATTTTTCACACCTTTTGAAGCTGTTCATATTTTTCACACCTTTTCAGGCTCTTCATGTTATTGAACATCGCTTTATACTCCTCCTATTTTTCAGACCGTTTCATGTTCATCTCATTTTTGCCACCTTTTGAAGCTCTTCATATTTTTCACACCTTTTGAAGCTCTTCATATCTTTCACACATTTTCAGGCTCTTCATGTTTTTGAACAATGCTTCCTTTCCTCCTATTTTTCACACCTTTTGAAGCTGTTCATATTTTTCACACCTTTTCAGACTCTTCATGTTTTTCAACACCACTTCATGCTCCGCCTATTTTTCAGACCGTTTCATGTTCATCTCATTTTTGCCACCTTTTGAAGCTCTTCATATTTTTCACACCTTTTGAAGCTCTTCATATTTTTCACACGTTTTCAGCCTCTTCATGTTTTTCAACACCGCCTCATGCTCCTCCTTTTTTTCAGTCCGTTTCATGCTCCTCATATTTTTGACACCTTTGAAGCTCTTCATATTTTTCACACATTTTCAGCCTCTTCATGTTTTTCAACACCGCTTCATGCTCCTCCGATTTTTCAGACCGTTTCATGCTCCTCATATTTTTCACTCCTTTTGAAGCCTTTCGTATTTTTCACAACTTTTCAGGCTCTTCATGTTTTTATACATCGCTTCATGCTCCTCCTATTTTTCAGACCGTTTCATGCTCATCTCATATTTGACACCTTTTGAAGCTTTTCATATTTTTCACAACTTTTCAGGCTTTTCATGTTTTTGAAAACAGCTTCATGCTCCTCCTATTTTTCAGACCGTATCATGCTCCTCATATTTTTCACACCTTTTGAAGCTCTTCATATTTTTCACACGTTTTCAGTCTATTCATGTTTTTGAACACCATTTCAGGCTCCTCCTATTTTTCAGAGAGTTTCATGCTCCTCATGTATTTCACACCTTTTGAAGCTCTTCATATTTTTCACACCTTTTCAGACTCTTCAAGTTTTTCAACACCGCTTCATGTTCCTCGTATTTTTCAGACCGTTTCATGCTCAACTCTTTTTTGACACCTTTTGAAGCTCTTCATATTTTTCATACCTTTTGAAACTCTTCATGTTTTTGAACACCGCTTCATGCTCCTCCTATTTTTCAAACCTTTTGAAGCTCATCATATTTGTCACATCTTTTCAGGCTCTTCATGTTTTTGAACACCGCTTCATGCTCCTCCTATTTTTCAAACCATTTGAAGCTCTTCATATTTTTCACACATTTTCAGGCTCTCAAGTTTTTGAACACAGCTTCATGCTCCTCCTATTTTTCAGACCGTTTCATGCTCCTCATGTATTTCACACCTTTTGAAGCTCTTCCTATTTTTCACACCTTTCAGGCTCTTCATGTTTTTGAAAACCGTTTCATGCTCCTCCTATTTTTCAGACCGTTTCATGCTCCTCATATTTTTTACGCCTTTGAAGCTCTTCATATTTTTCACACCTTTTCAGGCTCCTCATGTTTTTGAACACCGCTTCCTGATTCTCCTATATTTCAGACCTTTTCATGCTCCTCATATTTTTAACACGTTTTGAAGCTCTTCATATTTTTCACACCTTTTTAGGCTCTTCATATTTTTCAACACCGCTTCATGCTCTTCCTATTTTTCAGACCGTTTCATGCTCCTCATATTTTTGACACCTTTAGAACCTCTTCATATTTTTCACACCTTTTCAGAATCTTCATGTTTTTCAACACCGTTTCATGCTCCTCCTATTTTTCAGACCGTTTCATGCTCCTCATATTTTTGACACCTTTAGAACCTCTTCATATTTTACACACGTTTTCAGCTCTTAATGTTTTTCAACACCGCTTCATGCTCTTCCTATTTTTCAGACCGTTATATGCTCAACTCAATTTTGACACCTTTTGAAGCTCTTCATATTTTTCACACTTTTTCAGGCTCTTCATGTTTTTGAACATCGCTTCATGCTCCTCCTATTTTTCAGAGAGTTTCATGCTCCTCATGTATTTCACACCTTTTGAAGCTCTTCATATTTTTCACACCTTTTCAGGCTCTTCATGATTTTCAACACCGCTCATGCTCCTCCTATTTTTCAGACCGTTTCATGCTCATCTCATTTTTGACACCTTTTTAATCTCTTCATATTTTTCAAAACTTTTGAAGCTCTTCATATTTTTAATATTTTTGAAGCTCTTCATATTTTCACACGTTTTCACACTCTTCATGTTTTTCAACACCGCTTCATGCTCCTCCTATTTTTCAAACCGTATCATGCTCCTCATATTTTTGAAAACTTTTGAAGCTCTTCATATTTTTCACACCTTTTCAGGCTCTTCATGTTTTTGAACACTTCTTCATGCTCTTCCTCCTTTTCATACCGTTTCATGCTCCTCATATTTTTGACACTTTTTGAGCTCTTCATATTTTTCAAACCTTTTCAGGCTCTTCATGTTTTCGAACTCTGCTTCATGCTCCTCCAATTTTTCACACCGTTTCATGATCCTCATGTATTTCACAACTTTGACCCTCTTCATATTTTTCACACCTTTTCATGCTCTTCAAGTTTTTCAACATCACTTCATGCTCCTACATTTTTGCAGACCGTTTCATGCTCCTCATATTTTTGACACATTTTGAAGCTCTTCATATTTCTCACACCTTTTCAGGCTCTTCATGTCTTTCAACACCGCTTCATGCTCCTCCTATTTTTCAGACGGGTTCATGCTCATCTCATTTTTGACACCTTTTGAAGCTTTTCATATTTTTCACACCTTTTCAGGCTCTTCATGTTTTTGAACACAGGTTGATGCTCCTCCTATTTTTCAGACCGTTTCATGCTCATCTCATTTTTGACACCTTTTGAAGGTCTTCATATTTTTCACACCTTTTCAAGCTCTTCATATTTTTAAACACCACTTCATGCTTCTCCTATTTTTTCAGCTTATTTCATGCTCCTCATGTATTTCACACCTTTTGAAGGTCTTCATATTTTTCACAGCTTTTCAGGCTCTTCATGTTTTTCCACAGCACTTCATGCTTCTCTTATTTTTCAGCCCGTTTCATGCTCCTCATGTATTTCACACCTTTTGAAGCTCTTCATATTTTTCACACCTTTACAGGCTCTTCATGTGTTTGATCACCGTTTCATGCTCCTCCTATTTTTCAGACCGTTTCATGCTCCTCATATTTTTGACTCCTTTTGAAGCTCTTCATATTTTTCACACCTTTTCAGGCTCTTCATGTTTTTGAACACCGCTTCATGATCCTCCTGTTTTTCAGACCGTATCTTGCTCATCTCATTTTTGTCACCTTTGAAGCTCTTTATATTTTTCACACCTTTTGAAGCTCTTCATATTTTTCACACCTTTTCAGGCTCTTCATGTTTTTGATCACCGCTTCATGATCCTCCTGATTTTCAGACCGTTTCATGCTCTTCATATTTTTGAAACATTTTGAAGCTCTTCATATTTTTCACACCTTTTCAGGCTCTTCAAGTTTTTCACCACCACTTCATGCTCCTCCTATTTTTCAGACCGTTTCATGCTCATCTCATTTTTGTCACCTTTGAAGCTCTTCATGTTTTTCACACCTTTTGAAGCTCTTCATATTTTTCACACGTTTTCAGGCTCTTCATGTTTTTCAAAACCGTTTCATGCTGCTTCTATTTTTCAGACCGTTTCATGCTCCTCATATTTTTCACACCTTTTGAAGCTCTTCATATTTTTCACACCCTTTTAAGATCTTCATGTTTTTGAACACAGCTTCATGCTCCTCCTATTTTTCAGACCGTTTCATGCTCCTCATATTTTTGACACCTTTTGAAGCTCTTCATATTTTTCACACCTTTTCAGGCTCTTCATATTTTTGAACACAGCTTCATGCTCCTCCTATTTTTCAGCCCGTTTCATGCTCCTCATATTTTTGACACTTTTTGAAGCTTTTCATATTTTTCACATCTTTTCAGGCTCTTCATGTTTTTCAACACCATTTCATGATCCTCCTATTTTTCAGACCGTTTTATGCTCATCTCATTTTTGACACCTTTTGAAGCTTTTCATATTTTACACACATTTTCAGGCTCTTCATATTTTTCCACACCACTTCATGCTTCTCCTATTTTTCAACCCGTTTCATGCTCCTCATGTATTTCACACCTTTTGAAGCTCTTCATATTTTTCACACCTTTTCAGGCTCTTCATGTTTTTCCACAGCACTTCATGCTTTTCTTATTTTTCAGCCCGTTTCATGCTCCTCATATATTTCACACCTTTTGAAGCTCTTCATATTTTTCACACCTTTTCAGGCTCTTCATGTTTTTGGTCACCGTTTCATGCTCCTCCTATTTTTCAGACCGTTTCATGCTCCTCATATTTTTGACACCTTTTGAAGCTCTTCATATTTTTCACACCTTTTCAGGCTCTTCATGTTTTTGAACACCGCTTCATGATCCTCCTGATTTTCAGACCGTTTCATGCTCTTCATATTTTTGAAACATTTTGAAGCTCTTCATATTTTCCACACCTTTTCAGGCTCTTCATGTTTTTGATCACCGTTTCATGCTCCTTCTATTTTTCAGATCGTTTCATGCTCATCATATTTTTGACGCTTTTTGAGCTCTTCATATTTTTCACACCTTTTCAGGCTCTTCATGTTTTTGAACACCGCTTCATGATCCTCCTATTTTTCAGACCGTTTCATGCTCCTCATATTTTTGACACCTTTAGAAGCTCTTCATATTTTTCACACCTTTTCAGGCTCTTCATGTTTTTCGACACAGCTTCATGCTCCTCCTATTTTTCAGACCGTTTCATTCTCCTCATATTTTTGACACCTTTTGAAGTTCTTCATATTTTTCAGACATTTTCAGGCTCTTCATGTTTTTGAACATCGCTTCATGCTCCTCCTATTTTTCAGAGAGTTTCATGCTCCTCATGTATTTCACACCTTTTGAAGCTCTTCATATTTTTCACACCTTTTCAGGCTCTTCATGATTTTCAACACCGCTCATGCTCCTCCTATTTTTCAGACCGTTTCATGCTCATCTCATTTTTGACACCTTTTTAATCTCTTCATATTTTTCAAAACTTTTGAAGCTCTTCATATTTTTAATATTTTTGAAGCTCTTCATATTTTCACACGTTTTCACACTCTTCATGTTTTTCAACACCGCTTCATGCTCCTCCTATTTTTCAAACCGTATCATGCTCCTCATATTTTTGTAAACTTTTGAAGCTCTTCATATTTTTCACACCTTTTCAGGCTCTTCATGTTTTTGAACACTTCTTCATGCTCTTCCTCCTTTTCACACCGTTTCATGCTCCTCATATTTTTGACACTTTTTGAGCTATTCATATTTTTCAAACCTTTTCAGGCTCTTCATGTTTTCGAACTCTGCTTCATGCTCCTCCAATTTTTCACACCGTTTCATGATCCTCATGTATTTCACAACTTTGAACCTCTTCATATTTTTCACACCTTTTCATGCTCTTCAAGTTTTTCAACATCACTTCATGCTCCTACATTTTTGTAGACCGTTTCATGCTCCTCATATTTTTGACACATTTTGAAGCTCTTCATATTTCTCACACCTTTTCAGGCTCTTCATGTCTTTCAACACCACTTCATGCTCCTCCTATTTTTCAGACGGGTTCATGCTCATCTCATTTTTGACACCTTTTGAAGCTTTTCATATTTTTCACACCTTTTCAGGCTCTTCATGTTTTTGAACACAGGTTGATGCTCCTCCTATTTTTCAGACCGTTTCATGCTCATCTCATTTTTGACACCTTTTGAAGGTCTTCATATTTTTCACACCTTTTCAAGCTCTTCATATTTTTAAACACCACTTCATGCTTCTCCTATTTTTTCAGCCCATTTCATGCTCCTCATGTATTTCACACCTTTTGAAGGTCTTCATATTTTTCACAGCTTTTCAGGCTCTTCATGTTTTTCCACAGCACTTCATGCTTCTCTTATTTTTCAGCCCGTTTCATGCTCCTCATGTATTTCACACCTTTTGAAGCTCTTCATATTTTTCACACCTTTTCAGGCTCTTCATGTGTTTGATCACCGTTTCATACTCCTCCTATTTTTCAGACCGTTTCATGCTCCTCATATTTTTGACACCTTTTGAAGCTCTTCATATTTTTCACACCTTTTCAGGCTCTTCATGTTTTTGAACACCGCTTCATGATCCTCCTGTTTTTCAGACCGTATCTTGCTCATCTCATTTTTGTCACCTTTGAAGCGCTTTATATTTTTCACACCTTTTGAAGCTCTTCATATTTTTCACACCTTTTCAGGCTCTTCATGTTTTTGATCACCGCTTCATGATCCTCCTGATTTTCAGACCGTTTCATGCTCTTCATATTTTTGTAACATTTTGAAGCTCTTCATATTTTTCACACCTTTTCAGGCTCTTCAAGTTTTTCACCACCACTTCATGCTCCTCCTATTTTTCAGACCGTTTCATGCTCATCTCATTTTTGTCACCTTTGAAGCTCTTCATGTTTTTCACACCTTTTGAAGCTCTTCATATTTTTCACACGTTTTCAGGCTCTTCATGTTTTTCAAAACCATTTCATGCTGCTTCTATTTTTCAGACCGTTTCATGCTCCTCATATTTTTCACACCTTTTGAAGCTCTTCATATTTTTCATACCCTTTTAAGATCTTCATGTTTTTGAACACAGCTTCATGCTCCTCCTATTTTTCAGACCGTTTCATGCTCCTCATATTTTTGACACCTTTTGAAGCTCTTCATATTTTTCACACCTTTTCAGGCTCTTCATATTTTTGAACACAGCTTCATGCTCCTCCTATTTTTCAGCCCGTTTCATGCTCCTCATATTTTTGACACTTTTTGAAGATTTTCATATTTTTCACATCTTTTCAGGCTCTTCATGTTTTTCAACACCATTTCATGATCCTCCTATTTTTCAGACCGTTTCATGCTCATCTCATTTTTGACACCTTTTGAAGCTTTTCATATTTTTCACACATTTTCAGGCTCTTCATATTTTTCCACACCACTTCATGCTTCTCCTATTTTTCAGCCCGTTTCATGCTCCTCATGTATTTCACACCTTTTGAAGCTCTTCATATTTTTCACACCTTTTCAGGCTCTTCATGTTTTTCCACAGCACTTCATGCTTTTCTTATTTTTCAGACCGTTTCATGCTCATCTCATTTTTGACACCTTTTGAAGCTTTTCATATTTTTCACACATTTTCAGGCTCTTCATATTTTTCCACACCACTTCATGCTTCTCCTATTTTTCAGCCCGTTTCATGCTCCTCATGTATTTCACACCTTTTGAAGCTCTTCATATTTTTCACATTTATGGATCTCTTCATATTTTCCACACGTTTTCAGACAATTCATGTTTTTCAACATCGCTTCATGCTCCTCCTATTTTTCAGACCGTTTCATTATCCTCATATTTTTGACACCTTTTGAAGCTCTTCATATATTTCACACTTTTTCAGACTTTTCCTTTTATTCAACACGACTTCATGCTCCTCCTATTTTTCAGACCGTTTCATGCTCATCTCATTTTGACACCTTTTGAAGCTCTTCATGTTTTTCTCATCTTTTGAAGCTCTTCATATTTTTCACAACTTTTCAGGCTCTTTATGATATTCAACAACGCTTCATGCTCCTCCGATTTTTCAGACCGTTTCATGCTCCTCATATTTTTGACACCTTTTGAAGCTCTTCATATTTTTCAGCCCTTTTCAGGCTCTTCTTTTTTTTGAACACCACTTCATGCTCCTTCTCTTTTTCAGAGAGTTTTATGCTCCTCATATATTTCACACCTTTTGAAGCTCTTCATATTTTTCACACCTTTTCAGGCTCTTCATGTTTTTCAACACCGCTTCATGCTGCTCATATTTTTCAGACCGTTTCATGCTCCTCATATTTTTGACACCTTTTGAAGCTCTTCATTTTTTTCACACCTTTTAAGGCTCTTCATGTTTTTCAACACCGCTTCATGCTCCTCCAATTTTTCAGACCATTTCATGCTCCTCATATTTTTGACACATTTTGAAGCTCTTCATATTTTTCACATCTTTTCAGGCTCTTCATGTTTTTGATCACCGTTTCATGCTCGTCCTATTTTTCAGACCGTTTCATGCTCCTCATATTTTTGACACCTTTTGAAGCTCTTCATATTTTTCACACCTTTTCAGGCTCTTCATGTTTTTGATCACCGTTTCATGCTCCTCCTATTTTTCAGACCGTTTCATGCTCCTCATATTCTTGACACCGTTTGAAGCTCTTCATATATTTCACAACTTTTCAGGCTCTTCATACTTTTGAACACCGCTTCATGCTCCTCCTATTTTTCAGATTGTTTCATGCTCCTCATATTTTTGACACCTTTTGATGCTCTTCATATTTTTCACACCTTTTCAGTCTCTTCATGTTTTTCAACACCGCTTCATGCTCGTCGTATTTTGCCGACCGTTTCATGCTCCTCATATTTTTGACACCTTTTGAAGCTCTTCAGATATTTCACACCTTTCCAGGCTCTTCATTTTTTCAACACCACTTCATGCTCCTCCTATTTTTCAGATCGTTTCATGCTCATCTCATTTTAACACCTTTTGAAGCTCTTCATATTTTTGACAAATTTTGAAGGTCTTCATATTTTTCACACGTTTTCAGGCTCTTCATGATTTTCAAAACCGCTTCATGCTCCTCCTATTTTTCAGACCTTTTCATGCTCATCTCTTTTTTGACACCTTTTGAAGCTCTTCAGATTTTTCACACCTTTTGAAGCTCTTCATATTTTTCACATTTATGAATCTCTTCATATTTTCCACACGTTTTCAGACAATTCATGTTTTTCAACATCGCTTCATGCTCCTCCTATTTTTCAGACCGTTTCATTCTCCTCATATTTTTGACACCTTTTGAAGCTCTTCATATATTTCACACTTTTTCAGACTTTTCCTTTTATTCAACACGACTTCATGCTCCTCCTATTTTTCAGACCGTTTCATGCTCATCTCATTTTGACACCTTTTGAAGCTCTTCATGTTTTTCTCATCTTTTGAAGCTCTTCATATTTTTCACAACTTTTCAGGCTCTTTATGATATTCAACAGCGCTTCATGCTCCTCCTATTTTTTAGACTGTTTCATGCTCCTCATAATTTTGACACCTTTTGATGCTTTCATATTTTTAACACCTTTTCAGGCTCTTCATCTTTTTCAACACCACTTCATGCTCCTCCTTTTTTGCAGACCGTTTCATGCTACTCATACTTTTAACACCTTTTGAAGCTCTTCATATTTCTCACACCTTTTCAGGCTCTTCATGTTTTTCAACAACACTTCATGCTCCTCCGATTTTTCAGACCGTTTCATGCTCCTCATATTTTTGACACCTTTTGAAGCTCTTCATATTTTTCACCCATTTTCAGGCTCTTCATGTTTTTGAACACCGCTTCATGCTTCTCCTATTGTTCAGACCGTTTCATGCTCCTCATATTTTTGACACCTTTTGAAGCTCTTCATATTTTTCACTACTTTTCAGGCTCATCATGTTTTTCAACACCGCTTCATGCTCCTCCTATTTTTCAGACCGTTTCATGCTCATCTCATTTTTGACACCTTTTGAAGGTTTTCATATTTTTCACAACTTTTCAGGCTCTTCATGTTTTTGAACACCGCTTCATGCTAATCCTATTTTTCAAACCATATCATGCTCCTCATATTTTTCACACCTTTTGAAGCTCTTCATATATTTCACACCTTTTCAGGCTCTTCATGTTTTTGAACACGACTTCATGCTCCTTCTCTTTTTCAGAGAGTTTTATGCTCCTCATGTATTTCACACCTTTTGAAGCTCTTCATATTTTCCCACCTTTTCAGGCTCTTCATGTTTTTCAACACCGCTTCATGCTGCTCATATTTTTCAGACCGTTTCATGCTCCTCATATTTTTGACAACTTTTGAAGCTCTTCATTTTTTTCACACCTTTTAAGGCTCTTCATGTTTTTCATCACCGCTTCATGCTCCTCCAATTTTTCAGACCATTTCATGCTCCTCATATTTTTGACACTTTTTGAAGCTCTTCATATTTTTCACACCTTTTCAGGCTCTTCATGTTTTTGATCACCGTTTCATGCTCCTCCTATTTTTCAGACCGTTTCATGCTCCTCATATTTTTGACACCTTTTGAAGCTCTTCATATTTTTCACACCTTTTCAGGCTCTTCATGTTTTTGAACACCGCTTCATGATCCTCCTGTTTTTCAGACCGTATCATGCTCATCTCATTTTTGTCACCTTTGAAGCTCTTTATATTTTTCACACCTTTTGAAGCTCTTCATATTTTTCACACGTTTTCAGGCTCTTCATATTTGTGAAACATTTTGAAGCTCTTCATATTTTTTACACCTTTTCAGGCTCTTCATGTTTTTCACCACCACTTCACGCTCCTCCTATTTTTCAGACCGTATCATCCTCATCTCATTTTTGTCACCTTTGAAGCTCTTTATAATTTTCACACCTTTTGAAGCTCTTCATATTTTTCACACCTTTTCAGGCTCTGCATGTTTTTGATCACCGTTTCATGCTCCTCCTATTTTTCAGACCGTATCATCCTCATCTCATTTTTGTCACCTTTGAAGCTCTTTATAATTTTCACACCTTTTGAAGCTCTTCATATTTTCCACACCTTTTCAGGCTCTTCATGTGTTTGATCACCGTTTCATGCTTCTTCTATTTTTCAGATCGTTTCATGCTCCTCATATTTTTGACACTTTTTGAGCTCTTCATATTTTTCACACCTTTTCAGACTCTTCATGTTTTTGAACACCGCTTCATGCTACTCCTAATTTTCAGATCGTTTATGCTCCTCATATTTTTGACACCTTTAGAAGCTCTTCATATTTTTCAAACCTTTTCAGGTTCTTCATGTTTTTGATCACCGTTTCATGCTCCTCCTATTTTTCAGACCGTTTCATGCTCCTCATATTTTTGACACCTTTTGAAGCTCTTCATATTTTTCACACCTTTTCATGCTCTTCATGTTTTTGAACACCGCTTCATGATCCTCCTGTTTTTCAGACCGTTTCATGCTCTTCATATTTGTGAAACATTTTGAAACTCTTCATATTTTTCACACCTTTTCAGGCTCTTCATGTTTTTGAACACAGCTTCATGCTCCACCTATTTATCAGACCGTTTCATGCTCCTCATATTTTTGACACCTTTTGCAGCTCTTTATATTTTTCACACTATTTCAGGCTCTTCATGATTTTCAACACCGTTTCATGTTATTCCTATTTTTCCGACCGTTTAATGGTAATCTCATTTTTGACACCTTTTGAAGCTTTTCATATTTTTCCCAACTTTTCAGGCTCTTCATGTTTTTGAACACCGCTTCATGCTCCTCCTATTTTTCAGAGCGTTTCATGCTCCTCATATTTTTGACACTTTTTGAGCTCTTCATATTTTTCACACCTTTTCAGGCTCTTCATGTTTTTGATCACCGTTTCATGCTCCTTCTATTTTTCAGATCGTTTCATGCTCATCATATTTTTGACACTTTTTGAGCTCTTCATATTTTTCACACCTTTTCAGGCTCTTCATGTTTTTGAACACCGCTTCATGATCCTCCTATTTTTCAGACCGTTTCATGCTTCTCATATTTTTGACACATTTAGAAGCTCTTCATTTTTTTCACACCTTTTCAGGCTCTTCATGTTTTTTGACACAGCTTCATGATCCTCCTATTTTTCAGACCGTTTCATGCTCATCTCATTTTTTACACCTTTTGAAGCTTTTCATATTTGTCACACATTTTCAGGCTCTTCATATTTTTCCACACCACTTCATGCTTCTCCTATTTTTCAGCCCGTTTCATGCTCCTCATGTATTTCACACCTTTTGAAGCTCTCCATATTTTTCACAGCTTTTCAGGCTCTTCATGTTTTTCCACAGCACTTCATGCTTCTCTTATTTTTCAGCCCGTTTCATGCTCCTCATGTATTTCACACCTTTTGAAGCTCTTCATATTTTTCGCACCTTTTCAGGCTCTTCATATTTTTGATCACCGTTTCATGCTCCTCCTATTTTTCAGACCGTTTCATGCTCCTCATATTTTTGACACCTTTTGAAGCTCTTCCTATTTTTCACACCTTTTCAGGCTCTTCATGTTTTTGAACACCGCTTCATGATCCTCCTGTTTTTCAGACCGTTTCATGCTCTTCATATTTGTGAAACATTTTGAAGCTGTTCATATTTTTCACACCTTTTCAGGCTCTTCATGTTTTTGAACACAGCTTCATGCTCCACCTATTTATCAGACCGTTTCATGCTCCTCATATTTTTTTTTTTTTAATTCTTGATAAGCTTTTTTTTTTTTTTTTTTTAATTTTTATTATTTTTTTTTTCCAGTGGGTTTTGTCATACATTGCTATGAATCAGCCATGGATTTACATTTATTCCCAATAGCGATCATATTTTTGACACCTTTTGCAGCTCTTTATATTTTTCACACTATTTCAGGCTCTTCATGATTTTCAACACCGTTTCAGGCTCCTCCTATTTTTCAGACCGTTTCATGCTCATCTCAATTTTGACACCTTTTGAAGCTCTTCATATTTTTCACACCTTTTCAGGCTCTTCATGTTTTTGAACACCGCTTCATGATCCTCCTATTTTTCAGACCGTTTCATGCTCCTCATATTTATGACACCTTTTGAAACTCTTCCTATTTTTCACACCTTTTCATGCTCTTCATGTTTCTGAAAACACTTCATGATCCTCCTATTTTTCAGACCGTTTCATTCTCCTCATATATTTCACACCTTTTGAAGCTCTTCATATTTTTCCCACCTTTTCAGGCTCTTCATGTTTTTGAACACTGCTTCATGCTCCTCGTATTTTTCAGATCGTTTCATGCTCCTCATATTTTTGACAATTTTTGAGCTCTTCATATTTTTCACACCTTTTCAGGCTCTTCATGTTTTTGAACACCGCTTCATGATCCTCCTGATTTTCAGACCGTTTCATGCTCTTCATATTTTTGACAGCTTTTGAAGCTCTTCTTATTTTTCACACCTTTTCAGGCTCTTCATATTTTTCACCACCACTTCATTCTCCTCCTATTTTTCAGACCGTTTAATGCTCATCTCATTTTTGTCACCTTTGAAGCTCTTTATATTTTTCACACCTTTTGAAGCTCTTCATGTTTTTCACACGTTTTCAGGCTCTTCATATTTTTCAACACCGTTTCATGCTGCTTCTATTTTTCAGACCGTTTCATGCTCCTCATATTTTTCA
This sequence comes from Dama dama, assembly GCF_033118175.1. Lineage (NCBI taxonomy): Eukaryota > Metazoa > Chordata > Mammalia > Artiodactyla > Cervidae > Dama > Dama dama. Next base: position 2,187,910 of record NW_026870965.1, on the reverse strand, counting down.
CACCTTTTGAAGCTCTTCATATTTTTCACACCTTTTCAGGCTCTTCATGTTTTTGAACACAGCTTCATGCTCCACCTATTTATCAGACCGTTTCATGCTCCTCATGTTTTTGACACCTTTTGCAGCTCTTTATATTTTTCACATTATTTCAGGCTCTTCATGATTTTCAACACCGTTTTGTTATTCCTATTTTTCAGACCGTTTAATGCTCATCTCATTTTTGACACCTTTTGAAGCTTTTCATATTTTTCACAACTTTTCAGGCTCTTCATGTTTTTGAACAACGCTTCATGCTCCTCCTATTTTTCAGAGAGTTTCATGCTCCTCATGTATTTCACACCTTTTGAAGCTCTTCATATTTTCCACACCTTTTCAGGCTCTTCATGTGTTTGATCACCGTTTCATGCTTCTTCTATTTTTCAGATCGTTTCATGCTCCTCATATTTTTGACACTTTTTGAGCTCTTCATATTTTTCACACCTTTTCAGACTCTTCATGTTTTTGAACACCGCTTCATGCTACTCCTAATTTTCAGATCGTTTATGCTCCTCATATTTTTGACACCTTTAGAAGCTCTTCATATTTTTCAAACCTTTTCAGGTTCTTCATGTTTTTGATCACCGTTTCATGCTCCTCCTATTTTTCAGACCGTTTCATGCTCCTCATATTTTTGACACCTTTTGAAGCTCTTCATATTTTTCACACCTTTTCATGCTCTTCATGTTTTTGAACACCGCTTCATGATCCTCCTGTTTTTCAGACCGTTTCATGCTCTTCATATTTGTGAAACATTTTGAAACTCTTCATATTTTTCACACCTTTTCAGGCTCTTCATGTTTTTGAACACAGCTTCATGCTCCACCTATTTATCAGACCGTTTCATGCTCCTCATATTTTTGACACCTTTTGCAGCTCTTTATATTTTTCACACTATTTCAGGCTCTTCATGATTTTCAACACCGTTTCATGTTATTCCTATTTTTCCGACCGTTTAATGGTAATCTCATTTTTGACACCTTTTGAAGCTTTTCATATTTTTCCCAACTTTTCAGGCTCTTCATGTTTTTGAACACCGCTTCATGCTCCTCCTATTTTTCAGAGCGTTTCATGCTCCTCATATTTTTGACACTTTTTGAGCTCTTCATATTTTTCACACCTTTTCAGGCTCTTCATGTTTTTGATCACCGTTTCATGCTCCTTCTATTTTTCAGATCGTTTCATGCTCATCATATTTTTGACACTTTTTGAGCTCTTCATATTTTTCACACCTTTTCAGGCTCTTCATGTTTTTGAACACCGCTTCATGATCCTCCTATTTTTCAGACCGTTTCATGCTTCTCATATTTTTGACACATTTAGAAGCTCTTCATTTTTTTCACACCTTTTCAGGCTCTTCATGTTTTTTGACACAGCTTCATGATCCTCCTATTTTTCAGACCGTTTCATGCTCATCTCATTTTTTACACCTTTTGAAGCTTTTCATATTTGTCACACATTTTCAGGCTCTTCATATTTTTCCACACCACTTCATGCTTCTCCTATTTTTCAGCCCGTTTCATGCTCCTCATGTATTTCACACCTTTTGAAGCTCTCCATATTTTTCACAGCTTTTCAGGCTCTTCATGTTTTTCCACAGCACTTCATGCTTCTCTTATTTTTCAGCCCGTTTCATGCTCCTCATGTATTTCACACCTTTTGAAGCTCTTCATATTTTTCGCACCTTTTCAGGCTCTTCATATTTTTGATCACCGTTTCATGCTCCTCCTATTTTTCAGACCGTTTCATGCTCCTCATATTTTTGACACCTTTTGAAGCTCTTCCTATTTTTCACACCTTTTCAGGCTCTTCATGTTTTTGAACACCGCTTCATGATCCTCCTGTTTTTCAGACCGTTTCATGCTCTTCATATTTGTGAAACATTTTGAAGCTGTTCATATTTTTCACACCTTTTCAGGCTCTTCATGTTTTTGAACACAGCTTCATGCTCCACCTATTTATCAGACCGTTTCATGCTCCTCATATTTTTTTTTTGTTTAATTCTTGATAAGCTTTTTTTTTTTTTTTTTTTAATTTTTATTATTTTTTTTTTCCAGTGGGTTTTGTCATACATTGCTATGAATCAGCCATGGATTTACATGTATTCCCAATCCCGATCATATTTTTGACACCTTTTGCAGCTCTTTATATTTTTCACACTATTTCAGGCTCTTCATGATTTTCAACACCGTTTCAGGCTCCTCCTATTTTTCAGACCGTTTCATGCTCATCTCAATTTTGACACCTTTTGAAGCTCTTCATATTTTTCACACCTTTTCAGGCTCTTCATGTTTTTGAACACCGCTTCATGATCCTCCTATTTTTCAGACCGTTTCATGCTCCTCATATTTATGACACCTTTTGAAACTCTTCCTATTTTTCACACCTTTTCATGCTCTTCATGTTTCTGAAAACCGCTTCATGATCCTCCTATTTTTCAGACCGTTTCATTCTCCTCATATATTTCACACCTTTTGAAGCTCTTCATATTTTTCCCACCTTTTCAGGCTCTTCATATTTTTGAACACTGCTTCATGCTCCTCGTATTTTTCAGATCGTTTCATGCTCCTCATATTTTTGACAATTTTTGAGCTCTTCATATTTTTCACACCTTTTCAGGCTCTTCATGTTTTTGAACACCGCTTCATGATCCTCCTGATTTTCAGACCGTTTCATGCTCTTCATATTTTTGACAGCTTTTGAAGCTCTTCTTATTTTTCACACCTTTTCAGGCTCTTCATATTTTTCACCACCACTACATTCTCCTCCTATTTTTCAGACCGTTTAATGCTCATCTCATTTTTGTCACCTTTGAAGCTCTTTATATTTTTCACACCTTTTGAAGCTCTTCATGTTTTTCACACGTTTTCAGGCTCTTCATATTTTTCAACACCGTTTCATGCTGCTTCTATTTTTCAGACCGTTTCATGCTCCTCATATTTTTCACACCTTTTGAAGCTCTTCATATTTTTCACACCTTTTCAGGCTCTTCATGTTTTTGAACACAGCTTCATGCTCCACCTATTTATCAGACCGTTTCATGCTCCTCATGTTTTTGACACCTTTTGCAGCTCTTTATATTTTTCACATATTTCAGGCTCTTCATGATATTCAACACCGTTTCATGTTATTCCTATTTTTCAGACCGTTTAATGCTCATCTCATTTTTGACACCTTTTGAAGCTTTTCATATTTTTCACAACTTTTCAGGCTCTACATGTTTTTGAACACCGGTTCGTGCTCCTCCTATTTTTCAGAGAGTTTCATGCTCCTCACGTATTTCACACCTTTTGAAGCTCTTCATATTTTCCACACCTTTTCAGGCTCTTCATGTGTTTGATCACCGTTTCATGCTTCTTCTATTTTTCAGATCGTTTCATGCTCCTCATATTTTTGACACTTTTTGAGCTCTTCATATTTTTCACACCTTTTCAGGCTCTGCATGTTTTTGAACACCGCTTCATGCTACTCCTATTTTTCAGATCGTTTATGCTCCTCATATTTTTGACACCTTTAGAAGCTCTTCATATTTTTCACACCTTTTCAGGCTCTTCATGTTTTTGAACACAGCTTCATGCTCCACCTATTTATCAGACCGTTTCATGCTCCTCATATTTTTGACACCTTTTGCAGCTCTTTATATTTTTCACACTATTTCAGGCTCTTCATGATTTTCAACATCGTTTCATGTTATTCCTATTTTTCCGACCGTTTAATGCTAATCTCATTTTTGACACCTTTTGAATCTTTTCATATTTTTCACAACTTTTCAGGCTCTTCATGTTTTTGAACACCGCTTCATGCTCCTCCTATTTTTCAGAGCGTTTCATGCTCCTCATATTTTTGACACTTTTTGAGCTCTTCATATTTTTCACACCTTTTCAGACTCTTCATGTTTTTGATCACCGTTTCATGCTCCTTCTATTTTTCAGATCGTTTCATGCTCATCATATTTTTGACACTTTTTGAGCTCTTCATTTTTTTCACACCTTTTCAGGCTCTTCATGTTTTTCGACACAGCTTCATGATCCTCCTATTTTTCAGACCATTTCATTCTCCTCATATTTTTGACACCTTTTGAAGCTCTTCATATATTTCACACCTTTTCAGTCTCTTCTTTTTTTTTCAACACGACTTCATGCTCCTCCTATTTTTCAGACCGTTTCATGCTCTTCATATTTTTGAAACATTTTGAAGCTCTTCATATTTTTCACTCCTTTTCAGGCTCTTCATGTTTTTGAACACCGCTTCATGCTCCTCCTATTTTTCAGAACGTTTCATGCTCCTCATATTTTTCACACTTTTTAAAGCTCTTCATATTTTGCACATCTTTTCAGGCCCTTCATGTTTTTCAACACAGCTTCATGCTCCTCCTCTTTTTCAGACCGTTTCATGCTTCTAATATTTTGACACCTTTTGAAGCTGTTCATATTTTTCTCACCTTTTCAGGCTCTTCATGTTTTTGAACACAGCTTCATGCTCCACCTATTTATCAGACCGTTTCATGCTCATCTAATTTTTGACAACTATTGAAGCTCTTCATATTTTTCACCTTTTTGAAGCTCTTCATATTTTTCACACAATTTCAGACTCTTCATGTTTTTCAAAACCGCTTCATGCTCCTTCTATTTATCATACCGTTTCATACTCCTCATATTTTGACACGTTTTGAGGCTCTTCATATTTTTCACACCTTTTCAGGCTCTTCATGTTTTTGAACTCCGCTTCATGCTCCTCCTATTTTTTCGACCGTATCATGCTCCTCATATTTTTCACACCTTTTGAAGCTCTTCATATTTTTCTCACCTTTTCATGCTCTTCATGTTTTTGAACAGCACTTCATGCTCCTCCAATTTTTCAGAGAGTTTCATGCTCCTCATGTATTTCACACCTTTTGAAGCTCTTCATATTTTTCACACCTTTTCAGGCTCTTCATGTTTTTCCACACCACTTCATGCTTCTCCTATTTTTCATCCGTTTCATGCTGATCTCAATTTTGACACCTTTTGAAATTTTTCATATTTTTCACAACTTTTCAGGCTCTTCATGTTTTTGAACACCGCTTCATGCTCCTCCTATTTTTTAGACCGTTTCCTGCTCCTCATATTTTTGACACCTTTTGAAGCTCTTCATATTTTTCACACCTTTTCAGACTCTTCATGTTTTTCAACACCGCTTCATGCTCCTCCTTTTTTTCAGACCGTTTCATGCTCCTCATATATTTCACAGTTTTGAAGCTCTTCATATTTTTCACACCTTTTGAAGCTCTTCATATTTTTCACATTTTTGAAGCTCTTCATATTTTCCACACGTTTTCAGACTCTTCATGTTTTTCAACATCACTTCATGCTCCTCCTATTTTTCAGACCGTTTCATGCTCCTCATATTTTGACAACTTTTGAAGCTCTTCATATTTTTCACACCTTTTCAGGCTCTTCATGTTTTTGAACACCGCTTAATGCTCCTCCTATTTTTCAGACCGTTTCCTGCTCCTCATATTTTTGACACCTTTGAAGCTCTTCATATATTTCACAACTTTTCCGACTTTTCCTTTTTTTCAACACGACTTCATGCTCCTCCTATTTTTCAGACCGTTACATGCTCATCTCATTTTGACACCTTTTGAAGCTCTTCATGTTTTTCACATCTTTTGCAACTCTTCATATTTTTCACACCTTTTCTCGCTCTTCATGTTTTTGAACACCGCTTAATGCTCCTCCTATATTTCAGACCGTTTCCTGCTCCTCATATTTTTGACACCTTTTGAAACTCTTTATATTTTTCACACCTTTTCAGGGTCTTCATGTTTTTCCACACCGCTTCTTGCACCTCTATTTTTCAGACCGTTTCATGCTCATCTCATTTTTGACACCTTTTGAAGCTCTTCATATTTTTCACACCTTTTCAGGCTCTTCATGTTTTTGAACACCGCTTCATGCTCCTCCTATTTTTCAGACCGTATCATGCTCCTCATATTTTTCACACCTTTTGAAGCTCTTCATATTTTTCACACCTTTTCAGGCTCTTCTTTTTTTTCAACACTACTTGTTGCTCCTCCTATTTTTTAGACCTTTTCATGCTCATCTAATTTTTGACACCTTTTGAAGCTCTTCATATTTTTTACACCTTTTGAAGCTCTTCATATTTTTAACATTTTTGAAGCTCTTCATAATTTTCAAACGATTTCAGACTCTTCATGTTCTTCAACTCCGCTTCATGCTCCTGCTATTTATCATACCGTTTCATACTCCTCATATTTTTGACACCTTTTAAAGCTCTTCACATTTTTCACACCTTTTCAGGCTCTTCATGTTTTTCAACACCACTTTATGCTCCTCCTATTTTTGAGACCGTTTCATGCTCCTCATATTTCTGACACCTTTAGAAACTCTTCATATTTTTCACACCTTTTCAGGCTCTTCATGTTTTTTAACACCTCTTCATACTCCTCCTATTTTTCAGACCGTTTCATTCTCCTCATATTTTTGACACCTTTTCAAGCTCTTCATATATTTCACACCCTTTCAGGTTCTTCATTTTTTTCAACACCACTTCATGCTCCTCCTATTTTTCAGAGCGTTTCATGCTCCTCATCTTTTTGACAGCTTTTGAAGCTCTTCATATATTTCACACATTTTCAGGCTCTTCATGTTTTTGAACTACGCTTCATACTCCTGCTATTTTTTCGACCGTATCATGCTCCTCATATTTTTCACACCTTTTGAAGCTCTTCATATTTTTCTCACCTTATCAGGCTCTTCATGATTTTCATCACCGCTTCATGCTCCTCCTATTTTTCAGAGCGTTTCATGCTCATCTCATTTTTGACACCTTTTGAAGCTCTTCATTTTTTTCACACCTTTTCAGGCTCTTCATGTTTTTGAACACCGCTTCATGCTCCTCCTATTTTTCAGAACGTTCCATGCTCCTCATATTTTTGACACCTTTGAAGCTCTTCATATTTTTCACACCTATTCAGGCTCTTCATGTTTTTGAACACCACTTCATGCTCCTCCTATTTTTCAGACCGTTTCATGCTTCTCATATATTTGAAACCTTTTAAAGCTCTTCATATTTTTCACACCTTTTCAGGCTCTTCATGTTTTTGAACACCGCTTCATGCTCCTCCTATTTTTCAGATCGTTTCATGCTCATCTCATTTTGACACCTTTTGAAGCTCTTCATATTTGTCATACCTTTTGACGCTCTTCATGTATTTCATACCTTTTCAGGCTCTTCATGATTTTCAACACCGCTTCATGCTCCTCCTATTTTTCAGACCGTTTCATGCTCATCTCATTTTTGACACCATTTGAAGCTGTTCATATTTTTCACACCTTTTGAAGCTGTTCTTATTTTTCATATTTTTGAAGCTCTTCATATTTTCACACGTTTTCAGACTCTTCATGTTTTTCAACACCGCTTCATGCTCCTGCTATTTTTCAGACCGTTTCATCCTCCTCATATTTTTGACAGGTTTTGAGGCTTTTCATATTTTTAACACCCATTCAGGCTCTTCCTGTTTTTGAACACCGTTTTATAATCTTCCTATTTTTCAGACCGTTTCATGCTCCTCATATTTTTGACACCTTTTGAAGCTCTTCATATTTTTCACACCTTTTGAAGCTCTTCATATATTTCACACCTTTTCACGCTCTTCATGTTTTTCAACACCGCTTCATGATCCTCCTATTTTTAAGACCGTTTCATGCACCTCATATTTTTCACACCTTTTGAAGCTCTTCATATTTTTCACACCTTTTCAGACTCTTCATGTTTTTCAACACCGCTTCATGCTCCTCCTATTTTTCAGACCGTTTCATGCTCCTCATATTTTTGACACCTCTTGAAGCTCTTCATATTTTTCACAACTTTTCAGCCTCTTCATGTTTTTAAACACCGCTTCATGCTCCTCCTATTTTTCAGACCGTTTCATGCTCCTCATATTTTTCACACCTTTTGAAGCTCTTCATATTTGTCACAACTTTTCAGGCTCTTCATGTTTTTGAATACCGCTTCATGCTTCTCCTATTTTTCAGAACGTTTCATACTCCTCATATTTTTGACATCTTTTTAACCTCTTCATATTTTTCACACCTTTTCAGGCTCTTCATGATTTTCAACAGCATTTCATGCTCCTCCTATTTTTCAGACCGTTTCATGCTCATCTCATTTTTGACACCTTTTCAAGCTCTTCATATTTTTCAAACCTTTTGAAGCTCTTCATATTTTTCACATTTTTGAAGCTCTTCATATATTTCACACCTTTAAAGGCTCTTCTTTTTTTTCAACACCACTTCATGCTCCTCCTATTTTTCAGACCGTTTGATGCTCATCTCATTTTTGACACCTTTTGAAGCTCTTCATATTTTTCACAACTTTGAAGCTCTTCATATTTTTCTAACCTTTTCAGGCTCTTCACTTTTTTGAACAACGCTTCATGCTCCTCGTATTTTTCAGACCATTTCATGCGCCTCGTATTTTTGACACCTTTTGAAGCTCCGCATATTTTTCACACCTTTTGAAGCTCTTCATATTTTTCATACCGTTTGAAGCTCTTCATTTATTTCATACCTTTTCAGGCTCTTCATGATTTTCAACACCGCTTCATGCTCCTCCTATTTTTCAGACCATTTCATGCTCATCTCATTTTTGACACCATTTGAAGCTCTTCATATTTTTCACACCTTTTGAAGCTGTTCTTATTTTTCATATTTTTGAAGCTCTTCATATTTTCACACGTTTTCAGACTCTTCATGTGTTTCAACACCGCTTCATGCTCCTGCTATTGTTCAGACCGTTTCATGCTCCTCATATTTTTGACACGTTTTGAGGCTTTTCTAATTTTCACACCTTTTCAGCTCTTCATGTTTTTGAACACCGCTTCGTCCTCCTTCTATTTTTCAGACCGTTTCATGCTCCTCATATTTTTGACACCTTTTTAAGCTCTTCATATTTTTCACACTTTTTCAGGCTCTTCATGTTTTTGAACACCGCTTCATGCTTCTTATATTTTTCAGACCGTTTCATGCTCCTCATATTTTTGACACGTTTTGAGGCTTTTCTAATTTTCACACCTTTTCAGCTCTTCATGTTTTTGAACACCGCTTCATCCTCCTTCTATTTTTCAGACCGTTTCATGCTCCTCATATTTTTCACACCTTTTGAAGCTCTTCATATTTTTCACACCTTTTCAGGCTCTTCATGTTTTTGAACACCGCTTCATGATCCTCCTGTTTTTCAGACCGTTTCATTCTCTTCATATTTGTGAAACATTTTGAAGCTCTTCATATTTTTCACAACTTTTCAGGCTCTTCATGTTTTTGAACACAGCTTCATGCTCCACCTATTTATCAGACCGTTTCATGCTCCTCATATTTTTGACACCTTTTGCAGCTCTTTATATTTTTCACACTATTTCAGGCTCTTCATGATTTTCAACATCGTTTCATGTTATTCCTATTTTTCCGACCGTTTAATGCTAATCTCGTTTTTGACACCTTTTGAATCTTTTCATATTTTTCACAACTTTTCAGGCTCTTCATGTTTTTGAACACCGCTTCATGCTCCTCCTATTTTTCAGAGCGTTTCATGCTCCTCATATTTTTGACACTTTTTGAGCTCTTCATATTTTTCACACCTTTTCAGACTCTTCATGTTTTTGATCACCGTTTCATGCTCCTTCTATTTTTCAGATCGTTTCATGCTCATCATATTTTTGACACTTTTTGAGCTCTTCATTTTTTTCACACCTTTTGAAGCTCTTCATATTTTTCACACGTTTTCAGGCTCTTCATGTTTTTCAACACTGCTTCATGCTCCTCCTATTTTTCAGACCGTTCCTTGCTACTCATATTTTTGACACCTTTTGAAGCTCTTCATATTTTTCACACTTTTTAAGGCTCTTCATGTTTTTCAACAATGCTTCATGCACCTCCTATATTTCAGAACGTTGCATGCTCCTCATATTTTGGCACCTTTTGAAGCTCTTCATATTTTTAACACCTTTTGAAGCTCTTCATTTTTTTCACACCTTTTAAAGCTCTTCATATTTTTCTCACATTTTCAGGCTCTTCATGTTGTTCAACACCACTTCATGCTGCTCCTATTTTTTAGACAGATTTATGCTCCTCATATTTTTCACGCCTTTTGAAGCTCTTCATATTTTTCACACCTTTTCAGGCTCTTCATGTTTTTGATCACCATTTCATGCTTCTCCTATTTTTCAGACCGTTTCATGCTCCTCATATTTTTGACACCTTTTAAAGCTCCTCATATTTTTCACACCTTTTCAGGCTCTTCATGTTTTTCAACACCGCCTCATGCTGCTCCTATTTTTCAGACCGTTTCATGCTCCTCATATTTATGACACCGTTAGAAGCTCTTCTTATTTTTCACACCTTTTCAGGCTCTTCATGTTTTCAAAACAGCTTCATGCTCCTCCTATTTTTCAGAACGTTTCATTCTCCTCATATTTTTGACACCTTTTGAAGCTCTTCATATTTTTCACACCTATTCAGGCTCGTCATGTTTTTGAACACCGCTTCATGCGCCTCCTAATTTTCAGACCGTTTCAAGCTCTTCTCATTTTTGACACCTTTTGAAGCTCTTCATATTTTCAAACCTTTTGAATCTCTTCATATTTTTCACATTTTTGAAGCTTTTCATATTTTTCACACGATTTCAGACTCTTCCTGTTTTCAACACCGCTTCATGCTCCTGCTATTTATCATACCGTTTCATACTTCTCATATTTTTGACACGTTTTGAGGCTCTTCATATTTTCCACACCTTTTCAGGCTCTTCATGTTTTTGAACACCGTTTCATAATCCTCCTATTTTTCAGACCGTTTCATGCTCCTCATATTTTTGACACGTTTTGAAGCTCTTCTTATTTTTCACACCTTCTCAGGCTCTTCATGTTTTTCAACACCGCTTCATGCTCCTCCTATTTTTCAGACCGTATCAAGTTCTTCATAGTTTTCACACCTTTTGAAGCTCTTCATACTTTTCATAATTTGAAGATCTTCATATTTTTCACACGATTTCAGACTCTTCCTGTTTTTCAACACCGCTTCATGCTCCTGCTATTTATCATACCGTTTCATGCTCCTCATATTTTTGACACCTTTTGAAGCTCTTCATATTTTTCACACCTTTTCATTCTCTTCATGATTTTCAACAGCATTTCATGCTCCTCCTATTTTTCAAACCGTTTCATGCTCCTCATATTTTTGACACCTTTTGAAGCTCTTCATATTTTTCTCACCTTTTCATGCTCTTCATGTTTTTGAACAGCACTTCATGCTCCTCCAATTTTTCAGAGAGTTTCATGCTCCTCATGTATTTCACACCTTTTGAAGCTCTTCATATTTTTCACACCTTTTCAGGCTCTTCATGTTTTTCCACACCACTTCATGATTCTCCTATTTTTCATCCGTTTCATGCTCATCTCAATTTTGACACCTTTCGAAATTTTTCATATTTTTCACAACTTTTCAGGCTCTTCATGTTTTTGAACACCGCTTCATGCTCCTCCTATTTTTTAGACCGTTTCCTGCTCCTCATATTTTTGACACCTTTTGAAGCTCTTCATATTTTTCACACCTTTTCAGACTCTTCATGTCTTTCAACACCGCTTCATGCTCCTCCTTTTTTTCAGACCGTTTCATGCTCCTCATATATTTCACAGTTTTGAAGCTCTTCATATTTTTCACACCTTTTCAGACTCTTCATGTTTTTGAACACCGCTTCATGCTCCTCCTATTTTTCGGACCGTTTCCTGCTCCTCATATTTTTGACACCTTTGAAGCTCTTCATATATTTCACAACTTTTCCGACTTTTCCTTTTTTTCAACACGACTTCATGCTCCTCCTATTTTTCAGACCGTTACATGCTCATCTCATTTTGACACCTTTTGAAGCTCTTCATGTTTTTCACATCTTTTGCAAATCTTCATATTTTTCACACCTTTTCTCGCTCTTCATGTTTTTGAACACCGCTTAATGCTCCTCCTATTTTTCAGACCGTTTCCTGCTCCTCATATTTTTGACACCTTTTGAAGCTCTTCATATTTTTCACACCTTTTCAGGCTCTTCATGTTTTTTAACACCGCTTCACGCTCCTCCTATTTTTCAGACCGTATCGTGCTCCTCATATTTTTCTCACCTTTTGAAGCTCTTCATATTTTTCACACCTTTTCAGGCTCTTCATGTTTTTGAACACCGCTTCATGCTCTTCCTATTTTTCAGACCGTATCATGCTCCTCATATTTTTCACACCTTTTGAAGCTCTTCATATTTTTCACACCTTTTCAGGCTCTTCTTTTTTTTCAACACTACTTGTTGCTCCTCCTATTTTTTAGACCTTTTCATGCTCATCTAATTTTTGACACCTTTTGAAGCTCTTCATATTTTTTACACCTTTTGAAGCTCTTCATATTTTTAACATTTTTGAAGCTCTTCATAATTTTCAAACGATTTCAGACTCTTCATGTTCTTCAACTCTGCTTCATGCTCCTGCTATTTATCATACCGTTTCATACTCCTCATATTTTTGACACCTTTTAAAGCTCTTCACATTTTTCACACCTTTTCAGGCTCTTCATGTTTTTCAACACCACTTCATGCTCCTCCTATTTTTGAGACCGTTTCATGCTCCTCATATTTCTGACACCTTTAGAAACTCTTCATATTTTTCACACCTTTTCAGGCTCTTCATGTTTTTTAACACCTCTTCATACTCCTCCTATTTTTCAGACCGTTTCATTCTCCTCATATTTTTGACACCTTTTCAAGCTCTTCATATATTTCACACCCTTTCAGGTTCTTCATTTTTTTCACCACCACTTCATGCTCCTCCTATTTTTCAGAGCGTTTCATGCTCCTCATCTTTTTGACAGCTTTTGAAGCTCTTCATATATTTCACACATTTTCAGGCTCTTCATGTTTTTGAACTACGCTTCATACTCCTCCTATTTTTTCGACCGTATCATGCTCCTCATATTTTTCACACCTTTTGAAGCTCTTCATATTTTTCTCACCTTATCAGGCTCTTCATGATTTTCATCACCGCTTCATGCTCCTCCTATTTTTCAGAGCGTTTCATGCTCATCTCATTTTTGACACCTTTTGAAGCTCTTCATATTTTTCACACCTTTTCAGGCTCTTCATGTTTTTGAACACCGCTTCATGCTCCTCCTATTTTTCAGAACGTTCCATGCTCCTCATATTTTTGACACCTTTGAAGCTCTTCATATTTTTCACACCTATTCAGGCTCTTCATGTTTTTGAACACCACTTCATGCTCCTCCTATTTTTCAGACCGTTTCATGCTTCTCATATATTTGAAACCTTTTAAAGCTTTGCATATTTTTCACACCTTTTCAGGCTCTTCACTTTTTTGAACAACGCTTCATGCTCCTCGTATTTTTCAGACCGTTTCATGCTCCTCGTATTTTTGACACCTTTTGAAGCTCCTCATATTTTTCACACCTTTTGAAGCTCTTCATATTTTTCATACCGTTTGAAGCTCTTCATTTATTTCATACCTTTTCAGGCTCTTCATGATTTTCAACACCGCTTCATGCTCCTCCAATTTTTCAGACCATTTCATGCTCATCTCATTTTTGACACCATTTGAAGCTGTTCATATTTTTCACACCTTTTGAAGCTGTTCTTATTTTTCATATTTTTGAAGCTCTTCATATTTTCACACGTTTTCAGGCTCTTCATGTTTTTCAACACTGCTTCATGCTCCTCCTATTTTTCAGACCGTTCCTTGCTACTCATATTTTTGACACTTTTTGAAGTTCTTCATATTTTTCACACTTTTTAAGGCTCTTCATGTTTTTCAACAATGCTTCATGCACCTCCTATATTTCAGAACGTTGCATGCTCCTCATATTTTTGACACCTTTTGAAGCTCTTCATATTTTCAACACCTTTTGAAGCTCTTCATATTTTTCACACGTTTTCAGGCTCTTCATGTTGTTCAACACCACTTCATGCTGCTCCTATTTTTTAGACAGATTCATGCTCCTCATATTTTTCACGCCTTTTGAAGCTCTTCATATTTTTCACACCTTTTCAGGCTCTTCATGTTTTTGATCACCATTTCATGCTTCTCCTATTTTTCAGACCGTTTCATGCTCCTCATATTTTTGACACCTTTTAAAGCTCCTCATATTTTTCACACCTTTTCAGGCTCTTCATGTTTTTCAACACCGCCTCATGCTGCTCCTATTTTTCAGACCGTTTCATGCTCCTCATATTTATGACACCGTTAGAAGCTCTTCTTATTTTTCACACCTTTTCAGGCTCTTCATGTTTTCAACACAGCTTCATGCTCCTCCTATTTTTCAGACCGTTTCATGCTCCTCATATTCTTGACACCTTTTGAAGCTCTTCATATTTTTCACACCTTTTGAAGCTCTTCATATTTTTCACACTTTTTCAGGCTCTTCATGTTTTTGAACACCTCTTCATGCTTCTTATATTTTTCAGACCGTTTCATGCTCCTCATATTTTTGACACCTTTTGAAGCTCTTCATATTTTTCACACCTTTTGAAGCTCTTCATATTTTTCACACGTTTTCAGGCTCTTCATGTTTTTCAACACTGCTTCATGCTCCTCCTATTTTTCAGACCGTTCCTTGCTACTCATATTTTTGACACCTTTTGAAGCTCTTCATATTTTTCACACCTTCTCAGGCTCTTCATGTTTTTCAACTCCGCTTCATGCTCCTCCTATTTTTCAGACCGTATCAAGTTCCTCATAGTTTTCACAACTTTTGAAGCTCTTCATACTTTTCATAATTTGAAGATCTTCATATTTTTCACACGATTTCAGACTCTTCCTGTTTTTCAACACCGCTTCATGCTCCTGCTATTTATCATACCGTTTCATGCTCCTCATATTTTTGACACCTTTTGAAGCTCTTCATATTTTTCACACATTTTCAGGCTCTTCATGTTTTTGAACACCGCTTCATGCTCCTCCTATTTTTCAGACCGTTTCAGGCTCCTCATATTTTTCACACCTTTTGAAGCTCTTCATATTTCTCACACCTTTTCAGGCTCTTCATGTTTTTCAACACCGCTTCATGCTCCTCCTTTTTTTCAGAACGTTTCATGCTCCTCATATTTGTGACACCATTTGAAGCTCTTCATATACTTCACATCTTTTCAGGCTCTTCATGTTTTTGAACACCGCTTCATGCTCCTCCTATTTTTCAAACCGTATCATGCTCCTCATATTTTTCACAACTTTTGAAGCTCTTCATATTTTTCATACCTTTTCATGCTGTTCATATTTTTGAACACAACTTCATGCTCCTCCTATTTTTCAGACCGTTTCATGCTCCTCTCATTTTTGACACCTTTTGAAGCTTTGCATATTTTTCACAACTTTTCAGGCTCTTCATGTTTTTGAACACCGCTTCATGCTCCTCCTATTTTTCAGACCGTATCATGCTCCTCATATTTTTCACATATTTTGAAGCTCTTCATATTTTTCACACCTTTTCAGGCTCTTCATTTTTTTCAACACTACTTGTTGCTCCTCCTATTTTTTAGACCGTTTCATGCTCATCTAATTTGTGACACTTTTGAAGCTCTTCATATTTTTTACACCTTTTGAGGCTCTTCATATTTTTCACATTTTTGAAGCTCTTCATATTTTTCACACGATTTCAGACTCTTCATGTATTTCAACACCACTTCATGCTCCTGCTATTTATCATACCGTTGCATACTCCTCATATTTTTGACATGTTTTGAGGCTCTTCATATTTTTCACACCTTTTCAGGCTCTTCATGTTTTTGAACTACGCTTCATGCTCCTCCTATTTTTTCGACCGTATCATGCTCCTCATATTTTTCACACCTTTTGAAGCTCTTCATATTTTTCTCACCTTTTCATTCTCTTCATGATTTTCAACAGCATTTCATGCTCCTCCTATTTTTCAGACCGTTTCATGCTCATCTCATTTTTGACACCTTTTCAAGCTCTTCATATTTTTCAAACCTTTTGAAGCTCTTCATATTTTTCACATTTTTGAAGCTCTTCATATATTTCACACCTTTACAGGCTCTTCTTTTTTTTCAACACCACTTCATGCTCCTCCTATTTTTCAGACCGTTTCATGCTCATCTCATTTTTGACACCTTTTGAAGCTCTTCATATTTTTCACAACTTTGAAGCTCTTCATATTTTTCTAACATTTTCAGGCTCTTCACTTTTTTGAACAACGCTTCATGCTCCTCGTATTTTTGACACCTTTTGAAGCTCCTCATATTTTTCACACCTTTTGAAGCTCTTCATATTTTTCATACCTTTTGAAGCTCTTCATGTATTTCATACCTTTTCAGGCTCTTCATGATTTTCAACACCGCTTCATGCTCCTCCTATTTTTCAGACCGTTTCATGCTCATCTCATTTTTGACACCATTTGAAGCTCTTCATATTTTTCACACCTTTTGAAGCTGTTCTTATTTTTCTTATTTTTGAAGCTCTTCATATTTTCACACGTTTTCAGACTCTTCATGTTTTTCAACACCGCTTCATGCTCCTGCTATTTTTCAGACCGTTTCATCCTCCTCATATTTTTGACAGGTTTTTGAGGCTTTTCATATTTTTAACACCCATTCAGGTTCTTCATGTTTTTGAACACCGTTTCATAATCTTCCTATTTTTCAGACCGTTTCATGCTCCTCCTATTTTTGACACCTTTTTAAGCTCTTCATATTTTTCACACTTTTTCAGGCTCTTCATGTTTTTAAACACCGCTTCATGCTTCTTATATTTTTCAGACCGTTTCATGCTCCTCATATTTTTGACACCTTTTGAAGCTCTTCATATTTTTCACACCTTTTCAGGCTCTTCATGTTTTTCAACAATGCTTCATGCACCTCCTATATTTCAGAACGTTTCATGCTCCTCATATTTTTGACACCTTTTGAAGCTCTTCATATTTTTGACACCTTTTGAAGCTCTTCATTTTTTTCACACCTTTTAAAGCTCTTCATATTTTTCACACGTTTTCAGGCTCTTCATGTTTTTCAACACCACTTCATGCTCCTCCTATTTTTTTGACAGTTTCATGCTCCTCATATTTTTCACACCTTTTGAAGCTGTTCATATTTTTCACACCTTTTCAGGCTCTTCATATTTTTCAACACCGCTTCATGCTCCTCCTATTTTTCAAACCGTATCATGCTCCTCATATTTTTCACAACTTTTGAAGCTCTTCATATTTTTCATACCTTTTCATGCTGTTCATATCTTTGAACACGACTTCATGCTCCTCCTATTTTTCAGACCGTTTCATGCTCCTCTCATTTTTGACACCTTTTGAAGCTTTGCATATTTTTCACAACTTTTCAGGCTCTTCATGTTTTTGAACACCGCTTCATGCTCCTCCTATTTTTCAGACCGTATCATGCTCCTCATATTTTTCACATATTTTGAAGCTCTTCATATTTTTCACACCTTTTCAGGCTCTTCATTTTTTTCAACACTACTTGTTGCTACTCCTGTTTTTTAGACCGTTTCATGCTCATCTAATTTGTGACACTTTTGAAGCTCTTCATATTTTTTACTCCTTTTGAGGCTCTTCATATTTTTCACATTTTTGAAGCTCTTCATATTTTTCACACGATTTCAGACTCTTCATGTATTTCAACACCACTTCATGCTCCTGCTATTTATCATACCGTTGCATACTCCTCATATTTTTGACATGTTTTGAGGCTCTTCATATTTTTCACACCTTTTCAGGCTCTTCATGTTTTTGAACTACGCTTCATGCTCCTCCTATTTTTTCGACCGTATCATGCTCCTCATATTTTTCACACCTTTTGAAGCTCTTCATATTTTTCTCACCTTTTCATTCTCTTCATGATTTTCAACAGCATTTCATGCTCCTCCTATTTTTCAGACCGTTTCATGCTCATCTCATTTTTGACACCTTTTCAAGCTCTTCATATTTTTCAAACCTTTTGAAGCTCTTCATATTTTTCACATTTTTGAAGCTCTTCATATATTTCACACCTTTACAGGCTCTTCTTTTTTTTCAACACCACTTCATGCTCCTCCTATTTTTCAGACCGTTTCATGCTCATCTCATTTTTGACACCTTTTGAAGCTCTTCATATTTTTCACAACTTTGAAGCTCTTCATATTTTTCTAACATTTTCAGGCTCTTCACTTTTTTGAACAACGCTTCATGCTCCTCGTATTTTTGACACCTTTTGAAGCTCCTCATATTTTTCACACCTTTTGAAGCTCTTCATATTTTTCATACCTTTTGAAGCTCTTCATGTATTTCATACCTTTTCAGGCTCTTCATGATTTTCAACACCGCTTCATGCTCCTCCTATTTTTCAGACCGTTTCATGCTCATCTCATTTTTGACACCATTTGAAGCTCTTCATATTTTTCACACCTTTTGAAGCTGTTCTTATTTTTCTTATTTTTGAAGCTCTTCATATTTTCACACGTTTTCAGACTCTTCATGTTTTTCAACACCGCTTCATGCTCCTGCTATTTTTCAGACCGTTTCATCCTCCTCATATTTTTGACAGGTTTTTGAGGCTTTTCATATTTTTAACACCCATTCAGGTTCTTCATGTTTTTGAACACCGTTTCATAATCTTCCTATTTTTCAGACCGTTTCATGCTCCTCATATTTTTGACACCTTTTTAAGCTCTTCATATTTTTCACACTTTTTCAGGCTCTTCATGTTTTTAAACACCGCTTCATGCTTCTTATAATTTTCAGACAGTTTCATGCTCCTCATATTTTTGACACCTTTTGAAGCTCTTCATATTTTTCACACCTTTTCAGGCTCTTCATGTTTTTCAACAATGCTTCATGCACCTCCTATATTTCAGAACGTTTCATGCTCCTCATATTTTTGACACCTTTTGAAGCTCTTCATATTTTTGACACCTTTTGAAGCTCTTCATTTTTTTCACACCTTTTAAAGCTCTTCATATTTTTCACACGTTTTCAGGCTCTTCATGTTTTTCAACACCACTTCATGCTCCTCCTATTTTTTTGACAGTTTCATGCTCCTCATATTTTTCACACCTTTTGAAGCTCTTCATATTTTTCACACCTATTCAGGCTCGTCATGTTTTTGAACACCGCTTCATGCACCTCCTATTTTTCAGACCGTTTCATGCTCCTCATATTTTTGACAGATTTTGAAGCTTTTCATATTTTTCACACCTGTTCAGGCTCTTCAAATTTTTCAACACCACTTCATGCTCCTCCTTTTTGCAGACCTTTTCATGCTCCTCATATTTTTGACACCTTTTGATGATCCTCATATTTTTCACACCTTTTCAGTCTCTTCTTTTTTTTTCAACACCACTTCATGGTCCTACTATTTTTCAAACCGTTTCATGCTCATCTCATTTTTGACACCTTTTGAAGCTTTTCATATTTTTCACAACTTTTCAGGCTCTTCATGTTTTTGAACACCGCTTCATGCTCCTCCTATTTTTGAGACCGTTTCATGCTCCTCATATTTTTGACACCTTTTGAAGCTCTTCATACTTTTCACATTTTTGAAGATCTTCATATTTTTCACACGATTTCAGACTCTTCCTGTTTTTTAACACCGCTTCATGCTCCTGCTATTTATCATACCGTTTCATACTTCTCATATTTTTGACACGTTTTGAGGCTCTTCATATTTTTCACACCTTTTCCGGCTCTTCATGTTTTTGAACACCGCTTCATGCTCCTCCTATTTTTCAGACCGTTTCATGCTCCTCATATTTTTCACACATTTTGAAGCTGTTCATATTTTTCACACCTTTTCAGGCTCTTCATATTTTTCAACACCGCTTCATGCTCCTCCTATTTTTAAGACCGTTTCATGCTCCTCTTGTATTTCACACCTTTTGAAGCTCTTCACATTTTTCACACCTTCTCAGGCTCTTCATGTTTTTCAACACCGCTTCATGCTTCTCCTATTTTTCAGACCATTTCATGCTCCTCATATTTTTGACACCATTGGAAGCTCTTCATTTTTTTCACACCTTTTCAGGCTCTTCATGTTTTTCAACACCGTTTCATAATCCTCCTATTTTTCAGACCTTTTCATGCTCCTCATAATTTGACACCTTTTGAATCTCTTCATATTTTTCACAGCTTTTCAGGCTCTTCATGTTTTTCAACACCGATTCATGATCCTCCTATTTTCAGAAGGTTTCATGCTTTTCATATTTTTGACACCTTTTGAAGCTCTTCATATTTTTCACAATTTTCAGGCTCTTCATGTTTTTCAACACCACTTCATGCTCCTCCTATTTTTCAGACCGTGTCATGCTCCTCATATTTTTGACACGTTTAGAAGCTCTTCATATTTTTCACACTTTTCAGGCTCTTCACGTTTTTCAACACCTCTTCATGCTCCTCCTAATTTTCAGACCGTTTCAAGCTCTTCTCATTTTTGACACCTTTTGAAGCTCTTCATATTTTTCAAACCTTTTGAATCTCTTCATATTTTTCACATTTTTGAAGCTTTTCATATTTTTCACACGATTTCAGACTCTTCCTGTTTTCAACACCGCTTCATACTCCTGCTATTTATCATACCGTTTCATACTTCTCATATTTTTGACACGTTTTGAGGCTCTTCATATTTTCCACACCTTTTCAGGCTCTTCATGTTTTTGAACACCGTTTCATAATCCTCCTATTTTTCAGACCATTTCATGCTCCTCATAATTTGACACCTTTTGAATCTCTTCATATTTTTCACACCTTTTCAGGCTCTTCATGTTTTTCAACACCGATTCATGATCCTCCTATTTTCAGAAGGTTTCATGCTTTTCATATTTTTGACACCTTTTGAAGCTCTTCATATTTTTCACAATTTTCAGGCTCTTCATGTTTTTCAACACCACTTCATGCTCCTCCTATTTTTCAGACCGTGTCATGCTCCTCATATTTTTGACACGTTTAGAAGCTCTTCATATTTTTCACACTTTTCAGGCTCTTCACGTTTTTCAACACCTCTTCATGCTCCTCCTAATTTTCAGACCGTTTCAAGCTCTTCTCATTTTTGACACCTTTTGAAGCTCTTCATATTTTTCAAACCTTTTGAATCTCTTCATATTTTTCACATTTTTGAAGCTTTTCATATTTTTCACACGATTTCAGACTCTTCCTGTTTTCAACACGGCTTCATACTCCTGCTATTTATCATACCGTTTCATACTTCTCATATTTTTGACACGTTTTGAGGCTCTTCATATTTTCCACACCTTTTCAGGCTCTTCATGTTTTTGAACACCGTTTCATAATCCTCCTATTTTTCAGACCGTTTCATGCTCCTCATATTTTTGACACGTTTTGAAGCTCTGCATATTTTTCACACCTTCTCAGGCTCTTCATGTTTTTCAACTCCGCTTCATGCTCCTCCTATTTTTCAGACCGTTTCATGCTCCTCATATTATTCACTCCTATTGAAGCTCTTCATATTTTGCACACCTTTTAAGACTCTTCATGTTTTTGAACACCACTTCATGCTCCTCCTATTTTTCAGAGTGTTTCATGCTTCTTATATATTTCACACCTGTTGAAGCTCTTCATATTTTTCACACCTTTTCAGGCTCTTCATGTTTTTCCACACCACTTCATGCTTCTCCCATTTTTCAGACCTTTTCATGCTCCTCATAATTTGACACCTTTTGAAGCTCTTTATATTTTTCACACCTTTTCAGGCTCTTCATGTTTTTCAACACCAATTCATGATCCTCCTATTTTTCAGAAGGTTTCATTCTCCTCATATTTTTGACACCTTTTGAAGCTCTTCATGTTTTTCACACCTTTCAGGCTCTTCATGTTTTTCAACACCACTTCATGCTCCTCCATTTTTGCAGACCGTTTCATGTTACTCATATTTTTGACACCTTTTGAAGCTCTTCATATTTCTCACACCTTTTCAGGCTCTTCATGTTTTTCAACAACGCTTCATGCTCCTCCGATTTTTCAGACCGTTTCATGCTCCTGATATTTTTGACACCTTTTGAAGCTCTTCATATTTTTCACACCTTTTCAGGCTCTTCATGTTTTTCAACACCACTTCATGCTCCTCCTATTTTTCAGACCGTGTCATGCTCCTCATATTTTTGACACCTTTAGAAGCTCTTCATATTTTTCACACTTTTCAGGCTCTTCATGTTTTTCAACACCGCTTCATGCTCCTCCTAATTTTCAGACCGTTTGAAGCTCTTCTCATTTTTGACACCTTTTGAAGCTCTTCATATTTTTCAAACCTTTTGAATCTCTTCATATTTTCACATTTTTGAAGCTTTTCATAATTTTCACACGATTTCAGACTCTTCCTGTTTTCAACACCGCTTCATGCTCCTGCTATTTATCATACCATTTCATACTTCTCATATCTTTGACACGTTTTGAGGCTCTTCACATTTTCCACACCTTTTCAGGCTCTTCATGTTTTTGAACACCGTTTCATAATCCTCCTATTTTTCAGACCGTTTCATGCTCCTCATATTTTTGACACGTTTTGAAGCTCTTCATATTTTTCACACCTTGTCAGGCTCTTCATGTTTTTCAACACCGTTTCATGCTCCTCCTATTTTTCAGTCCGTTTCATGCTCCTCATATTTTTGACACCTTTTGAAGCTCTTCATATTTCTCACACCTTTTCAGGTTCTTCATGTTTTTCAACACCGCGTCATGCTCCTCCTATTTTTCAGACCGTTTCATGCTCATCTCATTTTTCACACCTTTTGAAGCTCTTCATATTTTTCACATCTTTTGAAGCTGTTCATATTTTTCACACTTTTTCAGGCTCTTCATGTTTTTGAACACCGCTTCATGCTCCTACTATTTTTCAGACCGTTTCATGCTCCTCATATATTTCACACCTTTTGAAGCTCTTCATATTTTTCACACCTTTTCAGGCTCTTCATGTTTTAGAACACCGCTTCATGCTCCTACTATTTTTCAGACCGTTTAAACCTCCTCATGTATTTCACACCTTTTGAAGCTCTTCATATTTTTCACACCTTTTCATGCACTTCATGTGTTTGAATATCATTTCATGCTCCTCCTATTTTGCAGACCGTTTCATTCTTCTCATATTTTTGACACCTTTTGAAGCTCTTCATATATTTCACACCTTTTCAGGCTTTTCATTTTTTTCAACACCACTTCATCCTCCTCCTATTTTTAAGACCGTTTCATGCTCCTAATATTTTTGACACCTTTTGAAGCTCTTCATATTTTTCACACCTTTTCAGGCTCTTCATGTTTTTCAACACCTTTTCATGATCCTCATATTTTTCAGACCGTTTCATGCTCCTCATATTTTTTACACCTTTTGAAGCTCTTCATATATTTAACACCTTTTCAGGCTCTTCATATTTTGCAACACCGCATCATGCTCCTCCTATTTTTGAGACCGTTTCATGCTCCTCATATTTTTGACACGTTTTGAAGCTCTTCATATTTTTCACACCTTTTCAGGCTCTTCATGATTTTCAACACCTCTCATGATCCTCCTATTTTACAGACAGTTTCATGCTCTTCATATTATTGACCTCTTTTGAAGCTCTTCATATTTTTCACACCTTTTCAGGCACTTCATGTTTTTCAACACCATTTCATGCCGCATCTATTTTTCAGACCGTTTCATGCTCCTCATATTTTTCACACCTTTTGAAGCTCTTCATATTTTTCACAACTTTTCAGGGTCTTCATGTTTTTGAACACCACTTCATGTTCCTCATATTTTTCAGAGAGTTTCATGCTCCTCATGTATTTCACACCTTTTGAAGCTCTTCATATTTTTCAACATCGTTTCATGCTGCTTCTATTTTTCAGGCCGTTTCATGCTCCTCATATTTTACATACCTTTTGAAGCTCTTCATATTTTTCACACTTTTCAGGCTCTTCATGTTTTTCAACACCATTTCATGCCGCATCTATTTTTCAGACCGTTTCATGCTCCTCATATTTTTCACACCTTCTGAAGCTCTTCATATTTTTCACAACTTTTCAGGCTCTTCATGTTTTTGAACACCAATTCATGCTTCTCCTATTTTTCAGAGAGTTTCATGCTCCTCATGTATTTCACACCTTTTGAAGCTCTTCATATTTTTCACACCTTTTCAGGCTCTTCATGTTTTTGAACACCAATTCATGCTTCTCCTATTTTTCAGAGAGTTTCATGCTGCTCATGTATTTCACACCTTTTGAAGCTCTTCATATTTTTCACACCTTTTCAGGCTCTTCATGTTTTTCCACACCACTTCATGCTTCTCCTATTTTTCAGACCGTTTCATGCTCCTCATGAATTTCACACCTTTTGAAGCTCTTCATATTTTTCACACCTCTTCAGTCTCTTCTTTTTTTTCAACACCACTTCATGCTCCTCCTATTTTTCAGACCGTTTCATGCTCATCTCATTTTTGACACCTTTTAAAGCTTTTCATATTTTTCACAACTTTTTAGTCTCTTCATGTTTTTGAACACGGCTTCATGCTCCTCCTCTTTTTCACAATTTCATGCTCCTCAAGTATTTCACACCTTTTGAAGCTCTTCATATTTTTGACAACTTTTCAGGCTCTTCATGTTTTTGAACACCGCTTCATGATCCTCCTATTTTTCAGACCGTTTCCTGCTCTTCATATTTTTGACACCTTTTGAAGCTCTTCAGATTTTTCACACCTTTTCATGCTCTTCATGTTTTTCAACACCGTTTCATGCTGATTCTATTTTTCAGACCATTTCATGCTCCTCATATTTTTCACACCTTTTGAAGCTCTTCATGTTTTTCACACCTTTCAGGCTCTTCATGTTTTTCGACATTGTTTCATGCTGCTTCTATTTTTCAGACCGTTACATGAGCCTCATATTTTTCACACCTTTTGAAGATGTTCATATTTTTCACACGTTTTCAGGCTCTACATGTTTTTGAACACAGCTTCATGCTACTCCTATATTTCAGATCGTTTCATGCTCATCTCATTTTTGACATCTTTGAAGCTCATCATATTTTTCACACCTTTTGAAGATCTTCATATTTTTCACTCCTTTTCAGGCTCTTCATGTTTTTCAACACCATTTCATGCTGCTTTTATTTTTCAGACCGTTTAATGCTCCTTATGTATTTCACACATTTTGAAGCTTTTCATATTTTTCACACCTTTTCAAGCTCTTCATGTTTTTCAACACCGTTTCATGCTGATTTTATTTTTCAGACCATTTCATGCTCCTCATATTTTTCACACCTTTTGAGCTCTTAATATTTTTCACACCTTTTCAGGCTCTTCATGTTTTGAACACATCTTCATGCTCCTCCTATTTTTCAGACCGTTTCATTCTCCTCATATTTTTGAAGCCTTTTGAAGCTCTTCATATTTTTCACACCTTTTCAGGCTCTTCATGTTTTTCAACACCGTTTCATGATCCTCCTATTTTACAGACCGTTTCATGCTCATCTCATTTTTGACACCTTTTGAAGCTTTTCATATTTTTCACAACTTTTTAGGCTCTTCATGTTTTTGAACACGGCTTCATGCTCCTCCTATTTTTCAAACTTTTTGAAGCTCTTCATATTTTTCACACCTTATCAGCCTCTTCATGTTTTTGAACACCTCTTCATGCTACTCCTATTTTTCAGATCTTTTCATGCTCCTCATGTATTTCACACGTTTTGAAGCTCTTCATATTTTTCACACCTTTTCAGACTCTTCATGTTTTTGAACACTGCTTCATGCTCCTCCTATTTTTCAGACCGTTTCAAGCTCCTCATATTTTTGACACCTTTTGAAGCTCTTCATATTTTTCACACCTTTTCAGTCTCTTCATGTTTTTCAACTCCACTCATGCTCCTCCTCTTTTTGTGACCTTTTCATGCTCCTCATATTTTTGACACCTTTGGAAGCTCTTCATATTTTTCACACCTTTTGATGCTCTTCATATTTTTCACAGCTTTTCAGGGTCTTCAAGTTTTTCAACACCGTTTCATTCTCCTCCTATTTTTCAGACCGTTTCATGCTCATCTCATTTTTGACACCTTTTGAAGCTCTTCATATTTTTCACACCTTTTGAAGCTCTTCATATTTTACACGTTTTCAGGCTCTTCAAGTTTTTCAACATCGCTTCATGCTCCTCCTATTTTTCAGACCGTTTCATGCTCCTCATATTTTTGACACGTTTTGAAGCTCTTCATAATTTTCACACCATTTTAGGCTCTTCATGTTTTTGAACACCGTTTCATGCTCCTCGTATTTTTCACACCTTTTAAAGCTCTTCATATTTTCACACCTTTTCAGGCTCTCATGTTTTTGAACACAGCTTCATGCTCCTCCTATTTTTTATACCGTTTCATGATACTCATGTATTTCATACCTTTTGAAGGTCTTCATATTTTTCACACCTTTTCAGGCTGTACATGTTTTTGAAGACCACTTCATGCTCCTCATCTTTTTCAGACCGTTTCATGCTCCTGATATTTTTCACACCGTTTGAAGCTCTTCATATTATTCACATGTTTTCAGATTCTTCATGTTTTTGATATCCGTTTCATGCTCCTCCTATTTTTCAGACCGTTTCATGCTCCTCATATTTTTGACACCTTTTGAAGCTCTTCACATTTATCACACCTTTTCAGGCTCTTCATGTTTTTCAACACCGCTTCATGATCCTCCTATATTTCAGAGCGTTTCATGCTCCTCATATTTTTGACACCTTTTGAAGCTCTTCACATTTTTCACACCTTTTCTGGCTCTTCATGTTTTTCAACACCGCTTCGTGCTCCTCCTATTTTTCAGATCGTTTCAGGCTCCGCATATTTTTTACTCCTTTTGAAGCTCTTCATATTTTTCACACGTTTTCAGGCCCTTCATGTTTTTGAGCACCGCTTCATGCTCCTCCTATTTTTCAAACCTTTTGAAGCTCTTCATGTTTTTCACACCTTATCAGCCTCTTCATGTTTTTGAACATCTCTTCATGCTCCTCATATTTTTGACAATTTTATAAGCTCTTCATATTTTTCACACTTTTTCAGGCTCTTCATGTTTTTGAACACCGCTTCTTGCTCCTCCTATTTTTCAAACCTTTTGAAGCTCCTCATATTTTTCACATGTTTTCAGGCCCTTCATGTTTTTGAACAACACTTCATGCTCCTCCTACTTTTCAGACTTTTTCATGCTCATCTCTTTTTTGACACCTTTTCAGGGTCTTCATATTTTTCAAACTTTTGAAGATCTTCATATTTTTCACACTTTTTCAGGCTCTTCATGTTTTGAACACTGCTTCATGCTCCTCCTATTTTTCAGACCGTTTCATTCTCCTCATGTTTTCACACCTTTTGAAGCTCTTCATAATTTTCACACCTTTTCATGCTCTTCATGTTTTTGAACACCGTTTCATGCTCGTCCTATTTTTCAGACCATTTCAAGCTCCTCATATTTTTGAAACCTTTTGAAGCTCTTCATATTTTTCACACCTTTTCAGGCTTTTCATGTATTTGAACATCGCTTCATGCTCCTCACATTTCTCACACCTTTTGAAGCTCTTCATATTTTTCTCACCTTTTCAGGCTCCTCATGTTTTTGAACACCGCTTCATGCTCCTCAATTTTTCAGACCGTTTCAGGCTCCTCATATTTTTCAGATCTTTTTATGGTCCTCATATTTTTGACACCTTTTGAAGCTCTTCATATTTTTCACACCTTTTCAGGCTCTTCATGTTTTTCAAAGCTACTTCTTGCTCCTCCAATTTTTCAGACCGTTTCATGCTCATTTAATTTTTGACACCTTTTGAAGCTTTGCATATTTTTCAAAACTTTTCAGGCTCTTCATGTTTTTGAACACCGTTTCATGCTCCTCCTATTTTTCAGACCGTTTCAGGCTCCTCATATTTTTCAGATCTTTTTATGGTCCTCATATTTTTGACACCTTTTGAAGCTCTTCATATTTTTCACACCTTTTCAGGCTCTTCATGTTTTTCAACGCCGCTTCATGCTCCTCCTATTTTTCAGACCGTTTCATGCACTTCATATTTTTGACACCTTTTGAAGCTTCATATATTTCACACCATTTCTGGCTCTTCATGTTTTTCTATACCGCTTCATTCTCCTCCTAATTTTAAGACTGTTTCATGCTCTTCATAATTTTGGCACCTTTTGAAGCTCTTCATATTTTTCACACCTTTTCAGGCTCTTCATGTTTTTCAACACCGCTTCATGCTC